>NC_056736.1:751682361-752000676 GCF_019279795.1 Protopterus annectens
CTGCAGTGTTTCTTTCATTTTTCTGCACCTGTCTGCTTTAAAGATTTGAAAATACATTTTTATGCAGAAAATGGTATGATTTCTCATATTCAGTTGTTTTGAGGTAAGTGGCATGCAATTATTTTCCTGCTATTGAATGCGCAGTATGAGTGTGGGTTAATACGAAAAATACTGGCGACATACCTATGAAAGGAGCTATGATAGTGGGGTAACAAGACGTTTATGTAACACCTTAGCTAAACCTGTATTACACAAGTATAGCTCTATTTGAGTGAAAATGGGAGCGAGTGTGGGAAAAATAAAAGAGCCAGAAAGAGGTACACCAGCTGGTTATATGTTTTACCGTGTGTCCCGGGACAACTGCATGTTTTTAAATCAGTGGATCGCCCTTACTAAAAATTACGGTGATCTTGCTTTTCCTGAAAATGGTAGTTTTAATAAAGATATTTTGACTAACTTGCGAAAGAAATTAAAGAAAGAAAAAATACCAGGGTTGTACTGGGCAGCTTTTAATGATTGGATGTGTGAGGCTAAAGGACTCTGTCATCAGTAGTCTTAAGGACAATCAACAAAAACTAAAAGAGCAGATAAAGGAACTGCAGCATACTGCGAGTAATCTAAATGTAGCAGATGGTAAACGCTTAAGGGAACCACCCTTTAAGGGATTATATCCTGTACAGGAATTAAGTAAATTGCAAATAACTGAATCATCTGAGGAAGATAACCCATGGTTCCCCTCACCCCCTACGGCTCCTCCACCACAATATCAGCCTTCACACGTTCAGGACAGAGCAGTGAGCTCCACAACAGAGGGTGAAGGCCGGCGGGGAGAAGAGCAGACCGCTCCCGACTCCGGAAGCGGAGATAAGGCAATAGGAGGCCAATCTAGCAGACTGATTATAGAACAACCTGGCCAAATAGATACAGGTAAACCTTCACCTAGACTAACCTGTTCTAAGACAATAAAAATCAAAAAAGAAAAGCACAAATGCTTTTTGACCCTAGGTCTAGCCAGCTGAAAATATATCAAAATAAAAAAGCTGTATATTTACACAAGGGTAAATATTACAAGCAATGCCCAATTATGATTGAAGACAATGACAGCTACATTGGTCCGGACAAATCTAACCCGGATTCTGATTCTGAATCGGGCACTAGCCCATCAGATGAAGAAGGAGTATTCCCATTGAGAGAAGTCCCAAACCCAGCACATGCTAGGGATGCGGGACAACCGGCTACTGTAGTGGTACCTAGGGCATGGTCAGCAGTGGATTTTTAAGCAATTACTAAATCACTCATGCCCATTCGTACTAACCCAGCGAAGTTTCAACACGTATTGGCAGGACATATTTGTCTGCAAAATCCTACCATAGAAGAGGTTAGAGCTATCCTCCAATACGCTGTCCCAGCTGATCTGATGAAACGTATGTGGGATCATGCTAATGTTCCTACCCCAATACCAAAGCACAACATACAAGGGGAAAATGGGTTTAAGGTGGTTAGGCAACGTATAGTCGATGCTATCACTGTAATTGTGCCACCTGCCCCCAATTGGTCGAAAATTAAATCAGTCATACAGAAAGAGGATAAGCCTGTAGAAAATACTTAAATCGGCTCACTGAAGCCTTTGAGTTATATTCCAGATACCCAGAACCCACCAAAGGACCAGCACAAAGTGGGCTGTCAGCTGCCTTTGCAGATGGGTTACGCCCTCAGGTGAGGGACAAGTTAAAGGAAGTATGCTTAAACTGGCCTAGTTTGGGCTTACATGAGTTAGTCCAGCAGGTACAACACCTATCTGACCATTTGGCTAAACAAAAGAAGAATTTACAGGAGAAATTAGTAAAAGCACAAATCCAAATGTGCAGTGCTTTTTGCCAACCGACTGGTCAGCGGGGAAGAGGGAGAGGAAGGGGTGGACGCCAAGGAACAGGAAATCATAACAGACAAAACTGGCAGGGAACACAGTCGGCCCCACCCCAAAATTCTAGTAATCAGACAGAGTTTCAACTGTGGCCAAGTAGGCCATTAGAAAAATGAGTGTCCCACCTACAAAAATAATTATCAAGAAACTGAACACACTAATGTTAAATTTCTTATGGGCACCTAATAGACCTAGGATTGCATTAAAGAAACATACTAATAGCTGGTCTCAAAGGGGTATTTCTTTTCCAGACTTTAATTTATATACTATCTCTTCTATTGTAAAAGTTATTACTTTATTAATAGATCAGTCATATGTCACAAAATGGAAAGATTATTGGGAGCTAATTAGTATACACTCCATGAAAATCTCCTTAACACATAAAAATATGATTGTAAATAACTCCATGTTATGGTTACTAAAGGAATTTTGTACTTCACCTATTACACCTAAACATATGGTTTGTTACCAATTAAATATTATTATTAGTTATCGTAACTTTATATTCATGCACCCTAAGTATAGGGAATGGAATTTTATTGTATTTCCTATAATGTATACTCAGGGTATGCTTTTGTCATCTACTTCTGAAGGAACTCATTTAGCTATAGATAATGATCTAAAGTACTGGTATCAGTTGATATCTGATAATAAAGTTAAAAATCTAGATTTCTTAAAACAAGAATTTGATCTAAGAGAAACTTGCTGGTTAGAGGTTCAGACCTTTAGACAACATCTCATTAATAAAATAGATTTAATGTCTATAACTGTTAAAGAATCTATTCCAACACTGATTGATTACTTGATATTAAATTTACAACATAAAGTTTCTGATAAAGGTAAACTTTCATACATACATAAAGTTATCAGACAAGAAACTTTTTACAGTGTAGATTCATACTGGAATTATTTCACTTCTATTAATGGGGACCCACCAAATCAACAAGATAAACAATATATATTGGAATCTGCTTATAGAACTCGTCTTCCATTGTCTGGAGACTTTATACATGGAAATTTTTACATAGATCTTTTATACACCTTTGATGATGAATAAAATAAATAATAAAGATAATCTATGTAAGAGATGTAATGTAGAAATTAATGCTGACTGGGCTCATATGTTTTATGACTGTATAAAATTGAAAGAATACTGGAAGTCAATTAATGAATTTTTGCAGGCTCTTTTTACAGATAATTTCATTATTTCTAAATCTCTTATATTATTCAACACACCTGTACCTCAAAGTGTTAAAAGGTTAAGCTTCCCTTGTTATGGTCTATTCTAGCAGTGGCTAGGAAAATAATAACTAGAAATTGGATTTCAGATACACCTCCTTCGTTCAATGAATTTAAAAATGTTATGAATATAGTGTGCCATATGGAAATAAACACAATTAGGACTAGAACAAATAGAAAAACATCTTATTTTATTGTATGGGATAATTTACAAAATTTGTTAAAAAAATTTTAATTTCAATAGCATGGTATTTTAGTTTAATTAATTGTTCTGATTGTAGTGGATGTCTTTGTAAATACTTTAGTTGTTTTGTTGAATATTATAATAATACCTATTTTTAATTACTTGTATAAAATTGTTATGATATTTCTCTTATATGTTAAAACAATAAACCTGTTTTGGAGAAAAAAAAAAAAAAAGAAAAATGAGTGCCCAAATTTGGCTGAGCAACCTGCACCATACACTGATGCGTCACATCAATAGAATTCTAGCTGGACGCCAGCAACCACAATGAAGGTTCCCTGAACAGAAACAGCAATTGTGTCCTTTTATTCCTGTGGATCAGGATGGACCACGTTATGTTACTGGTTAAAAATAAACCCTATCCATTTTTAATTGATACCGGAGCAACTAAATCCATGCTACCTGGCAAAGCAGCCATGAATGTTCCCCTCTCCGACAAAATAACTAGAGGAGTGGGTGTCCCTGGTATACCTATTGAGTATTCCGAAACTGTTCCAGTCCCAGTCACTTTGGGATCTCTACAGGATAACCATGCATTTTTAGTAGGACCCTCAGCACCTTTAAATCTTTTAGAAAACGACTTGCTTTGCAAAATGGAGGCCACCATTTTTTGCACAGCTGATGGAGTTTATCTCCAAGTACCTTCAGACCAACAGGATAGTACCCTGGCAGCCTTAGATGACACTATCACTTTACAGACGATGTGTATTCAGTCAGATTCTAACAGAAACGAGAATTTACATTCCCTACCCTCACCTGTGGACTACTCATGACAATGATGTAGGGTTTTTGACCTCAGCTACTCCTGTAAAAATAACCCTAAAACCAGGAGCAAAGTTGCCACGAGTACCACAATACTCGGACAGCTGAGGCTAGATCTGGTATTGCCCCTGTTATTTCTGCATTGGAACAGCAAGGGATCATAGTACCCACCACAAGCTCATGTAACACCCCAATATTACCAGTTAAAAAACCTGGTAAACAAGCTTACAGATTTGTGCAGGACTTGCAGAAAGTTAAAGCTGTTTTGCCTGTCTTCCCAATTGTACCAAACCCAGCTACTATTTTGAGCTGTATCCCACCTACTGCAAAATGTTTTACGGTAATAGATATTTCATCAGCTTTTTTCTCTATTCCAGTACATCCCAATAGTCAGTATTTGTTTGCATTTACCTACAAAGGTCAGCAGTATACTTGGACTCGATTGCCCCAGGGATACGTCCAATCCCCAACCTTATTTTCTAGAGATGCATAGACAGTTACAGGATCTGCAACTACCATCACGTTCAGTTCTGGTCCAATATGTGGACGATATTCTTATAGTTTCAGACAGTAACTCGGGTAGGAAAGATTCCCTTCTAGTGTTAAACTTTTTAGCTACACAAGGGTTTAAAGTAAATAGATCAAAATTACAATTGTCAGGAAAAGGTGCAGTATTTGGGGCATATTATTGCAATGATTTCTCGTCAAATACTCCCAGATCGTATAACTTCTATTGAAAGTGCTCCACGCCCTGTAACTGAAAGGCAGCTGCAAGGATTCCTTGGCCTAGCAGGATACTGTAGACAGTGGGTGCCTAATTTTTCGGAAATTTCGGCCCCCCCGTTACAACTCCTAAAAAAGGATATTACGGAACCTTTACCCTGGACGTCACAACACGATGAGGCTTTTCAGGCTATCAAAACAGCCTTTGTAAATCCTCCTGCCTTAGGGTTGCCATATTATTCCAAATCTTTTGTTTTCTTTTGCTGTGAGCGAAACAAGACTGCCTTGGGTCTCCTAGCCCAGCAACGCACTGGAGGCTATCGACCCATTGCTTACTATAGCACTAAGCTAGATCCGGTTGCCTCTGGTTACCTGCCTTGCTTATGGGCTGTGGCAGCTGCCGCCATTTTGGTTGATATGGCAGCCCCACTAACCTTGGGACATACTATATTAGCAGTCCCACATGCTGTTCAAGCACTACTTCTAAAAACAAAAACACAGTATCTTTCAAATGCACGCCTTACTAAGTATAAACTAAGTTTAATAAATAATCCTGTCCTGCAAGCCATACGCTCCCCACCACTGAACCCTGCCTCTTTAATACCAACTTCGGATGTGGGCGAACCACATGATTGTGTGCTTGTAGTTAACTCTGTTCTTTCTCCTAGGTTAGATTTATATGACACTCCTTTGCAAAATCTTGATTTAGCTCTTTTTGTTGATGGATCCTGCTTACGAGCAAACTCTGGTAAATTCTAAGCTGCTTGGTCAGTCTGTACTCAGACTGAAGTTTTAAGGTCAGCAAGATTACCGCCAGGCACGGAACTAGTGGCATTATTGAATGCTATATATATATATATATATATATATATATATATATATATATATATATATATATACTGACTCCTGTTATGCCCGTGGTGTTGTTCATGATTCTGGTATATTGTGGAAGGAACGAGGGTTTTTAACATCTTCTGGGGCACCCGTTAAAAAACATTTTTATATCAATAACTTGCTACAAGACTTGTTACCTTCTGAACTTGCTGTTAAATGTGCAGCCCATCAATCTAATGACTCTTTTGAAACTAAGGGCAATAATTTAGCTGACTGGGCTGCTAAACAGGCTGCTCTCTCACAAACTGTTCAGGGACATTTTTTACATCCTCTGCAACCAATGGTTACTTTTGATACCACAGTGTTAAAAGCTTTACAGGATGAAGTCCCAGAATCAAAAAGGAGAACATGGCTGACTCAAGGTTGTTTTAAACGCTCTGATCTCATTTGGTAACATCCAGATGGCAGATTGGTCTGCCCAATGTCCATGTTAAATTCTCTTATTAGAGCATATCATTTGCCAGCCCATGTCGGGGTACAAGCGCTAATAAAACAAATCCAAAATAATTGTTTGCCCCAGGACTTTCTGCTTCTGTACAGCATTTTTTGAGCACGTGCTCCATTTGTTTACAGTACAACATTTCAAAAGGCACTATGGCTCCTGCACAACCACTGCCAAAACCATTGGGACCATTTTGCGCTTTGCAATGGGATTTTATTGAACTTCCACCTTGTGCTCGTTTCAAATATGTTTTAACTGTGGTTCATGTTTTTTCTGGGTGGTTAGAAGTCTACCCATGTGTAAAAAATGATGCTATTTCAGTTGCTAAGAAACTTTATCATCAAATGATACCTCGTTTTGGTATTCCCTGTCAAATATATTCGGACCGTGGAACACATTTTACTGCTCAGTTGATGATTCACTGTGTAAAATGTTAGGCATCACTTTAAAATTTCATTGTCCATATAGACCACAGGCATCAGGTATTATTAAACGCATGAACCAGACACTGAAAACTAGACTGGCTAAAATTACTACTGAAACGGGCCTCACCTGGGTACAGGCCCTACCTCTAGCTTTACTCTCTATGAGAGTGCAAGTATTTATTTATTTTATTTTACATTTGTTGACCGGGCTAGTCTGGCTGGATACATGTCCATTTTCAGCAGAGGCCCGAGGAGAAAAGCTTCACTATATACTAGAAGGTAACATAAAAATAGTACAATGGGATGCAAAATTATAAGCATGATAAGAAAATTAGTCCAATGTAGCATAGTAATGGTACTACAGCAATTTGACAATACTATAATTAGCAAAACTTAAATGAAACTATAATTAGCAATCTTAAAGCTATAGCTATAAAATAGAGAGATGATTTATGTTTGCAAATTCTTTGCTGTAGTAGGAATAGTACAGCCATAAAAGAAAGAAAGTAGTAAATTACATAAGCGTCTATAGGTATTTACAGTATTCACAATTGTTATAATCGTTTGTGCCAGGGCAATAGATTAAGAGGCAGATTTGCATAGCTGGGAGCAACCTATAAATTTGGGGGGGATAACAGGTTGCAGAGGTAAAGTAGTATCCATGTGGGTAGTAGATAGTTGCAAAAGAGGGGCAGTATTAGTGACAGGGGCAAGCATAGAGGTAAATGGAGAGAAATGAGAAGAGGGTTGGATGCTCAGGTCAGCCAGGGTTTGAGTACATCCTACTAAAGGTCTTTTTCCTCATGAAATCCTCATGGGCCGCCCTATGTGCATGCCCATGACTCCACCACCACCCTTTTCTGAGTATGATGCATTTGATCATGATATCCTTGTATATTGCACTTCTCTTGTCTCTTTTTTACAGTTTCTTCACCACCAGATAGCAGCGGCTCAACATATCCCTGATACTATCTTCCACACTGCAACCAGGAGATTGGGTGTACGTCAAGTCATTTTCTCAAAAAACAGTGCTTCAGCCACGCTGGAAGGGGCCCTTCCTGGTTCTACTGATGACATCATCAACGGTGCGACTACAAGGCTCACCCACCTGGATTCACATATCGCACGTCAAGAAGGTCATCCCATCTGAAGATCAACAGCCTCTACCTTTTGCAACTCCTGATTCTCCACCTATTGCTACTCGTACTCGAAGCCATACTGTACCAGCACCTGATAATGCCTGACGTTTATCCATTTGGAAAACCTCACCCTCCCGAAACAATACAAGTGCAACCACCATTTCCACAAAAGTACTGCACAGCTATTTTGGTGGTTATTCTTGTTGTTTTGTTATTTTTACTGTGGCCATTTTTATTTCCTGCTCCAACTACACCTCATGCCAAACGAGCTACATAGCATCCACCTTTCAACACCTACCAAGCTATTAAATAAGCTAATGCATCATCTCTTAATGTCTCGGACTGCTGGATTTGCATTGCTATTCCTACTGTTCATGGGGGATTGATGCTAAATATAGTCGCTTTAGGGGTTAATGAAACCTGGATGAATCTGATCTACAATACATCAAATGTTATTTCAAAGGACAAGATAGCATTACAGTTATCCCTCCGCCAAAACGGAACTGTGTGTTTTCAAAAACTTGATAAAACTAGAATAGGGTGGAGCCATTGTAACAAAACAGTGGTATATAACTGCACTGCAGACAATTCGGGATGTGTAACAGATTTCCTCACCTATTAAAAACTCTATAGCTAACTTTTCCCAGAAAATCGAAACTCTCTATTGGAAAATATTCCAAGGACTGCAGGATGCCGGGGATCGCTTTGAGTACATCAATATCACCATTAAAGTAGAAAATTATTTTGTGTGCAGAAGAAAAGCATATAAATGGCTACCAGGAAACTGGTCTGGCAGCTGCTTCCTGGGCTACCTAGTCCCAGCTATTCGACATGTATCTGTATTACCTAAAGGAAAAATTCGGAATGTTCGAGAGGTCAAGAAGCCTGCCAATCCAATAGGTCAAGTTGATGCTTCGTGGATCTGTCACCATGATTTAGCTCATGCTAGCACCAAAGGACTGTCCCATATGGACTTGGGTGATGACATCATATCATGGGCTGGTATAATTCCGTCATACGGAGCAGTGAAATCAATTTGGGAACTGAAAAAACGATCTAAATTGCTTGAAATATTAAGCAATGCTACATTTTCTGCCTTAGAACTAGTGACTGATGAACTGACTGCTATGAGAGCTGTAGTACTCCAAAACCGTATGGCTCTCGATTTCACCCTAGTGGCGAAACTTGCGCTTTAATCCTGGAGGAGTGCTGTATGTTTATTCCTGACAATCAGCATGAAATTGAAAGCCATCTTGAACTGATTCGAATTTCCGAACTCTCGGAGGCCAAAGAGGCCGATAGTTCAACATGGGCATGATTAACCAACCTGTTCTCAGGCTGGGGAGGTAGACTGTTGAAGTTGATTTTATTAATTGCAGTATAAGCAATTGTTGCTTTTCTTGTCTTATTTCTAATCAAAGCACTGATCTTGAAATTAAGGTCTTCAAAAACTGTGAAGAAAGTGCCTAAGTTTATATGCCTGCAGCTATGAATGTAGATGATAAAATGACAATGTTTTCCAATGATGAAAAGACCAGTAGCATGGTTATGTTAGATTTAGGGCAAATGTATGATAGATTAAATTGTGATGTTTACACAGCATCAAATGGAGGACTGTAGAATATGAACAGCCAAAGCATGTGTTTGACGGAATTGAGTATGTGACAGTCTGCATGTATTAAGATGTACTGTGAATTTTAAATGAACTATGAGTAGTGGAAAAATACTGAAAAACAAGAGTCTGCTTGAAAGCAGGAAATGTGCCTAACATGGAAGTGTATCCAATTTTCTTTCTCTGCCTAGAGATATCATGATGTCAATTGCCTTATGTTTATGGGTAAACCTCCGATTGGTTAATTACCCTGTATAATGATCTAATTGGCTCATTTTATATTTTTTGTACTGTCAGCAATATCACCTGTATATAAGCTTGTGTATTCTTTTGTTCTGGGAGTCTCCCTGGTGCTTTCCATGAGGCTCCCACACGTGTGTACTGTAGTTAATAAATACAAAGAGAAAGAACTGTATTTATCTTCATTTTCAAATATGTAACTTAACAAAACCTACTTTTCCCAACACTTATATTCAATACACTAGTTCCCATTCCATATACCAGAAGAAAGGTATAGTCAAGGGACAATTTGTTAGGGCATCTTGAATGACCTCGGATGACAACGATTACAATTTAGAATGTCAAAAATTGACCTTGATGTTTCAAGAGAGGATATGCAGAAGAAGATTTTATTACAAATATAAGTAATGAAGTGAGGGATGGTAGGAATAATAAATACAAATCCATCCTGGGCACAGGAAATATACATCTATCCACGGTTAGTAGCAGTGTTCAAAATTCACTAGCAGGATTTAATAGAGCCTTTATTACAGATTATAGTGTCAATTCTGGAGTAATAAAAAACATAGTGGAAAAAGAATGGGAAAGCTTTTGTGATTTTACTGATCTCCCTAACTTAAAAGGGAAAACAGTGAAAACTGTTTTTCGCAAGGGGAATAACATTAAAAATTTACTGGAACAAGGAGGATGTGTTAATATATTTTCCAATCAACGTAGAGGCACATATAAATGTGGGGCCTGCACACAATGCAAGAATATTTCCCATACTGATAAAGTATTTATTTCAGCTACAAATAGGTGGATAACAGCATCCACTTATTCTAATTGTAATACACAGGGGTTAATATATATTGCTATGTTTCAGATGTGTGATGGGTTCTACGTCGGGAAAACAGAAAGACACTTGAGACGTAGAATATATGAACACTTGTACAAACTTCAGAAACAAAATTCCAAAAACGCTTTGTACAAGCATAGCTTGGTGTACAACCAAGCTAAGTTTGTGTTTTTTGTTTTGGAAATTTTGCCCAGGGAAACTAGAGGTGGCCCTTGGGAAACAAAATTAGAGTATCGGGAGGCTTATTGGCAAATCATACTGGAAGCCAATAGAACACCAGGTCTAAAATGACAACATATCTACTGTGCCACTGCTCAAGTTAAGAGCAGCAAAACTGTGAAAATGTATATAAATTTTAAAGTTATATTCATGGAATTTTGTGTAGAAGATACAGATATATATATATATATATATATATATATATATATATATATATATATATATATATTTTTTTTTTTTAAGTTTAGTATCACATATACTTTTTTATATTTTAACTATTAGGTTGTATGTTAGGAATTTTTTGCCAGAAATATCATATGTTATCCAACGGTAGACTGTGGTCAAAGGAGTCAACAATACAAATGTTTTTAATGGAAATTGGTGCTTTAAATACTAATTGTTCATTGTTTTTTTCAATTAATGTAACTTGTGACTAGTATTTAAACAGCTTTTGATTTTTTACTTGTGTATCTGATGAAGTCAGGGATTTTCACTGATGAAAACATTTTATATGGTTATTACTGGTGTTTATTTTAATAAAGCGTTACTGGTTGCGGTTTCGCCTCCAGACTGAATTCCTTTTGGTTAACTGCTGTTGATATCCTGACTTATTTTCCTTTCCTTGTGCTTATATTGAAAAAAATTTGCATTTTGCCTCTGTCTGTTCTACTGATTCACATGCTCTGAGCTCATTATATAGCAGGCTGTTGTATAAAGTAGCATTTACACTCTAGCAGGCTGTTGTATAAAGTAGCATTTACACTCTAGCAGGCTGTTGTATAAAGTAGCATTTACACTCTAGCAGGCTGCTGTATAAAGTAGCATTTACACTCTAGCAGGCTGCTGTATAAAGTAGCATTTACACTCTAGCAGGCTGTTTTCTGTGTTTTTATATCAACAGGACAAAATTTCCATCTAGTGGTACTGGGTGGTAGCTCAGTCTGTACAGGTTGGGGAAACATACTAGATATTCCTGCATGTAGTTGTTTTACTGGCACGAACCGGTTTACCTTGTTTTAGTGCCTTTACAAATCTGCACAGTTGAGTGACTCTTGACTCATTACCCCTTTTTAAGTGCAACCTGGATAATTGGATGGGAAACACAAAACATGGAACTTTTGTTGAATAATCACATTTTTATAAAAACAGTAAGTACACTGCTACTACCCTGAATTACTTATCACATTTCCTTAAGTTTTAGTTTGTTTGGGATAGCATTTCACTCTCCCAGGGTTTTGTCTTGCGGCCTCTGTTATTTGGGATATACTTTTCTGAGGTGCAGGCCAAAACCAGTGGTCTGTGACTGGCCACGTTTGCAGATGACTGCAAGCTGGGTACTGTCATCAACTCCCCTAGTGATGTGGACATCCTCCAAGAAGGTCTCACCCAAACAAAATGACTAGTGCCAGAAACATGGCCTCAAGCTGAATACCAAAAAATGTATCATCCACTTTGGGAAGAGTGACATCCCACAAATTATCACATTAATAGCAACAACATCCTAAGCACACAAAGGGATTTGGGCACCCATGTTGATAGCAACATGACTTTTGACAACCATGTTGCATCCGTTATATGGAAAGATTTCTACATGGCCAAACTCATAAGTAAGGGCATCTCATCCAGGGACAAGAAAGTCTTAATATCCCTGTATTCTTCCCTTATACAGCCCATTATTTTGTACAATGCCTCTTTTTGCATGTACCTCACAAAGCACATGCAGCAGCTGGGAGAGACCACAGAGGTTCAACACCAGGAGAATCCAGAACTTCAAACATCTACCATACCCAGGCTAAAAGTCCTGTCCCTCTACTCAGTTTCATACAGACTCCTCAGAGGTGACCTCTGTCTGGCATACAAAGCAATTTCAGACCCCACCTTGATGGGACAGCTACATACCTGCAAGCCAAGCTCCACTCGAGTAACCCACACGTGCAACCTCAACGTGGTCTGTGACGTCAATAGGACTTGTTGGTGGGACAGATTAGTGTCCGAGACTCCATCTGTGGGCTAGACTCCCTCTTAAGCTATCGGCCCTGGGGCCTATACAAGCCCAACCAAAAATGTACCCTGGCTTTTGCCACCCAAGAAAATTATTTTCCTGTGCCACTGTCGAGCAGAGCCACAGAGGTGATCCCTGGGGTGAATTTCCTATTTCCCATCCAATCATCAAGATTTTTCTTGAAGAGTGATAATGAGGAGCTTTGTTTGATATAGACGTGTAGTTTATTCCAGAGTATGGGAAGTCTCTGGGACAGGAATCTATCCCTCCAGCATGTTCTGTTTATTGTGGTGACAAGGTTTAGGTCCCTAGAACGTGTAGCTCGGAGGGATTGGGATTTCTTTAAGTGGAGCATGTCCAACAGCTCTGGACTTGACATAGCTTTGTATGTTAGGCAGAGATCACCTCTGAGTAGGTGATATGTGACAGACTGAAGCTGGAGTTTTTTGAGACGGTCTGCGTAGGGCATCTGTTTGAGGCCAGTAATCCTCTTTGTGAGGTATTTCTGCGGCCTTTCCAGTTGTTGTAGATGCCTTGTGAGGTACATACCAAAAGGGGCATTGTACTCTATGATGGGTCTAATGAGTGATGAGTAGAGGGGAACAATGACCTCTTTTATTGGATAAGAAACCTTTTGTCATGAGGTGTGCCATGTAGAAGGATGTCCTGACTACTTTGGCGATGTGATTATCAAAAGGAGAGACTACTGTCCACCTGTGTCCCAAGGTCTCTTATCACACATTCGGTGTTAAGTATACTACCGCCTATGTTGTAGTTCATGGGTACAGAGTTTTTACCAAAGGGGATGACAATGTACTTTTTGGCACTGAGCTTGAGGCCATGGCTTTGACACCAGGCATCTGTTTCAGTGAGGCCCTTTTGTAGGATGTCCACATCGTTAGGAGTTTCGATTATGGCTCCTAGTTTGCAGTCATCTGCGAACTTCGTTAGCCAAAGATCTTCTGTGTTAGCCTGTACTTCAGAGAAGTAGATACCAAACAAACAGGAGAGGACCCACGACTGAACCCTGTGGTACTCCACTTGTCACTCGTCTGAAGTCGGATTTGGAGTCTGCTACTTACACAGTGTGGGTTCTGTCAGTGAGCCAGTTGGCAACCCATCTTGTGACACAGGGATTTATACCTAGTTTAGTGAGTTTATCTATAATTCCAGAGTGGGGGATGGTGCTGAAAGCCTTGGCAAGATCTAGATAGGCTGTGTGAACCACCTTACCCTTGTCTACGGCTTTGGTGACCGCTTCAAAAGAAGTCTATCAGGTTTAGGAGACATGATCTGCCTTTTACAAACCCGAACTGGGTGGGGTCCAGAGTTTGGAGATTACCAATGTCTTTGTTTATGAGTTCCATGAGGATACGTTCCACGGCCTTGCAGACCAGGCTCATCAGGCTAATGGGGCGGTAGTTCCCGGGGTCCGTGGTGGCTACCCCCTTGTGGAGTGGGATAACCAATGCTGTGCGCCATTCAGCAGGCACAAAGCCTGAGGTGAGGCTATGATTGAACATGGTACTTAGGGTGGGGTGCCAGTTTGTTCTGTAGAACGCAGTCTGGCATGTTGTCTTGTCCCATGGATGCTGTGTTCTTGGCTTTGGAGAGTGTGGTTTTTACCTGTGCAGCCGTGATTACAGGAACTTTGCATTCTTCCGGTATAGAGATGGGCTCTTTAGGGGGTGAGAGGGGGGGTAAAGTTGGCACTGAACTGCCAGGATGTTGGCAATATCAGTTGGGTCTGTATATTTAGTGCCATTGTGCTGTAACTCAGAGCAGATCTGAGTGTTGCCATTGAGATTCTTGACATAGTTATAGAATGCTTTGTGGTTGTCTTTAGAATCAGTGGCGATTTTGTTTTCATAACTAGCTTTGGAGGATTTTATCAGGGATTGCAGCTTCTTACCGAGGCTGACCAGGGAGCTCCTCCAATCGTGGTATTTTACTCTCTTTTGCAACAGTTTCTTCCTTCTGTTGTATAGTTTGTTTATGGCAGGGGACCACCAGATTGGCTTCCTTTTTTTGCAGGATAGTATCTTGGTTCTATTTGGGATAGCATGATCCATGCACTCGTGTAAGTACTTATAAAGTGCAATTGCGTAGGATTCATTAGTTGTAACTGTATTGTCCATCTGCATGGGTGTCATGAAGTTCACCACTTCAGTCTTACGAAGCATGAAGTTGGCTTTGGAGAAATTTTTTACCATGGTTTCCTTAATGGGGGTGGGGGCAGGATGTGGATATCTAGGGTAATTAGCTTATGGTCGGATCGGACCAATGAGGCATTGACTTCAGGTGTGGAACACCGGTCACTCTTGTTGGTAATGACTAGATCTAGGATATTGTTGCCCCTGGTGGGGGTATGGATAATGTGATCCAGGGCATTGGAATTTATGAATTCCAGAAAGCATTGAGCGAAGGTGTTGGTACAGGAGTAGTTTTCCCAGTTAATGGTGGGGTAGTTGAAATTGCCCATTATTAGGGTGTTTGGTTGAACCCTGATATTTTCCAGTACATCAAGAAAACAGGAGTGGGAATCCTGGGGCATGGTGGGTGATCTGTAGCAAGCTACAATTTGGATTGCAGTTTTGCCCAGAGTTAGTTGCACTTGGATAACCTCTGCTGCATTATGCTGAGCAACTAGCCTGGAGGTGTGGATATCCTTAATGAATATGGACGCATCACCGCCTTTGGGGTTCCGGTCCAGGTTACATGGCCGAAACTGTGCACCCCTTTTAAAGCACAACCTAGATTACTGGATGGGAAACAGAAAATCCACCCCTGGGATTCCACCTGTGTCCCTGCTGGACAGGGGCATCAGGAGGTGATTTGTATAAATATGGGCTGGACCCTTGCCTAGGCTTATAAGGGCCTCAGGGCCAATAGCCTAGTAATTGGCTATGATCCTATGGACACTCTTTTACTGTGCTTTTACATTAGAAGGACTGGGATTATTCATCTAGTGGCAGTAGGTGTCTGCCCGATCTCTCTGAGTTGGGAAGCCCACAAAAGGACTACGTGTAATCATTTTATTGGCCAGAGAAATCAGTAGTCAGTTTTCTGCATTTCCTGTGCTGGTACAAATTTGACACTTTTGCACAGAGCTGCTCCCCATGCCACTGCAAACATCTAGGAACATTACTTATTTTCATTATACTGTGAAAGGTTACTGTGCTTATGATGACCCACCATTGCTAACCAATATGTGATATGGATATCCCACCTCCAGGCCAGTAGTCAAGGAGCCTCAATCCTCACCACTGGCACCTGTGGGGGGACGTTCACTGGGAGGATAACAGGTACACACACAGTATTTCCAGATGCACCTCTCTGCATCAAGTGCAATTTCCCTTAAGAGCACAAAGAGACCACAGTCAGTCCAGGGCTGGTTCCACTCTCTTCAGATCCTCAGTAAGACTCCACACTGGCACAGCTATACAGTTGAATCCTTAAGTCAGGGTTCCAAGCCAAGTCCTCCAACACTCTCTCTGCCCAGCCAGTGTTTTGTGTTCCTGCCCAAGTATTGATTTTTACACACACACTTGGGAAAGCCTGGCCCAGATTTACTAGCTATGCCCCCTTTTGCCCAGACTATAAGGTAGTTACCACCGCCACCAGAATCCCTTGCCAGCTACTTTAAGGCCCTTAACAAAGGGTGCCCAGTCTTGCTGTGTAATATTAATATTGATACAAATGGTAGTTTGGCTAAGAGCAAGGCTGTTGGGAGTGACCAACACAGTGTTACCAAATAAATATGCAAGTACTCTCTCACTTAAATATCTCTACAAAGACCAGCCACAATGAGAGATGTATTTATTTAATAATAAATAACAAAAAGAAAGTACTAAGTATATGTTCACCATGACAGAGTTCAAAACACAGAAAATATTTAAAACAACACTACAGGACAGCTCAGGTAAATGAAAAAATATCCAAACTAAGCTTCACTATATTCCTGACTGTAGCTAAAATAATTACTACACCCTAATAACTTACTTAATAGAGCAAAGCAGATGATGTGGTGAATGGTTCTTGTTGTCAGGCCCAAGACAGAATAAAACATTTCTCAAAAATATGTAAAAATATTACTGTGGGGATAGCTAGCAGAATGACGTAATTTCTGGTCATCTGACTTCTAGTTCCCATGCAAACCCCCCACTGCTGGAAGCTGTCAGGAAGTAGCACCTACTTGTAAAAATTCACACAAAAGGGCTTTTGCTCACATCTTTGGCAGGTGCTAGAAGTCATAAAACAATTGCATTCTTCCATTCTTTAAGAGTAATAATTAGTTCACCCCAAAGACAATACAGACAACTTCCTAGTACACACTTTGAGTCTCTGTCTAGAAACCTGTGAGATAGCATCTTTATGGCCTAACCTATAAAGTGATTTAATTTCAGATATTTTTCTAAAGGTTGCTGGACTGAGGTTAACCCTCCAGTAAAAACACATACATTTAAACAGCTGCAATAGTGCATATATATTTCTGTTCTCTCCAGTAAGGCACATTGTGGATACATTTCAAATCCAAGCACTTTACAAAGTACCTTTTTAACACAACCTTCTGTACAAATCAGTTTGATATACACATGACATACAGTTCTAATACATTTGTAACACCAGCATTTTGTAAGACATATATTTATTTACAAAATTCCAGCTAGCTGTGCTGGCAGTACCGCCTTTCGTCACAGTGCTCTGCTTTTTTTTTTCTGCACTTCTCTAAAAGTTGCAATTTCAAAGTGCTGTCGTTCTGCAATGAAATAAATTTTATCTAGTGTTTCCTAGTCAGTGTTGGGCATCTGTTTGTGGTTCCTTAACACTCTGGCTCTGAACCAGTCATTTTACATTGAGAGTCAAAGTCTGCACTCTTGTGGCAGCAGACTGCCGATTTCATCCATCTGAGCTGGAAATTGCTGGTAGAAAGCTCACTTTGTGCTCAACTGATTGACCTTAGGACACAGTTTGTGTAAAACTTGCTTTTTTCATATCATATACAAGCCACAAATTTGCACAAAGTTGATTGCATAGCAGTGGTTGCTGGTGCCTTGTATACATGTAATCAGAAGTTGAAATTTCCCAATAAAGTCGACCGCACAACTTTACCGCAGTCTCATGTTACTTATGGGGCAACTAGTTTGCGTTGAAATCAGTATTTAGTTAGGACTATTTAGAGCTGCCTTACCTTATTATAGCACCCAGGAGATCCAGTATGGTCACAGGGCAGTATCACTGGTTAGGTTAGCTGCAGATTACACCAAGTAAGCACCCTTCCCTTCTCGGATGGCAAAACACCTTCCATTCCTACCCCTTGCAAGTAAACAATAGGGCCTGCAACCATGGATGGGCACTTTCATGATATCTCTGCATCCAGCTTGGTGGACATGGGCACCCTGAGGGAATGTACCATTTGCCTTATGTACACCGACAACCCCTTATTTCTTGGACAAATACAGTTATGTGAGAGATGTTGTTACACATTTACACTGGAGGCTAGACTCTCACCTACAAAGACAAATAGGTGGTCAGCGACTCATACACATCACTCACCACACCCACAAAGGACCACACACAGAGACCCAAATATGCAGAGGTAGTCACATATAACTTACAAAGGCCTCTCAGGTGCAGTCCTCAAACTCCACATGCACACAAACGAGATAATTTCCATCACAACACAAAGTCACATCTCATTGTGTTTTCGCTATCAAGCCCATAAGGTGGAACACTCCACACAAAAATTCTGGTCATGGGAGATTCCATTGTGAGATACAATGATGTTCCTCTTACCAGGCTGGATAAGGCAAGGTTACAGTTAGTTGCCTGTCAGGGGTCAAGATCTGTCAGACCACACAGCTACTCAGATCACTAACCCCCAAGTACCAGTATGACTAAGTTATAGTTCATGTGGGTATGAATGACCCGAGACGTACCTCCTTGGACTATATGGAGCGAGACATGATGGAGCTCTCAGACTGTATGTCACAAGAAGGTATGAGCTTAACATTCAGCAGCCTTCTACCACCTCCAAGGACGATGATGAAACAATATCAACAGAAAATGATTGACTTTAACAACTGACTTGGCTACTGATGTCATTCCAAAGGGGTCAAATAACTGTCAGCCTGGGAGGACATGCCATACTGCTTTGCCAGGGAATATCTTCAACTGTCACCTCTAGGCTTTTGGATATTGGCCAAAACATTACCCACCCCTACAGTACCTTTGTTAGGCAATGCCAAAAAAGACAAACCTTCTAACATAACAAAAACTACTCAGAACAAGCTAAAGCTGTTACTGCTCAATGCTAGGAGTCTCAACAAGAAACTGCACTCCTGGAAGCTCTGCTCACCATGGAGAATGTTGACATTTGCACAGTTACTGAAACATGGTTCAAAGCCACAGAAAGCACTCTGGCAGTGCACGGGCTATAAAGCCTTTCATACAGTCCAACCACCAACTGAACATGAAAGAGCAGGAAGAGGAGGTAGAATAAGCACACCTCAAGAATAGTCAAACCACATCCAACCAACCAAGGGAAAAATCCATTACTGCATTCTTCCTAGCTACAGGTCGCCCACCATGAACGAGAAAAAAAAACATACATCATACCTGAAGTTACAAGAGTCACTCACCATCCAGAACAATATTACACTCAAGGGTAATTTTAACTACCTTTCCATTAATTGGGAGGCATATATGACCACTGGCATGCAGGCCCAAAGATTTCTTGATTTGGTAAATTCAAATATCCTGGAGCACCTAGTCTGCAATCCACTATGGAACAAATATAAATGGAGTTGGAAGGGTGGCCTAATGGTTAAGGCATTTGCCTTACAAACACAAGGTGGAGGGTTTGAGTCTCACAAGGGATAACTGGCTAGGCTTACAATGGCTCGCAAGGGCAGTTAGCTTAGTACTAACCTATGAACCTATGAAATATCATATATCTGTAAACCTGTTTTCACTGCCTATATTAAATCCCTTCTTCTAAAACTGAAACCTTGCTCACTCTCTTTTGATAACCTTCCCCATTAATTTCTTAAACATGCTGCTGACTCTACAGCATATCCCATCTAAAGACTTATTAACCATTCTATCAAAGAATGCTCAGTCCCTGAGATCTGGAAATCCTTCTATATTATTCCACTTCACAAGGCAGGGTAACACCACCAAACCTACCAATTACTAACCACTAGCCATCCTTTCCCCTCTCTCAAAAATTCTCGAGAAATGCATTCATAGGCAACTTATGTACTATTTACTTCATGAAAACCTCCTTACCCCCTCTCAGCATGGATTTAGACCTCACCACAGCACATCCACAGCCCTGTTGTTTTTTTATCCAGACTGTAGCAGATGCAAGGGCCAACAATAAACTGGTATGTGTGTTCCTTGACCTCTCTAAAGTTTTCGACACCATCTGCCACCCTTAACTCCTCTCTAAACTATTCGAACTTAACCGCTCCACCTCCACTATCCTCTGGTTCTCCAGCTATCTCAACAACCAACATCAATCTGTTATTAAATGTCAGACTTCCTACTCACCCTTCTTACCTAGCCAAACTGGTGTCCACCAAGGATCCATCCTTGGCCCCCTTCTCTTTAATATTTTCACTAATGATTTTTGTTGTGTCTATACCTCATCTTCACTAATCCAATACGTGGATGATTCTACCCTTACCACCTTCTCTGACAACCCCACTGACTTACACTCTCTCACACAGACTTCCTTTAATATCATCGGACATTGGCTAACCGATAAGCAACGAATCCTTAACCAAACGAAACCCAAACTCCTTTTCCTCCCCAAATAGTTATTCCATCTTAAAATGTCTTTCAGTCTCTCTTCTCTTGACAGCACTGATATCTATGCAGACTCTACTACAAAACTTCTAGGAATCACTACTGACAAACTGAAATTTGACCATCACATCCTACAGTCCATCAAAAAGACTAATCAAAAACAAGGTTTGCTGTATAGACACAATAAAATTCTTAACCAACATCGCTAGGACCTCACTTGCACAAGCCTATCTTCTCCCCCATCTACTCTATGCTTCCCCCATATTCACATACATCCAAGCAAATCCTTCCCCTAGATTCACACACATCCAAGCAAATCTGCTAACCACACCAGAACAAACCTACAACCAGATAGCCAGATTTTCCTGTAGTCTCCCCTACAAATCCCATCACTGCCTCGCACTAAAAAAAAAAAACTTCAAAGGCTTGAGTTCCCGCAACTACTCCAACTTTCACAGCTGTAAATTGCACACCCTTTTCTACAAACCTGAACACTGTCTCACCCTGTTCACCCTCCTATCCCTCTACAAGCCTGTATGATCTCTCAGTAGCATTGACCATGCACAAATGAACACCTACAAGTCCAACAAAACTATTGGCAGGTTACTTTATAAATGCTCCATATCTCAAACCTGGAACAAACTGCCATCTAACATACGACATATCCAGTCTTCACTCTTCTTCGAAAAAGAACTGAAAAATTACCTAGCCAACTCTCCCTCCTGCAACTGCCACCACCCCACCTACTGTGCCACTACCACACTAGAACTATTACCTTCATACTAATATATGGGTCTACTGCTTTTAATCAAATACCACTTATTCGAAAAAGAGCAGTAGACCGCTCAGTTACACGAAAGTGCACTTTTGCGAAACTCTGTTCAACGAACCGGTAAAAAGATTTAAAAAAAAAAAAAAAAACAACACACTAACATGACACTGAGTGGGAGGCTTCGCCTCCCCCCACCCCAATGTGACGAGCTGCACCCCCCACACCCCCCCTACTTAAATATACCAACTCCAAGACTGCACTACAGTGGGGAACAGGTAAATTCCCTATTCCCCACTGTAGTGTGCCTCGGCGCTTCAGTTTCCCTGAACGGTTAGTTGAACCGTGCTTTGTGGAAGTGCATTTTCATGTAACCGAGGGTCCACTGTTCATTTTTGAACAAGTGGATTTTCGGTCTTTTACAGTAGACCCATATATATATATATATATATATATATATATATACACACACATATACACACACACACTATGAATCCATAGCTACACTACTGAGCACCCTTAAAAACTAAACTTTCCTCCTAACTTTGCCCCCCTATTTTACTTCTTATTTTCCTGGCAACCCCAACTCTTTCCTCCTCATTTCCTCCTCTCCACTCTAACTTTACGTCTCCTTCCACACCACCCACTGTAACTGGACACAACTGCCACTCTTTGCTATTCTGTCTCTTCAATTATTCTTCGCTCTACACCCCACTTCCTGTTCCTCCATTCTTCCCTCTTCTCTACACCCCACTTCCGGTTCCTCCATTCTTCGCTCTTCTCTACACTCCACTTCCTGTTCTTCCATTCTTCGCTCTTCTCTACACTCCACTTCCTGTTCCTCCATTCTTCGCTCTTCTCTACACTCCACTTCCTGTTCCTCCATTCTTCGCTCTTCTCTGCACTTACTATTCCTCTATTTTGTTCCACCAACTCAACCTCTACCATTCTGTTGTTGTAAAAGCACAAAATGCACACTTTTAATGATTTATACGAGGCATTAATGTTGTTATTCACATGTCTTTTTATCTTACCCTTTTTAATGTCCCTAAACGTGCAATGCAACTTGGTATGGTTATGATATAGGCGTTTTATTTTTTTGAATCATCTTTTCCATCATGTGGTTGTGGACCTTTTCTCCTCGGGTCTCCACTGAAAATGGGCCCCCGGTCCAGTGGGCTAACCCAGTTAACAAATGACAAATAAATAAATAATCTGGTACTCACAAATATGGGAGAGTGCTGCACCCTCCCACCAAGTGTGATGCTTTCCCTAGTAAAATCATATCACAAAGTGATCTCCCTGGAAATAAAAGGAGAAACTAGTCCCTCCACCGAACCCTAAAAACATTTCTATGGTAAATTATCCCCTATTAAGGGAAGGCACAGTTTCCAAACTTTCCCAAATCCATTAAACACAGAAACCTATACAGACGTGTACACAAAAACACAGTGTGACCATGTAAACTATTGCATAGAAACGGCAGTAGCAGACCCAAAATAAACCCATGTCAAACCGCAAAAACAAGCCATACTGGTGGAATTCCGGCATTAATAGGTTATATGACAAAAGAAAATCCTGTTGAGAAGTAAGAGGGAATATGTGCATGCACCATTCGTACCATCTCTAACCGTTTTATATTCAAAAAATCTCTTCACTCACATCTAGTATCCCAGGGGAAATGCTCCTGCTCCCACCCCACATAATTTACACTGGCAATTTCCATTTTACTTTCTCTCCTAACTCATACATCCTTCCCTTGTACTTACTAAGCTATTTACAAAGAATGTATTAAAATGTGCCTCTTAAGTGCAAGCTTCCTAA
Source organism: Protopterus annectens (assembly GCF_019279795.1). NCBI lineage: Eukaryota > Metazoa > Chordata > Ceratodontiformes > Protopteridae > Protopterus > Protopterus annectens. The sequence continues at coordinate 751,705,470 of NC_056736.1, forward strand.
GAAGTCTACATCATCTGTAATGTTTTTCACTAGTCTGTACTATTTGTAATGTTTTGCTCTAGTTTGTAACATTTGTAAAAATTGTAACCTAAAACCTTATTGTAACCTTGCTTGTTTTTGGAGCTTTTCTCCCCGGGACTCCATTGAAAACAGGTTCATCTTGGCCCAATGGACTATCCTGGTAAACCAACTGCAAATAAATAAAAAATAAATAAAATGTAAGATCAGGTTTCATTTAAATGTAGTTTGTTAGACAAAAATACAGTATTCTCTTTGCATAAGGAATACAAGGTGGAGTACATGAAGTACAAAAAGTCTTGGGAGCCAAGGTTAAAGAGGCATGTAGAAATTTACAGGGTTTTTGTATTACTAGGAGATACTGCAGACACAGTCAGTTAACTCATTTGTACTGATAAGGAGAAAACCACAGCAGTGTAGCCATCAGAATTTCAGTACAGACGCTAGAGAGTGAATGCAAAAGTCAGGTCAGATATCCAGCATTCCAGAATACTAATTATATTATTTAAGAGAAAAGAAATAATTCCAAGTATAATGAGTGCAAAAGCTATGGACATCATTATTCGGTTTGTTTCAGTTTATCAGCACTGTTATTGCAGACAGTAAGATTTGATTTGGTTACTGCTGACATCTGCCTCCACTGTACATAAAACATTCTTAAACTACAGTGTATGCAGACTTTTATTCTGAAAAGTACAAGACGATTTTGCATCTAAAGGAGAGACTGGCACCTTTTCAAGCACAGTTCTGTGTAATTACAAGATAGATACATTCATTCCAGTTTCTTCCGGTTAATTCCAGTACTCTACAGTCCTATCAACTTTTACACTGCACACCAGAGCAAAAAGTCCCTCATTACTCTAAACAAGCAGTCAGGGAACTAGTCCCAGTTTCATCCAATGTGCCTTTAGTTTTGCATTCCATTCCCCTATCATTTGCTGAAGTCCTTGATCAGAGTCTGCCTGTAAAGCTACAACATCTGCATAAAGCAACTTTGTTGATCTGTCCCCTCTGACCTGTTTGCTAAAGGAGTCCATCACCAGTATTAACAGCAGTGGGCTCACAGCTGAACCCTGATGCACCCCCACTCCCACTAGGCACACCCTCTGTGAAACCGAAGACTGTTCATACTTGAGTCACTGGGTCCTTGTACGTAGCCTGCACTAATTGTACCAATGTATCTAGGACTTAGAACCACTGCAGGACTTCCTAAATCAGCTTTCTTGGGACTTTGTCATGTGCTTGCTCCAAATCTAGGAATGTCCAGTTAGTCTCTTTTCTCATCTGTAGCTTCTTCTCAAATATCTGTCTCAATGCAAACATCGGGTCAGGTGTGCTGCATCCTGATCTGCATCCGCCGCTCATTTCCCATATAACTTTGTACTACTCTGCATATCTGTTTATCATTCACTCTCTCCAGAACTTTCATATAATATGACAGGGGCTTGAGGCCTCTGTACTGCCCACAGATGTGAATACCCCATTTGTTTCTGAACACAGGCACTAGTATACTTATTCACCACTGTACTAATTTGTTTCACAGTTATAGTCACTCATACCCACATACCCACCTATCTCTATCAACTATTTTCTGCCCATCCTCCTACCCCTGCCCAAACAACCTCAGGGGCACAAAGGCTCTATAACACTACTTACTGCTCTTTAAGTGGCAGTTAGGACTTTCTGCCTTTCCGCTCACAATTTACACCCCTCATTTTCACACCTGACCTCCCCCAGTCCCAATGGACCTTTTAGTTAACGAAGCCTCATCTGTATACCTTTGTGACACAGTGACTTCCTGTTTCCTGCCTCTAGTGCCCTGTATCTCATTTCCTACATTTGTGACACAGTGACTTCCTGTTTCCTGCCTCTAGTGCCCTGTATCTCATTTCCTTCCTTTGTGACACAGTGACTTCCTGTTTCCTGCCTCTAGTGCCCTGTATCTCATTTCCTTCCTTTGTGACACAGTGACTTCCTGTTTCCTGCCTCTAGTGCCCTGCATCTCATTTCCTACCTTTGTGACACAGTGACTTCCTGTTTCCTGCCTCTAGTGCCCTGTATCTCATTTCCTACCTTTGTGACACAGTGACTTCCTGCTTCCTGCCTCTAGTGCCCTGCATCTCATTTCCTTCCTTTGTGACACAGTGACTTCCTGCTTCCTGCCTCTAGTGCCCTGCATCTCATTTCCTTTGTGACAGTGACTTCCTGTTTCCTGCCTCTAGTGCCCTGCATCTCATTTCCTTCCTTTGTGACACAGTGACTTCCTGTTTCCTGCCTCAAGTGCCATGCATCTCATTTCCTTCCTTTGTGACACAGTGACTTCCTGTTTCCTGCCTCTAGTGCCCTGTATCATTTCCTTCCTTTGTGACAGTGACTTCCTGTTTCCTGCCTCTAGTGCCCTGTATCATTTCCTTCCTTTGTGACAGTGACTTCCTGTTTCCTGCCTCTAGTGCCCTGTATCTCATTTCCTTCCTTTGTGACAGTGACTTCCTGTTTCCTGCCTCTAGTGCCCTGTATCTCATTTCCTACCTTTGTGACACAGTGACTTCCTGTTTCCTGCCTCTAGTGCCCTGCATCTCATTTCCTTCCTTTGTGACACAGTGACTTCCTGCTTCCTGCCTCTAGTGCCCTGCATCTCATTTCCTTCCTTTGTGACACAGTGACTTCTTGTTTCCTGCCTCTAGTGCCCTGCATCTCATTTCCTTCCTTTGTGACACAGTGACTTCCTGTTTCCTGCCTCTAGTGCCCTGCATCTCATTTCCTTCCTTTGTGACACAGTGACTTCCTGTTTCCTGCCTCTAGTGCCCTGTATCATTTCCTTCCTTTGTGACAGTGACTTCCTGTTTCCTGCCTCTAGTGCCCTGTATCTCATTTCCTTCCTTTGTGACACAGTGACTTCCTGCTTCCTGCCTCTAGTGCCCTGTATCTCATTTCCTTCCTTTGTGACAGTGACTTCCTGTTTCCTGCCTCTAGTGCCCTGTATCTCATTTCCTTCCTTTGTGACACAGTGACTTCTTGTTTCCTGCCTCTAGTGCCCTGCATCTCATTTCCTTCCTTTGTGACACAGTGACTTCCTGTTTCCTGCCTCTAGTGCCCTGCATCTCATTTCCTTCCTTTGTGACACAGTGACTTCCTGTTTCCTGCCTCTAGTGCCCTGTATCATTTCCTTCCTTTGTGACAGTGACTTCCTGTTTCCTGCCTCTAGTGCCCTGTATCTCATTTCCTTCCTTTGTGACACAGTGACTTCCTGCTTCCTGCCTCTAGTGCCCTGTATCTCATTTCCTTCCTTTGTGACACAGTGACTTCCTGTTTCCTGCCTCTAGTGCCCTGTATCTCATTTCCTACCTTTGTGACACAGTGACTTCCTGTTTCCTGCCTCTAGTGCCCTGTATCTCATTTCCTTCCTTATAGCAACATGGAACTGAGCCGCTTTCCTGCATTCTACTTCATGTTATAACAATTTACTTATTTTTTTTTTTTTTTTACATTTGTTGACTGGGATAGTCCGACTGGATACATGTCCATTTTCAGTGGAGGCCCGGGGAGAAAAGCTCCACAATAATAATACACATTGAACATTTAGTAAATGCTAGTTTCAAGCAGATTACAGTCATAAGCAATAATAGCATTTAGCACATATAGTACTTATTATAAAACACTAACTTTGAAAATAAGGTTATGTTTTGTAAACATACAACAATGCTGTCTCACAAACATAAACCCTTCATATACCCCATCCAAAACCACATATACACACACTCAAATCACATTCAAATAACTGTAACACTTCATAAACTGCTAACTTACATCTCATAAAAAGAATACCTCACACCAACCTATTTAATACAAAACATGTTAGACAGCCTTAAAGACAATTTTGCTAAACTCTACCATCTATTCCAGAAATTAATACTTTCTCAGGACATTAACTTTAATCCAGGCCCAATTAATCAAACCAACATAAACATTTTAACTAATATCTAAATTAGCCAGCATTAGTGCATGCAGCATTAAAAACAAATAAATGACACTGGAAAGCTGGTCAGACTTGAACAGCCTCATATTCTAGCCATTACTGAAAACTGGACAAAGAATTACAGCTGCCTGTCACAGTACATCCACAACAATGTTCACATATTAAGGACAAAAGACCAAGAGCTACAGCTGGTGGAGACACTGTATTACTAATTAAACAAGCCCCCACAGTACACCGAGTTCCCTGTATGATAGAAGGCCCAGTTGTATAGGTACCCATGTCAGTTTGATTGGGCACACACACAAAGAGATATTTATAATCCATCTCAACAATACAGCAATCCCTACTGAACATATTAAAATTGTACCACATTAGCAAATTTCAACCCTAAATGTACTAGGTCCTCATAAAACTCAGTTTAACAAACTGCTACTTACCCACAGTCTTGAACAATTGGTATAACTACCTACTAATCCCAATACACAGGCAATCATTCAATCCTGGATCTCCTACGAATAGATATGAAATACAGACGTCTTAGTCATAGAAATTTACCCTAATTCTATTAGAGATCACTGCCTCATCTTATTAACCTGGTCATCCAACACTAAAGGACCCTCACAAATAATTACTGGTATACTATTTCCCCATCTCAAAGTACCAGATAAGTCAAGAGACCCCAATTCTTGCCCTTTCATACTTTACTGCTGCTACAGTATTTAGCTGCCTCTCATTTAGATAGGATTCAGGGCACAGATACACCAGTGGAAGACTGATAATGCTAAGGAGGAAAAAAAATCAGAAGGACTCCGCCCAGAAAGCTTGGGAAAGTGGCTCTCAGGAACATCCAGCTTCCTCAATTTTCTGTTTCTAGGAATATTTAACTACAATAGCCATAAATATTATACTTAAGACAAATTATTTATACACAGAACTGGCGAAACTCTTCTGGAAAAAGATAAAACATCTAAATAGCAACATGATCAACCCTTCAACTAGCTTAGCCAACACATCCCTGGATAACAAGCCTTCCTACAGGCTGCAAGAACTTTCCTTGCACAGCCATAACACACTAACAACACTCATCCCCATACCCCATATATAAAGTCCAAACTTGAAGGGGAAGCACCCCCACACAAGTGTATCACCTGACCTATTATGCCAACATATTTCAGTCCATTACAATTTCAGTTCAAGTGAATCTCTGTTCTTAAAACAGAAGTCTATTGGGGCCAAATTCAGTAAACTATAAACTGGATGTTTTCAACTTGACCCTCACAGCAGGTTCAGTATCAAAACATTTAAACATTCCATTCTAAATTCCTCAATCTAGTCTCCTCTCCCACAGAGCTTAAGGACTTCAGATGTATTTCTAATTAGTGTATATTCACAAAAAAACTTTGAAAAACTAATACAGAAACAACTTTAGACACATATCTAAAGCTTTCCTTCTGACCAGCAATATGGGTTTATAAACTTCTTTAGCATTATGATTGCACTACTTGCTACCAATGATACTGTCTGTACAAATATGAAGGACTTCTCTCGGCAACATTTTCATTGAGTACAGCCTCAGACCATGAACTATAGTATACTACATCAGAAACTCTTGAAGTTAAAAAATTTTTAGAGACCACAAGGTTTTGGTTCCAAAGCTGCTAAAAAAAGGCCAGAACATTTCACATTTATATAATAAATTCATAGATGATTGCTAGGCTAACACCCTAGGAGGCTTTTTTAAGCAAATACATTCTCAGAAAATGAAATATTCAGCACTGGTGGACCTCAGGGCTTTGTTAGGACCCTTTCTTTTCTCCCTTCTAATCAATGACATAACATTAGAGTTGCCTAACCTTAATCGTATAATGTATGCAAATGACAGTCTTCAGCGACACCAGTAAAACTCATCATGCCCTTTAGTCTACCCTTCTAAGAATTATGGGGCTGGTTTCATAAACTCTTAATGAACTCAAAAGAAGAAAACTAACATCATGCTTTTCTCTACCCCACAAAATAAATATTTCACTCTTATTCACCTATGTTCCTTAAAGACATTAAAGGAAATATAATCCCAAAAGCAACACAGCAAAAGTACCTTTGGCTCGCTCTTGATTTCTCCCTTAACTTTTCACTTTACACTAATATCGCCCTTACTAACATTTTATCCCAACTCAAACTTTGCTTCTGTATCTCACACCTACTATTACCTACAGGAGAATAACATCCTGATAAATACATCAAAAACTAAGCATATGAGACTTGGGAGACAAACTGAAAGGTGAATATTTAATACAGCACACAGTGACTGAAACTGTAGACTCATTTAAGGACCTGGGTATACGGGTAGATTCAGCTATGAGTTTTTCTAATCATATCAACCAATTAGTTAATGATAGTTATTAGAACTATAGGTTGTATAAAATGATTTATAAAGTCTAGGAACTTTAAAATTATAAAACCTTAAAGGGCACAGTATACTCAAATCAAGGGGTGGCGTAAGCCATACAGAATCGGGCTAGGCTTATAATTGCCCCAGGGCAGATAGCCTAGTATGAACCTATGAGGTTATTGATTAGTTACCTTAGACCCAAACTTGAGTATGCAATAACAACACGGAAACCCTATAAGAAAATAAGCATGAGTAAACTGGAAAGAGTACAGCGGAAATATACCAAGAGTATCCATGGATGTGAAAATTTAAGTTATTATGAAAGATTAAAATATCGGAGCGTGTATAGTGTTTCTTACAGACATCCAAGAGGAGATCTTACTCAGTATATAGGGCATTTACAGACAACTACCTCTGGGAATGTTTGGAGTTATCAAAAAGTAGCAGAGAATCATCAGACAACCTACATAGAACATTATATAGGAATGAGAAGTGTACTAACTGGTTCTCTTGACAAAAGTAGCTGATGCATGGAACAGACTACCAAATTACATTAAAGCAATGACTATATTTTTAAGAACAGCCTGGACACTTATGGGGACAAATGTTTTGGTATATTGGCAAGCTAGAAGGGCATTAACTCTTAAGATCAACTCACCAAAACCTAATCACTGTCCACAAACCCAATCGTCTTGCTGGTCAGCTTCTATTATCCTTGTCCTTGGCTAAAAAAATGGAATTGTCTTCCTTCCTCTCGAAGGACTTGTGAAAACTTTAAAAACTCTGCTACATTCCTACCTTTCCTCTAACAGGAAATGCAACTGCACTCTCCCCACCTAGCCTAATAATTAATCCACCCCTTAAACTCCTGACTAACTCTGAGTACAAGCTAACCTAGCATAAATGCACATACTGTGAATAACAATTGTACATATTATAAATAACCCATCCCACCTTTTTTTCTCTCTTTTCCTTCCGTGTCTTTATTCTCCCTCTCAATTAAGTTACCAATACCATCCTAAATATTTAGGTACTATATAACCAAAGAATTTATTCCTGTTCTCTAGCAAGAAATGAAATTGTAATTGTGTCTTCTTTACTATGATTGTATATTTAACTAAATTATGTAATGCGGAGCTTTTCTCCCCAGGCCTCCACTGAAAACGGGCACCCTGAGCCCAGTAGACCTCTCCGGTCATCAAACTGAAAATAAATAAATAAATGTAAATGCCCGTGCTTGAAATATTTGTATTTATATACAGCATGGACAACTATTGCTAAAATGTCCAAATTGGAATGTGGACTGCCACTGCTTTTCCTTCACTCACCACACAATCAAGCTGCAAACCGCATATAACAAAATAATGTAGATCTGTTCTTCTTACTGTCATAAACATGTACCTCTGCAACCTAAACTATTTCATCAAATTACCCATTAAAAATAGGACCACTTTGTTCCTTTTTACTTTGATATTCAAACTTTGTCCAATTGGTTTCTGCACCCTACTGAAAAGAATACCTTCAACTAGAGGACAAAACAACTCAATAAGAAGCATAAATATTCTCCATCTATCTCAATGTAAATTGAAAAATGCAGTAGGAGAAACACCCTTCTCTATTTTAGGACCTGCACTATTGAACCTGCATCCAAATGATGTGAAAAATAATCATCCTTCACAATCATTCAAAACACCACTGAATGAATACCTCACAGAAAGAAGCAAAGTGCACCTGCTTTCATGATGCTGGCTGATTTGTACACCAACATATGGGACTTTAATAAACTTCGGTCGACTGCATAGGTTGATTCACAAAGTGTATGCATATCTGCACATATTTATCTTGTGTATACACTACACTATTTAAAATATGTACATACTTTGCTCTTTTGTATGCATTATTTTCTTTCCTCACAAATAACTGCATATAAGTTTGCATGTATTATTGTATGTTTTTGTTATTTAATTTTCGCTTTTACTTTTTACGGTTATTAACTACCTGTGTTGTAAATGAAAAGGGTTGGTAGACCAGTACATTTACCAAACAAACAAACTGCAAGCAAGCAAATAAATAAATAAAAAGAAATGACGGAAATTAAAAAAAATAATCAGTAGTTAGAGGAAGTAAATACACATACAGTGGGTGGCCCAAAGGAAGTCCATATTTACTACAGGAGTCCAGTAAACTGAACTATGCACCAATAACCAAAACGTGAATAAAAGTTAAAATGACAGTGAATTATCCAAACGTTAAATACCTGTGGAATTAACCTCCCTTCAAATTATGTCTTTGTCAGTAAAGTGTGAGGCTTCTGGTACTTACCCACACTATAAGTACTCCAACAACAGATGACAGTTCAACAGTGGTCCAAGGGCCACCAAAATGTGTGCAGTTTAAAACCCAATTCACTCAGTCACACACACAGATGGTCCAGCAAAAGGTATAATTCAAGCAAACAGAGGTTCAGAAGGAATGACAACACTCGACTAGAAAATGACAACACTCGACTAGAAAATGGCACACGGGAACTAGACCGTCCCCGGGATGTTTTTTTGTAACTAAAATCAATGAAAGCAGAAGAAAATACCTTGAATATTTTACTTTCATCTATACTACCTGCCATTAAAGTAGCATGTATGCACTGGGCTCCACAACTCTGTTTCAAGATAAACCGACACTAAGTACAGTAGTACCACAATGCTACCAACAGTGTTTTATGCAGATGTTAACAACTTTCATTAACACTCTTTAACAGTTGGCATGTTAAAAAATAGAACAGCAACAATGGCTACATTTTACAAGGCTTTAACATTGGGCAATCAGAGCCAAAAGATTTTATAAATTAAACAACTACTCCAATCTGTGAACAGTCACATTTCAAAGGCACCCCTTCTAATAAAAAGAGAATACCAGTACTCCCGCACTAGAACAAATACTGCGAAGGACATTCTTGAAAATCTAGTTGTATACAAAATTGTTTGACTTTAGATAAACTCCTTTTGATTAAGCTTACTACAGCTGTTTAACTTCCAACTTCATTACTTTTCCCATTTACGTTTACTGAGAAAAAGTAAATATACACCAACAATCAACATTGCCAACCAGTACAGTTGAAAGAGTACATTTTCTCCTCTGTGAAAACAATTAGTTAACTGGGAGTTAAGGTGGACCAAACTCTGCATATTAGTTACCTGGTATCTTACAAGAAATCCAAGCTTCTCCTTCATTTTTCCTGCAAAACAAAATCACTGACAATCACAAAACAATATGCAAAACGAACCGTTGAATAAAGATCCATAAAAATATACACTTACCACAACACCTTAAACCAGTCACTCTGTAAGAAAACTCTGGCTGCCATATTCTAATGCTGCTGTACAGTAAGCGTTTGGAGACACTGTCGCAAAGATCGTAATGCCTTCAAGCAGTAGTTAGAGACTGTGGTTGTACTAAAGAAAAACTACGCGTTACAGAAGTTTGATTTTATACTGATTTGTTGTGTACTGCAGAAAACGTCTTTACTTTGCCACACGTTATGTTTGAGCATGTGTGTCAATTTGTTTTGTTTTTACTCCCACACTACTTGTATTTTGCTTGCGTTGGTTTTTATTGTTTCTTAGTAAGAATTGTTTTTCCCCTCTCATTGTGATTTGACTCTGTGTTGTGCTTTTGGCGTTGATTATTCCAGTGATGGCCGTAGCTCTGTCAGTCAGGGACACATCCAGAGAAAATCAGGGATCCTTTTAAAATATTAGGACTATTAAGGCAGCGATAGAATAAGACTGCGAATTAATATAACTTTTCTGAACTAAAAGAAGTATATAACTGTTAGTAATTGTCATTACCACCTGTCCCACTTTGCGAGGGACAGTCCCTCTTTGGGCAGTTGTGTCCTGACAAAAAATATTAAAAATGGCAAATGTCCTGAGATTGTAGGACATAATTATGTCCTATATTGTATGTAATAGTTGCATAACACAGTTATTCTATATCTAAAATACCTAAATGTTATAAGAAACAGAATAAGCAACTAAAATGCTACAAGAATAAGCTAGTATGTAGGCAAAAAAGTTAAGTTCTATCCTTTGTACTGACCGTGGGTATGTGTCGTCCTGTAAAATCTGATGTTTGTCCCGAAAATGTCCCACTTTGGCCATTTGAAAAGGTGGCAACCCTAATTGTCATTATTTATTAAGTGGAATTCACTCTCTTTCCTCCAAAAGTTAACAGTTTAGGCGGGGCTAAGAGGGACAGATCTTAAAATTTGAGTCAAAATCCAGGACGGTTGATGGCTGCTTTTGCAAGCTGCGTTACCCGTTTGCGTAGGCTCTTTTCGAGAATCTGACAAAGACGTAACAATAGTTGCAGGACTGGTCGGTGATCGCAAGCACCGTGTTTTAGCGCAGATCGGGGCTGATTTCGGTGGCTGACAACCATGATTGGCAGTAGTTTTTCCCTGTCAGGTGTGGGCAAAGTGGTGCAGCGATTAGCGTTGCCGCTTCACAGCAAGAGGTTCTCTGGTTCGATCCTCGGCTGGGGTGCCTTTTGTGTGGAGTCTGCATGTCCTCCCTGTGGTTGCGTGGGTTTCCTCCGGGCGCTCCGGTTTCCTCCCACATTCCAAAGACATGCTGCAGATGGATTGGACACACTAAATTGGCCCTAGGGCTGTCCGTGAGTGTGTGTGCTTTCAGTGGAAGGTTGGGCGTCGGGCTGGCAACTCGACACTGAAAAACTCCACTGCCAATCATGAGCGGACAGCTGATCCGCTGTGGCGACCCGAAAGAAGAAGTAGTGTGGGCAAAATCCTGCCTTGTGCCCCAATCACTTCAGTATAAAACTAAACATTATTTCTGTCCAGAATTAATACTCTTACTACCTGCAGTCTTGAACAAATTGGTGGTCTAAATGCACTAGTTGAGCAAATAATATTATTGTTTATATAATTCCGGTTGCCATGTTTGGAAGAGCAAAAACCTGACAAAAGTTGCTCCCTTTGCTAGATGATTGTCTCCTGCAGTTGAATTGTGTTCCTAGATTTTAACACTTTTTTCAGGATTAATTTAAGTCTTCTAAAGTATTCCTTACTAAGTTTTATTTGCATTTGTTTGTGTTTTATTGTTGATCCTTCATCAATTCCCAAATATTTATACACTCCCTCTTGCTCAAGTTATTTTATATCACATTTTTGTGCCAAACTGTTTTTTTCCTGTCGTTGCAGTTTTCCTGCTTTAAAAGTTGCTTTTGTACATTTATCAAGATGAAATGACATAGTTATATCATCTGGAAAAAGTTTTTACAATTTGCAGTTGGGCCTTCAGTTTCTTATCTGATGAGCTGTACAGTTTTAAATTATCGACAGAGAGAATATAAGTCTTTACATTATGTTGTTTTCCAGGAGCCAAATTATAGACATGGCCTAAGCTGTTAAGCAGACAACTTAATGGGTTAAGTGCAAGACAGAATAGAAGCAGTGACAGAGAGTCACCCTGGAATATCCCACAAATGTATTTGTTCTTTATCGTGGCTTAATTGCAAAGTGGCCTGTCACTAATGTAGTCGGATCAGCACTCTTTTATCCATGAATGTGGGATACTATCAAATGCTTTTTTGTAGTCCATCCATGCCATTCCTAGGTTCTTCCCTTACTTAGTGTTCTCCACTATGACTTTATTCAACAACAAATGATCCTTTGTTCCATATGACTTTCTTTTATTGCCCTTTTGTTCTATTGCCAAAGTTGAGTTTTTTTTAAAATGAATATGAACTCTGTCGGCATCAATTCCACTGTATGTTTACACATTGTCAGAAGGCAAGTTATTGGCCTATAAATTTTAGGGTAGCTTGCAGGTTCACTCTTAAGTAGCAGCATTGTTTTTCCTGTTAGCCAGGTTGGTATCTGTTCGGGATGTGCATATAAATAGTTCTTACTCTTGGCCAAATCTTCTCGCAAATATGTTAATACTTTTAACCAGAAGTTAGGTACTGTATCTGGGCCTGGGGTTTCCCAATTAGAGGGTTTTCTTAACTTTGTTTCAATCTCTCTGGGTGTTACTTCATCCCATTTCATATCCTGTACCTTTAAACTTCTTTTTTTCTTTCACTTCTATCCATTTAGAATCTTTATGTTCCACAGAATCTTCATAGATATTTCTCCAAAATATATTTATTTATTCTTTTTTTGGTGGCCTTTCAGTTCCTTTTATCTTGTCTCCCGATCCTCTATAAACCTTTTTTGGGCCGCCAATAAGTTGCTTATTTTGTATTTTTCCTTATATTTATCTGTGTAGCTTCTACATTTTTCCACCTGTGCTGAGATTTTGTTTGTTAGTTTTCTTTCAAAGTAAAAAGTTAATCACGCTGATTGCAGAAAGAGTACGAACTGTGCAAATCCAAAAGATAACAAAACTTATGGAGGGTGAAAAAGTTTCTTTTTTAAACACCTTTACTGAATTATTACTTGTGACACAGGCAAATTTATATTTATACAAAAGTAATCAAACTGTATTAACAAATTAACATCAACAAACATTATACTTCAGGTATATTGGTGTATATTATATAACCTAAACAATATTACATAAAGAATCCAATTTATGCCCCTTTTTAAACTAGAAACACTCTTATTAAACCATCACTTACGACATAAGCAGTCATACATTTATATAAATGAAAACAAACCACACTGACACAGTCGTAGTTGCAAGCATTTTACATCACAAACCATACTGACACACTCCCACTTACAAACATTATTCAACACTTGCCTACCCAAGCATTTTTAGTCAAACATTACAGGGCTCATTTAAGTCCTGCCTTCTTTTAAACGTCATTCCTCCTGTTGATTAGTCTAACATAATTGATGTCCTTATTTTCTCTCAGTAAGTATTTTTTGTTTTTCTCTCTCATGATCAGTTAAAACCGACTGTTCTGACAAAATAATCCAGTCCCAAGTGATGGAGGAAATATTCTTAAGAAATAAGTTAGCTAGCAGAATGGCTTAACATACCTTTCAAGTGCTGTCACCAATACTGAATTCTTTGCCAGAGACCCTGATTTCCAGATTTTCTGACTGTCAGGAACACACTTTTGTATATTCATTAAAACATAAGTGTGTGTGTGTGTGTGTGTGTGTGTGTGGGGAGGGGGGTGAAAATCATACTAGGGAATTAAAATGGAAAGAAGAATTCATGATATTTACACACTGTTTTCTGCAATGTGTTTATTTCTGTTTTATAATTTACCTGACACGAGTTTTTGTCCATATCTGCAATATTGATTGTACCTTTCAAGTGTACTCATTTTCCCAAAATGTCCAATTTTTTGCCTTATATTTTTTTATCTATTTATTTTAAAATTTGTGGTTTTGTGGCAAACCATTTGATTAATGAAATCACTACTAATGATAGGCATTTGAGTCTCAGACTTCATATCCTTCAGAAAAATGCATGCTAATGCAAAAGTTAGCATTCTCCTAACTTTTTTAAATTTATAAGAGCAATATTTAAAATCTGTTCCTGACTTTGGACCTCTGCCCCACCCCCCATTTTTTTTTATTTTATTCAGAATTTTGTGCTAAGAGGTTATAAGGTATGCTTATACCAAAGATAAAAAAGCACAGGGTGAATGAAGAGTGCAGCTCCTGCATACCTCGCAACTGGCCAGATTTTCACCATATATTGTTGGTATGTTACTCATGAAATCCCTGTTTTTTTTGCAAATCACTGAAGATTGAAGTAACTAAATAATGACATGCATTTGAGTTTCAGACTTCATATCCTCAGAAAATGCATGGCAACACAAGTCCTGTTATTCTAGCAACTTTCGAAGTTTATAAGAGTAATATTTAAAATTCATCCCTATGTTTCGGCCTTTGTCCCCTCATTATTATTGGCTCTGTCCTGATTTCTTATGTTGAGACGTTTCACTGAGAGGTAGATCTGTTATTTAATTATTATAAAAAAAAGTCAGACTTTTTTTAATTTCTCCAAATCTTTTGGGTTTCTAATACTGTGACAGGAATGGATCCCATTCCTAAGTTAAAGTGTGATTTTAAACCCCTATGTCACAAGATGGGTCGCAAACTGGGTCAAAGACAGAACCCACAGAGTGAGAGTTGCTGGAGCCATATCAGACTCGAAACCGGTCACAAGTGGCGTCCCACAGGGTTCTGTCCTGGGACCACTCTTGTTCGGTATATACTTTTCCGAGGTACAGGCAAACGTGGGAGGACTATGGCTCACCAAGTTCACAGACAACTGCAAACTGGGCGCCATAATCAACTCTCCAGCTGATACAAACATCCTTCAAAAAGGTCTCACAGAGACAGATAACTGGTGCAGGCGCCATGGTTTAAAGCTAAATGCCAAAAAATGTATAGTCATACCCTTTGGCAAAAACAATGTGCCCACAAATTACCACATAGGAGGAAACCCATTAAGTACAGAGAAAGTTATTAGGGACCTGGGGACCCAAGTTGATGGCAATCTCTCCTTTGAAAACCACATTGCTAAAGTGGTTAGAAAGACCTTCTACATAGCCCACCTCATCATGAAGGGTTTCACATCTAGATCAAGAGAGGTAATCGTGCCCCTTTATTCATCCCTCATCAGGCCCATCATAGAATACAATGCCCCTTTTGGGATGTACCTTACCCGACACCTGCAGCAATTAGAAAGACCCCAAAAGTATCTCACCAAGAGGATCAAGGGTCTCAAACAGATGCCATATGCTGCTCGGTTAAAAACTCCAGCTCTACTCAGTTGCATACCGCCTACTTCGAGGCGATGTATGCCTGACATACAAAGCTATGTCAAATCCAGAATTAATGGACATGCTCCACCTCAGTAAATCTAAATCCCTTAGAGCCACACGCTCGAGGGACTTGAACCTCAGCACAGAAATAAATAGAACTTGCTGGAGGGACAGGTTCATAACCCAGAGGCTCCCTTTGCTCTGGAATAGAATTCCAGTTCATGTGAGGCAGAGCACCTCACTGAATCTCTCCAAGAAGAATCTTGATAGGTGGATGGGGGATTGTAGGTTTGTCCCAGGGATTACTCCCGTGTCACTATTAGACAGAGGCACAGTAAACTAAACCTTAAAAAGGGCACAGTATACTCAAATCAAGGGGTGGTGTAAGCCATACAGAATTGGGCTAGGCTTATAATTGCCCCAGGGCAGGTAGCCTAGTATGAACCTATGAACCTATAAAGGTCATAAAATTAGTATCGTTTCAGTCTTTGATGTCAGCCAAAAGTGCTCTTTGCAGAACCCTCAATGTGCCCAGTAATGACTTGGTAATATATCTAAATACAATTTTAGATTCTTTTTTTATAAGACCCGTTGCTCCAACTATTATTGGAACTGTCTGGGTATCTTTCTTCCACATTGCTCTTGTTTCTGTCAGCAGATCCTGATATTTTATGACTTTGTGTCTGTCTGTACGCAAGACACTGTAGTCACTGGGTGTAGCAATTTCAATGATCAATGCTTCTTTTGTCTTCTTTTCTTGGACCACTATATCTGGTTTTCTAGCATCTGTCTTTTGAACTGTTGGTAATGGGTGATTCCATGTGATGTAAACTTCATCATTTTCTTTGATGCATTGTGGCTCAGGTTTCCAGTGTTTTTCAGCCTCTTCAATACCATAATGTTTGTACAATCCCCAGTGCAACAATCTTGCCACATTATTATGCCTTTCAGTATGCAGTCCTTCTGCCATTAGTATGTCACAGGCAGCAACGAGGTGTGCGACTGTTTCCAATTCGGTTTTACAAAACCTACATTTGTCTGTTTCTCGCACATGTTCAATGGACTTTGTAAACCAGCATGTACGTAGCCCACTATCTTGGGCTGCCAAATATTAACCTTTTATCTCTTGGTTTGAATTTGCCTCTCCTTAACCATCCTGTGTTCATTCCTGATCAACATGAGGTTCTACCAGAGGTTTTCTATACTTGCAACTATATTTATGCTTCTTGCACATTTCTTCCCTTCTCATCTGGTCCTTCGCCTTATATTCTTTCTTTTGTTTTTTGGCACATTCATTTGCTGCCTGATTTTTATCTACTTCTGGTCTGATTTCCAGTCCTGCTTGACGCTGATATGCTTCTGCTAAATTAAGCAGAGAAGTACTCTTAGATTTATTCTCCTCGTGTTTCAAAACTTTCACTACATTTTGGTCTTGTGAGGTCAGCGGATATGTGTGGAGTCCCATGATTGCAGATCTATACATGTAATCAATTTCAAGGAGGCCCGTCCCTCCTTCGGACAGGAGAATATATAATCTTGGTATACATTGATTTTTATAAATTAATTGGTGAGCATGAAGCATCCTTCTTGTTTTCCTATCTAATCTTTCCAACACATTTTAGGGCTAGTCAATTACTCCAAAACTGTACGTTTGGACAGGAAGAGCAAATTGGTTTATAGCTTGAATTTTGTTCCTAGACGTCAACACTGTTTTCAGAATTAATTTAAGTCTTCTAAAGTATTCCGTACTAAGTTTTATTTGCATTTGCTCATGCTTTATTGTTGATCCTTCATCAAGTCCCAAATATTTATACACTCCCTGTTGTTCAAGTTCTTTTATAGCACATTCTTGTCCCAAACTGATGTATTCCTGTTGCTGCAGTTTTCCTGCTTTAAATGTTTCTTTTGCACATTTATCAAGACCAAATTACATTCTTATATCATCTGAAAAATTTTGACAACCTGCAGCTATGATTTAAGTTCCTCATCTGATGAGCTATACAGTTTTAAATCATTGACAAAGAGAAGATGAGAAGTCTTTACACTTTGTTGTTTTTTAGGAGACAAATTGTAGCCATGGCCTAAGTTGCTAAGTAAACAGTTTAATGGGTAATGTCAAGGCAGAATAGCAACGGTGACAGAGAGTCATCCTGGAATATCCCCCTTTGAATTTTTATTCCTGGGATAATAATCTGTCCTTTATCATGTCTTAATTGCAAAGTGGTCTGCCACTTTTTCATGGTCACTGTAATGTGGTCAATCAGTGTAGGGATACTGTCAGATGCTTTTTTATAGTCAGTCCATGCCATACTTAAATTCTTCCTATTTTTACATTTCTCCAGTATGACTTTATTTAACAACAAATGATCTTTTGTTCCATATGACTTTCTTCAGAGTTCAGTATGTCTTTTGAGATGCAGTCTGAAGAGGATTTCTTTGATCACTGTAACTGTCTACTAAAGATGAAAGTTCACGCTTCCAAGGATGCCAGCTAAAACAGTTATTCTTGAAACATGGTTTAAGTGCAAAAAAAAAAAATTCAAATTAAACGGTAAGTAGTTTGTGAAAATATATTTAAGAAATGTGTTGGCTGTCATAATAACTAAAACACCTGTCAAGTACTCACTTTACTGGATCCTCTTGGGTAATATGTCATCTTTTAAATTCTTATAAATGTGGGTATTGCAAAATATGTTCATTTGTTACATCACATAAATATTTTAAATTTTCTTCTGATAACTTTGTGATTAATATGTAGCTGCTTTATATGTTTGCCACAAATTGTGGTTTTATGCTATTGTATGCCCTTGTTCCTTATTTTACATTGAGAAAACTATATAACCTATAAAGGTTAGACCTGCGTAACATTTAAATGATTGTGCTAATATGAGTGTAAAGAATTTTGTTACTAGTCATCTATGTGAGTTTCATAATGGACACTTTAACTTAATTTTTTTTTGTAATAAGACAACTTGTAAGTAACACAGTATATATTTTGGAACAGATGAAGTTATGAGAAAAACAGATGATCAATATATTTTGCAGTTTGACTATGGCACCTTATGGGTTAAATTTCGATGTGCCTTGGGGAGTTTTTTATGATTTGATAATTGTTTAATGTGTGAGCCTAGTGGTTTAAAAAAAGGTTTGTTTTTGTATGAAATGTTATTTCTTGTAAGAGTTTTTTAACTTAAGGAGTTAAGTAAGATAAAGGATTTTTATTGATCCAGTCAGCAGCTTTTTCTCATATAATGTGTTTCAGTTGTTTGGTTTATCATTCCATGATAGAGACCTTGATTTCCTGACTATCAGGAGTCAAGTGCTGTCCCTAAGTGGCAGTCTTGTGCCACAGAAATACCATCGGTACACTGGACTGCTTACAAGTACCTAATATTCAGACAGTGAAAGCAATAAAAGAACAGTTACATCCAGTCATACGGTCATTCTACACAAGGAGCTAGACTATCCCAATAATGAATCTGTGATTAATATTTGTGCAAAAGTGGAGGTATTAAGTGGCCCCCTTATATGCTTTCAGACAGCACAAACATTACCATTGTTATGAAAATAAATATTTTTGCCTTGAGTGTCTGCAATTATTGCTGCAACTTCTCATTATCTGTCAACGTATTAGTGCAATAATTATTAACTTATTTGTTTATTTTACATTTGTTGACCGGGAAAGTCCGGCTGGACACATGCCCATTTTCAGCGGAGGCCTGGAGAGAAAAGCCCTATTTTACATACAATACAAAATGCTCCATTATGCATACAGTACATTGAATTCTTCTATTTTGAATACTGTGATTTTATTTATTTATAAAAATGGTGGCATAGCCCAAAAATAATGAAGGACAAAGGCCAGAAATTGAGGGCAGCTTTTCAATATTGGTCTTACATATTTAGAAGGCTGATAGAACAACACGTTTTGCATTATATTATATTCATCACAGATTCATTATTTCTCAAACAATCAAAGTCAATAAAAAGACCGGACTCCTTTATAGAAACCACAACTACATGACCAGACACACAAAAGCCACATAACTAGAACTCATCTGTTATCTATACTTCTTTATGCCTCCCCAATCTTTACAAACCATCACCAAGCAGAACTTTCCAAAATTGAATCATGCTACAACAAAATTGCCAAATTTGCTAATGAAGCCACTCATAGGTCCCATCATTGCCAATCCCTTAGACAACTCAGCCGGCTTGAGTTACCTCAAATCCTCCTACTCAACCAACTTACCACTGTCCATAAGCTCTACTACCTTCCTTTGAAAACCCCAGCCTTGCAACAATTAATTCAACCCTATACTCCCTCCAGAAACCTAAGATCAACACAACAAAACCACATAACTGTCACCAAGCACAAAGATGAAGCTGGCAAATCACTCTATGCCTGCTGCATTGCAAAAACCTGGAACCTCCTACCCAATCACCTAACCTCAACATCCTCACCTTACCTCTTCAAAAAAAAACATCAAGTTCCATTTTATGCAAAACAGGCTATGTTCATGTCTTCCCCCAGGCTAGACCAAATCAACTCACTGTTATTAATACTCTCACAAATAATCACCATTGTTCTCAACCTCTAATAGTTTAGTGACACAAAGCTAGAAATTAAATTATTCTCTACTGTCTTACCCTTTTGCTCAAATTTTAGCAGATACTCTAATAAAACTCATATCAAACTATTGTTTTTATCTGCATTCAACTAACATACTGTACTCTGAGTTTGAATATCTTGTACCTTGTGAATATTACTGATGTAATGTAACTAATTGTGTAGCTGTCCCCATGAATACTGTTTTTGTATCATGCTAATGTTAACTGATGTTTTGTATACATGGTAATGTTAACTAATGTAATGTAATATTTGTGGAGCTTTTCTCCCCGGGCTTCCGCTGAAAACGGACCTGTGTCCAGTCGGACTTTCCCAGTAAACAAATGTAAAATAAATAAAATAAAATAAAATAATAAAAATTAGCATGCATTTCTAAAGGATGTGACATCTGAAACTCAAATGTCTGTCATTATTTAGTGACTTCAACCTTCAATGATTTGCCAGGAAAATGCCATCTTTTATGGGGAACAGACAAACATATAAGGCAAAATCAGGGACAGCTGAAAGATGTGCTAGTTTTTGTTTGTAGGTATCTGTAAGCTAATCATTTCATTTCAATTATTACTGGGTAGCTGTAGTTGTGCTTGACTGTCAGTGGTTTATGTTATCTACGAGATGAGTAGTCTACAGCCAGGATTTGCTGTTGCACATCCGATGTGGTGCATCTTGGAGATGTAGTTACCCAGTCACCAATGGGTAATAAATAATTAATTACCAGCATATGATTTGAAGTTATGAATGATGTCAGATATGCCTAAGTCCAAAACATAATATACGCAAAGACATTCATCAGAATAATATATTTCCTTCCCCATCATTTAATTTGTTGCTACTGGAATAGTTTGAGAAATGCCTTAACTTGAACAAGATGTATAGACCTAGCTTCTAATTTTAGAACTAGCCGTGACAGCAAAAAGACTGGCGCATTGCTCTACCAAGTCCATTATAGTACTTTAAAGGGATATTAAAAGATGGAAGTTGTGACAGACCTGTACTCCAGGCCAGCAATGAAGGAGAATCAGTCCTCACCATTGACTCTGGTGAGGGAGAGTCACTAAGAGCAAAGATGGATTCACACAGTATTTTCAGATGCAGCTCCTTGCACCAAGCACAATTTACCCTAAGAGAACACAGGGAGCATGCTTCAAACCTGGAGCTGGACTCTCTTTCTCTCTCCAGACCCACACAAATTTCCACATTGACCACTTTGGAGATCTGTTCCCAGTAGCTGATACACACTTGGATATTTGAGTTCAACCCGTCACTGGTTAGATCAGATCATAAACTAATTACTCTGGATGTCCACACTCCACCACCACCCCCAACTAAGGAAACCACAGTAAAAAACTTTTCTAAAGCAAACTTCACCTTACTTAAGACAGAGGTGGTAAGTTTCACAGCCCCCACACTAAAGGATAACACGGCCCAAGATGCAGAAACCTTTACAAATGCACTCTATGAGCACCTACAAGGATGCATGGATCGTGCCATCCATAGCAAAACCAAGACTCACTCCTCTAAGAGAAGGAAACTAGTTTGGTGGACCCCTGCAATAAATAGGCTATACAATAGAAGGAGGAAACTAGTTCAGTAAAAAAGCAAATCCCAAGAAGGAAAGACATCCCTGATCAGTATCAGTAAGAAACTGAGGTCCCTCATGAAATCATCCAAGGCTAACTTTGAAAGAAAAATAGCCAAAGATTCAAAAGATAACCACAAAGCCATCTTTAGCTATGTTAACAATCTAAGTGGCAACTCACAGATATGCACTGAACTAGTGCAAAATAGCACAAAATATACTGAACCTACTGATATTGCCAATATCCTGGCAGATAGATTCAGTGCAAACTTCACCCCCCTCTCACCTCCAAAAGGGCCCACAACAATACCGGAAAAGGGTTGTGTCCCAAAAATCACAGACGCACAGGTGAAAACAGCCCTTTCAAAAGCCAAAAACACAGCATCAATGGGACCAGATGGTGTCCCAGGCTGCGTCAACTACAGAATGAACTAATCCCCCCACCTAAACATGCTGTTCAACCTCAGCCTCTCCACAGGCTATGTGCCCATAGAATGGTGCACAGCAATGGTTATTCCTCTCCACAAAAGAGGGGCCACAACTGACCCTGGTAACTATCACCCCATATAGTAGATCGGTGGCTAAAAAATGGAACTCTGTCCCTACTAGCATTCAAAACACATCATCCAAAGCCTCCTTTAAAGACCTCATCAGGCAACATCTCAAGCAAAGTTGGCAGTGCCATGATTGCTCCCCAGGCTAGTGAAAGCGGATAACATATACATACTTAATCTAGAGCAATTGATAATAGTTTTTCAATCTTACTCACAAACACTGGCTAATCTACAATGTATGTACTGTACCTGTGTACTATGTATGTATTCTACCTACATTCCAAAGTTCGGCTGTACACCACAAATCTATTACTTACCTTTATTTTTAAAATTAATATTTTTTTGATTGTTCTCTCCACTGTAACTGTTTGTGCCGCATACCACTGTAAAAGCATGTCTCTTGTAATTTGTGTGTATACTGATTATGTCTAAATAACTAAATGTGTCTGTAATTTTCTCCCCGGGCCTCTGCTGAAAAAGGGCCTTTTCGGCTCAGTCAGACACCCCCCGGTTAACAAATGCAAAATAAAATAGATAAATAAATAAGCCTGACTAGCCTGGTCTGCAAGGCTATGGAGCACATCATCATGGAACTCATTAACAAAGACATTGGGAACCTCCAAACACTTGACCCGACCCAGTTCAGCTTTGTTAAGGTCAGATCATGCCTACTAAACCTGGATGAACTTCTTCGAGACAGTCACCAAGGCCATAGACGAGAGAAAGGTGGTTCACACAGCCTACCTTGACCTCGCCAAGGCTTTCAACACCATTCTCCACTCGGGTATTACAGAAAAACTCATCAGCCTAAACATAAACCCCTACATCACGAGATGGGTTGCCAACTGGCTTACAGACAGAACTCACACAGTAAGAATAGCGG
This sequence comes from Protopterus annectens, assembly GCF_019279795.1. Taxonomy (NCBI): domain Eukaryota; kingdom Metazoa; phylum Chordata; order Ceratodontiformes; family Protopteridae; genus Protopterus; species Protopterus annectens. The sequence goes on from NC_056736.1 coordinate 751,728,250, forward strand.
GCTCCAGGTCCAACTCTAAACCAGTCAAAAGTGGTGTCCCGCAGGCTCGGTCCTGGGACCCCTACTATTCGGCATATACTTCTCAGAAGTAGAGGCAGACACAGGAGGACTATGGCTAACCAAGTTCGCCGATGACTGCAAACTGGGAGCCATAATTGACTCTCCGGCTGACATGGACATCCACCAAAAGGGCCTTACTGATACAGACACCTGGTGTCAAAGTCATGGCCTCAAGCTAAATGCCAAAAATGCATAGTCATCCTGTTTGGGGAAAAACAAAACACCCGCGAATTACCACATAGGTGGCAGCCCCCTTAATACAGTAGAGGTAATAAGAGGTCTGGGGACCCAGGTAGATAGTAATCTCTCCTTTGACAATCATATTGCCAAAGTAGTTATGAAATCCTTCTATGTAGCCCATCTAATTACTAAAGAGTTCGCATCTAGAAATAAAGAGGTTGTAGTGCCCCTCTACTCGTCACTCATTAGACCCATCATAGAGTACAATGCCCCATTTGGGATGTACCTCACAAGACACTTCCAACAGCTGGAAAGACCACAAAAGTACCTCACCAAGAGGATTACTGGCCTCAAACATATGTCCTATGCAGCCCAACTGAAAAAAACTCCGGCTGTACTCAGTGGCGTATCACTTACTCAGAGGTGATCTCTGCCTGACTTACAAGGCCATGTCCAACTCAGAATTGATGGACATGCTCCACCAAAAGAAATCTAAGTCACTGCAAGCCACGTGCTCTAGTGAGCTAAACCTCGCAACAACAATAAATAGAACATGCTGGAGGGATAGATTCTTGTCACAGAGACTCCCTGTGCTTTGGAACAAAATTCCAAATTACATCAGGCAGAGCCTCTCACTAACACTCTTCAAGAGAAACCTTGACGAGTGGATGAGTAACAGAAAATACACCCCTGAGATCACTTCATTAGCTCTGCTTGGCAGAGGATCAGTTAATTAATCAATGGGGCAGCGAAAGCCGACACACTCTGACTAGGCTTACAAATGCCATTGGGCAGATAGCCTAGTACCTACCTATGAACCTATACACACATACATATCTGGGAAAAGCTGGCACAGATTTACTAGCTGTGCCCCTTTCTGCCCAGACTCTTGAAGTAATCATGCTGCCACTATTCAGCTACCCTAAGCCTCTTGCAAAGGGTACCCCATTATACTGTGTAAAATTAATTCTATCACAAATGGTAGAGTGTGACCAAAGCAGCAAGGCTTTCAGGAGTGGCAACAGTGTCACCAAAACAAGCATAAGTACTCTCGAGATGTTAAAAGTATTCTCTAAAAGACCAGTCACAATGAAAGTATTAAACTATGTAATGATAAATAATAAAAACAGGTTAATACTGAATACAATAAACTACAGAGTTTCAACCACAGAGATATAAAAATAATACAGTTGGATAGTTTCTCACAGATACAGAAAACAATACTATGCTATTCTCACTACATTTCCTGACTGGCTAAATAATTACTGTTCCCTGACTTGCCTTACTAAAGCAAGGCAAGCTAATGTGTGCTGAATGTCTTACCACAGCAGTAGCCAGATGATGTGTATCTTTAGCTGTATGGATGTGTGAAATATATATCCTGTCAGAAATCTTTCATGTCGGGTTCCAAAGTGCTGCTGTGAGAGTTCCAAAGAAACCAGATGCTGTTTAGAGGATGGCATCACCTCTGGTCACCTGACTCTGATACAATACATACACAGAGCTTTGCTAAGATTTGTGGAAGCATCTGAAAGCTATAACACAATTTCAAACCTTCCACCCTTCCAGAGTTCTCTGATAAACATACACATTTGATCAGTTACAACAATGCAATCTAATATACATGCATAAATTCTTTCTGTCTAGCAGTACCTACTGTTGATGCATTTTTAATACAAGTAACTTTACAAATATATTTTTAACTCAAACATGTACAAATCAGTGTGATAGTCAAATAGCATAAAATTAAAAAACAAGATGAAAGAAAGTGCTTCAGGGAGTTCACCTCCAACAAATGAATTTCAGAAAAGCACTTTAAAAGCCAAAGACACGAGCGGACTACACAAAATTATTTTTAATAAACCACAAAAACAAATCCCAAATCAAACTGTATCACAATGTAACGATCACAAAGCACAAAACGCTTAACTGATTCACAACATTTTTCATTACAAATGGAACTTCCTGAGATGCAAATCAATTAACTACATCATTAGTAACTTAAATACCATTTTTAAAAATAAAAGGAACCAGTCAAATTCATGTATTTTTATATTTCATGAATATTCATATGGACATATGACATCCTAACTTCAATTTCTTTAAACAAAATACTTAATAATTTCATATAAAATATATTGTAAAACCATCCCTAAAATATATATTCTTATTAGTTTCATTAAATATACGTGTGACATATATATATATATATATATATATATATAAAAATAAAAATACATATATAAACATATATATATATATATATATATATATATATATATATACATACATAAAAATACACATATAAACTCTTTTGCAAAACGTTTTCTGGAAATCACCAATTCCAATGCCTTAGATCAACTTATCCACACCCCACCAGGGGCAGCAATATCCTAGACGTGGTCATCACCAACATGGGTGAGCGGTGTTCCACACCAGAGGTCAGCTCCTCGGTCAGATCCGAGCACAAGCTAATCACCCTAGACATCCACATCCCACTCCCACCCCCCCCCCAATTAGGAAAACAACCGTAAAAAATTTCTCCAAAGCCAACTTCATGCTTCTTAAGACAGAAGTGGCAAACTTCACAACACCCATGCAGATGGACAATAGAGGTACGACTGCTGAATCCTACACAAACGCACTTTATAAGCAATTACACGAGTGCATGGATCGTGCTATCCCTAACAGAACCGATATGCTATCCTCCAAAAAAAAGGAAACCAGTCTGGTGGTCTTCTGCCATAAACAAACTCTACAACAGAAGAAAGAAACTGTTGCAAAAAAGAGTAAAATCCCATGATTGGAGGAACTCCTTGGTCATCTTCAGGAAGAAGATGAGATCCCTCATAAAATCCTCCAAAGCTAGTTATGAAAACAAAATCGCCACTGATTGTAAAGACAACCACAAAGTTTACTATAGCTATGTCAAGAATCTCAATGGCAACACTCAGATCTGCTCTGAGTTACAGAACAAAGACACAATATACAGAACCAACTGATATTGCCAACATCCTGGCAGATAGGTTCAGTGCTAACTTTACCCCCCTCTCACCCCCTAAACGGCCCATCTTTATACCGGAAGAATGCAAAGTTCCTGTAATCATGGCTGCACAGGTAAAAACCTCACTCTCCAAAGCCAAGAACACAGCATCCATGGGACTTGACAAAATCCCAGTCTGCCTTCTACATGAACTACAGAATGAACTGGCACCCCACCTAAGTACCATGTTCAATCATATCCTCACCTCAAGCTTTGTGCCCATTGAATGGCTCACCGTGATGGTTATCCCACTGCACAAAGGAAGGGGCCACAACAGACCCCGGGACCTACCACCCCATTAGCCTGACGAGCCTGGTCTGCAAGGCCATGGAACGTATCATCATGGAACTCATAAACAAAGACATTGGAGATCTCCAAATTCTGGACCTCACACAGTTCGGCTTTGTAAAAGGTAGATCATGTCTCCTAAACCTGATAGACTTCTTTGAAGTAGTCACCAAAGCCAGAGATGAGGGTAAGGTGGTTCACACAGCCTATGTAGATCTCGCCAAGGCTTTTGATACCATCCCCCACTCTGGAATTATAGATAAATTCACTAAACTAGGTATAAATTCCTATGTCACAAGATGGGTTGCCAACTGGCTTACTGACAGAACCCACACTGTGAAAGTAGCAGACTCCAAATCAGACTTCAGACCAGTGACAAGTGGAGTATCACAGGATTCAGTCCTGGGTCCTCTCCTATTTAGTATCTACTTCTCTGAAGTACAGGCTAACACAGAACATCTTTGGCTAACTAAATTCGCAGATGACTGCAAACTAGGAGCCATAATCGAAACTCCTAACGATGTGGACATCCTACAAAAGGGCCTCACTGGGACAGATGCCTGGTGTCAAAGCCATGGTCTCAAGCTCAATGCCAAAAAGTGCATTGTCATCCCCTTTGGTAAAAACTCTGTACCCATGAACTACCACATAGGCGGTAGTCTACTTAACACTGAAAGTGTGATGAGACCTTATTACACAGGTGGACAGTAGTCTCTGCTTTGATAATCACATCACCACAGTGGTCAGGAAATCCTTCTACGTGGCACACCTCATCACAAAAGGTTTCTCATCCAGAAAAAATGAGGTCATTGTTCCCCTCTACTCATCACTCATTAGACCCATTATAGAGTACAACGGCCCTTTTGGTATGTACCTCACAAGACATCTACAACAGCTGGAAAGGCCACAAACATACCTCACAAAGAGGATTACTGGCCTCAAACAGATGCCTTACGCAGACCGTCTCAAAAAACTCCAGCTTTACTCCGTCGCATATCGCCTACTTAGAGGCGATCTCTGCCTAACATACAAAGCTATGTCAAACCCAGAGCTGTTGGACATGCTCCACTTAAAGAAATCCCAATCCCTCAAGCTACACGCTCTAGGGACCTAAACCTTGTCACCACAATAAACAGAACATGCTGGAGGGATAGATTCCTGTCCCAGAGACTTTCGATACTCTGGAACAGACTACATACCTATGTCAAACAGAGCTCCTCATTAGCACTCTTCAAGAAAAATCTTGATGATTGGATGGGTAATAGGAAATTCACCCCGGGGATCACTTCTGTGGTTCTGCTTGACAAGGTCACAGTAAAATAATTTTCTTGGCTGGTGAAAGCCAGGGTACCATTTTGGCTAGGCATGTATAGGCCCTAGGGCCAATAGCCTAGTACCTACCTATGAACCATAAAACTTTAACCTAAAACACCTTAGACAGTATTTAATAGACATTGCTGCCATCTAGTATCTAAAAAAATACTACAGTCAATTTTTCAAATACACAAACATAAAGAAGAGAGAAAGATAAATCTAACAATAAAATACCTTTAGCAAATCTATCAGGTACTGTAAATTCACGTTATTAAAAAAATACACATAATTACATAAAAATATACATATACACAACATGCCAACCATACATTTCCCCCAAATACATAATATGTTCTCTTACATTTCATATATTTTAAAATTCTTTAGGAAAATTCCATATGGGTTATTTAGAAAATAGTTATTTAAAAAAATGTCTTTCACTAGAAATTGTCCCTAAGGGACTCAGAGTTTACAAGTGCCCTAATAATATTAGAGAAGAAAGCTGTGAAGAACGTATTAGTATATTTAATAATTGTGGTTTTGCTATTATGAAAATTATTATTAGGGACAATGAAGTAGAGATGAATACATTATTTAAACAAACTGAAGAAACCAATAAAAAATTACTAGAGATTTAATGTTTACAGTAGAAAAAGAGAGGGAAAAATATTTTAACATTAAAAAGAGTATTGATGATAAATGTGTGTTGATCTCTAGAAGTAAGAATAAGAAAGTTCAGAGAGATCTTAAAGAATATAAAGAAAAAAGATGCTACCCAAGGGGGAAATGGGGGAAAGAACCTTATGGGGAGCAATTCATTAAAGAACAGATTGAGCATAATAGGCAGGAAGCGAATGGTAATAATGGTGCAGATAACACTCATGCTGAAGGTGGGCATAGGAAGTGAAAACAACAGTAATAACTACAACCACAATCGTTTTTTGAATAATGAAGGTTTTGTTTCAGATATGAATGACCCTTTAGAATTTCCTTATCTGAGGAGATCAGAAAGAATATGGAACAAACCAATGGTGCACTACCAGTACAGGGGAGGGAGATAAAATACTATGAAATATTCTTGGGAAGGGAAGAAAATCAGGAAATAAAACATTCTGAACACTACAGTAGTTATCAAAATTGTAATATATTTAACTACAGTAGTTTGAATATCGACAAAATATATTTTCAACTCTTTATTAAAGGACTTAAATTTGTTCCTGACAAAAATAGTGATATTAATAAAATATTGATTTAAAACTCTTTATTAGGAAAAAGAATTTAGAGTTGCTTTTTGATGATGAAAAGAATGAGAACAAGGGCTGGGACTAAATTTAGGAAAAAAAGTACTTACAACCCGATTATCCACCCACAGTTAAGACATTTTGAAATGGTAGTGGAAAGAGAACTTAGAAACAAAACTGGTAAGAATAAAATGCATTTTACAATTTAACTAAATAAGAAAGTCTCTTATTGAGAGATTTGAGTGAGAACAAAAATGTTAGGGTGATGAGACCAGACAAAGGTAGGGGATGGTGATTATGGACCACATTATTTATGTGGCCAAGATAGAAAACATCCTAGGGGATGAAGAGAGATATAATCGAGCTTCACTCAATGAAATTAATATTCCCTATTCTAAAATAGATTTTGCATTAAGGGAATTATTACAGGATGGTTTAATTGACCAAACTACCTTTAATTTCTTGGTTATAGATAAACCACTGATTCCTATCATCTTTGGCTTAGCGAAAGTGCATAAATGTATTAATGACCTCCCCCCCTTGAGGCCAATAGTGGCTGCTAATGGTTCTAAGACTCACCCTCTTGCCAAGTTTGAGGATTTAAAAAATTAAAGAAGTTTGGATGGAAAAAGAAGGATTTCTGAAAGATTCCTGGGACTTTTTAAGAGAAATTGAATCTGATGGGTATAAACACAAGCTTACCTTTCTTACTGTAGATATTGTAAATTTATTTTCAGTGATCCCTCATCAAACAGGTATGGAATGGTTCCTGGAGGCCCTTTTAGAGACCAAAAAATTTAATTGGAAAGAAATTAGGGTTATTATGGAACTACTAGAGTTAATACTGAATAACAACTATGTTAGTTTTGAGGGGGAATTCTTTAAACAGATTAAGGACATTGCTATGGGGGCATGTTGTGCCCCCAGCTATGCAAATATTGTATTGAATGTTTGGGAGAAAAATATTCTTCTAAACTCTAGGTTCATAGATTGTTGGTGCCTTTATAAAAGGTACTTAGATGATTTGTGTTTCTTTTGGACTGAGAATGATGAAAAACTTGTAGAATTTATTCAATACATTAATAGCACTACAGAATTTCTTCGATTCACTTATAATATTACTAAGGAAGAGTTATATTACTTAGACTTCACTTTGTACAAAGATCATAGTAATAAAGTTGTGGGGTCAAGGATATACGGAAAACAAGCTTTTTCAAATTCCTACCTTTACTTTACAAGTTCTCATCCATACAAGCAAAACATAAATCTTATAAAAGGGCAGGTTATTAGAACATCTAGGATGATAAAAAATGAGGAATTTTGAGTAAGAAAGTAACAACCTACAGAAAATGTTTTTGAAGAGAAAATACCCTAAAAAATGATAGAGGAAGTTATTAGGGAAGTAAAGGAAGGAAAGAAGAATAAATAAATTCAGCCCTATTTTGGGGTGAAAAATGTGGAAATTTGAATGCCCGAATTACGGTAGATAATGGTAAAGATGAGGTAGAGAAATATAAAGGGGCTTTTATTTTAGATTTTAATAATGAATCAGGGTTGGTTAAAGAAATTATTCAAAGGAACTGGAATTTGTTTTCCAACTTTTCTGACCTTACTAAGATTTTTCAACAACCAGTTATTTTCACATATAGAAAAAACAGGAACATTAAAAATATATTAGAAAAGAGTAATGGACCTAGGAAAGGAAATGTTAAAAGAAACGGGACTTTTAAATGTGGTAAATGTGTTCAGTGCTGTTATATATATAAAATAAAGAAAACTTATATTTAGTGGGGAGGGATAAGTTACTGAAAAGCACCCACTTTGTGAATTGTGATACAAAAGGTGTTATATATGTTGCTATATGTGTAAAATGCCTCTCCTTTTATGTCAGTAAAATGGAGAGGGCATTTAAAAGAAGGATTTATGAACACACATATGATATTTATAGGGATGATGTTAATAATGCACTATTTAAACACACACCAGAAATTGTAAGGAAGCTACGTTTAAGTTTTTTGCTTTAGAACACATCCCCTTAGATATAAGGGGAGGGGACTGGGAAAATAAAATAGAAGTTTGAGAGCTTTATTGGCAATTGGTCCTTGATGCATGTAGGTCCCCAGGTCTGAACGAGAATGTTTCCATAATGCCTATTTAAAGCTCAGATCAGAAAAATTATAACTCATATGGAATTTTCCTAAAGAATTTTAAAATATATGAAATGTTTTATTTTTTTATTTTATTTATTTATTTTATTTGCAGTTTGATGACTGGGGAGGTCCACTGGGCTCAAGGAGCCCATTTTCAGTGGAGGCCTGCTTAGAAAAGCTCCATAATACATAGAACAAGCTCCATAATATGAAGTACAATACACAGTAGAAATAAAACCAAAGTAAGCAGATTTTACATACAAAATAGCAAAAATTAAACAAAGTTAAACAGGAACATAGAGTAACATATAATACATATTTACAAGTTTACTGGTTGAGAACAGTAGAACAGAGTTAGATTTAGATTAGAAATGTAAGAGAACATATTATGTATTTGTGGGAAATGTATGGTTGGGGTGGTGTGTACATGTATATTTTTATGTAATTATGTGTATTTTTTTAATAACGTGAATTTACAGTACCTGATAGATTTGCTAAAGGTATTTTATTGTTAGATTTAGCTTTCTCTCTTCTTTATGTTTGTGTATTTGTAAAATTGACTGTAGTAATTTTTTTAGTCACTAGATGGCAGCAATGTCTATTAAATACTGTCTAATGTGTTTTGGGGCATACACCTGCCTTTTGCTTATTTTTCCTCAGAGTTTTCTATCAGCTCACCTTCAGTTTCTGTGATGACCTCTCTTAAATTGCTCGGTTTCATTTCCTGTATTGTTGGGACAAGTTTCTGGTAACACACAGGATCCGTTTAACTGTTCAACCATAACCAAATTCTAGTCCCATTTACGTGTTCTTTGTTAATTTTCTTCTACTGAGTTTGGATCTGGATCTCTATTAAATAGATGGTCACTGTTCTGCTGTATACCCCTTCCATTCTTATGCCGAGTGACCCCATCTGGCTATAGTTTAATCTCCTTAGGTGTATCGGCCTGCAATACAATGTCTACAGCTACTACCTTTGTCAACATTTTCCATAATGCCTTAAAATGGGAAATCTTGTCCTAGCACAATGTCATAAATCAAATCAGGAACTACAACTATGGAGTGAAAACACTTTCTCTTAACTTAACTGTTTAAATTTCCATGTGTGATTGAATATATATTTTTATCACCATGAATACATATCTCCTTCAACTTTTGTTTGTAACTATCTTTATGTTTATCTACAAAGGGCCTTTTACAAAGGCAAGAGTAAACATAGTTCCAGAAGCCAGTAAGGACTGGTCTACTCTCCATTCTGAAACATAGTACACTTTACTTAGTTGCATTATAAACATAAAAGGCTGATTGAATAATCCTGCCTATAGTTTTATCCTACAACACAGGAACAGTTTTGCTTGTACTATACACATATCAGTTTTCATGTTGCTAATACTGGTATTCCTCTCAGTATTTAGAGAACACACTCTTGCTATCTGACCCCTCCCTCTACATCTGAAACAAGTATTTGCTTGATACTTTTGTTTCACAACAAATTATACATATCTTATTGCAATTTTAGATTTAGAAGCAGATGTTTCAGTTTCAAACAGTGAAACATTAACTAATAATCATCCTACTAAAGCTATTAGCTTGTCAGAGTTCTTGGGATTAGTTTGCAACACACACTTCCTTGTGTTACTAGGTATTTTTTAATCTACTCACTTGTAAATGTTTTAAAGTTTTCATTTTACTGCTTTACAATAAGTTTTACATTAAACATCTGAGCTCCTTACCATTTTGTTTATCTTAAAAAAGTCCAGTTGTGAAGTCACCTCAAACCTAGATAGTAATTCCTTTTTAATTTTTTAATAGTCTGTGTAATCTTCTCCTCTATGTTTGTATAAGTTTTAAACACTCCCCGTGCCACCTAGGAGAAAATCATTTTGGCTTATTCTGACTTGTCACAGTTTTCTTGGCTAGCAGTCCTTTCAGAAGTTGTTAAATATACCTCAATGTCATCATTTTAGTTAACTTCTTTAAGGGAGGTATAGTTCTAGTTGTAGTGATCACAATAGTCAGCCCTACTAACTGTTGCTTCTGCTGATGCCCAATGTTTTGATTAGTCTTCATCTTTGAGTCTACTAAGGTTATCAGCAATTCCTCCATGGTTATGGGTTGGAAAAATACAGCAGAGCAAACAAACTCTTGTTAGGTTTGTAGGAACACAGGAGTAAGTAGCAGTAAAATGGCTCTGATATACAAATTCCTTTGGAATCAAGCTCTAACAGTCTAAGTACTTGGCAGCAGATGAATCACAAGGAATTGTGCTTCAGTAAGTACCTACATTCTCCACCAATGTTGAGTCTTATAAACCCACTAGATGTAGATATTGTAAAAACATGCTTATTTCCTAAATGAAACAAAAACTGTTTTCTTTGCTCAGGTATTTCTCAGAAATGTTTATATTTAGTGTACTGAATTCAAGGTTCACAGTCACAGTTCAGTCCTAAAAGGTGACCTCACCGGTTATACTTTCCACAGACTCAGTACCATACAACCCTGCCAACAACAGACTAGGCTGTAAAATAAAGGTCACAGTTGTAGGCATTGGTGATGCCTTTCTTCCAGTAAAACAAAGAAAATCTTTGCTTGACCTTTCCACAGAGCAAATCCACAATAGGCCCAAAATGGACCATCCAATCTCAGGACTCATGGTTCTTTAGGCAGAGGCCCTGCTCTGCTTCCATGAAGAATCTTGACTAAGGAATAAACTTCCTGTCTTTCTGCTTCAGTGTTACAAACTTTTTGTACACAACTAATTGGGAATCATTATTCTGATACAATCAGTTGCCTACCTTTTGTGAGAATTTTCATAATATAAGATACTTTTAATGACATATACCCCACATTCTTTACTTACACAATGCTAATAAATATATATTTTGTCTTCCAGCTTGGCAATACCCCTTCCATGAGTCTTGAGCCCATTAATTCCACATCTAGCAGGGGTCCCACAGAGTGCTGAGCGGTGGGTGCATATTTATTCCAGAAGCCCAAAGGTCTGGTTAATCCCTCCTTCCAGGCAGGGGCAATCAAAGTGCCTCAGGATGGACTGCAAATGCAACCTAAATGGTCCACAAAACACAGAACTTCACAATAATTGCCCCAACCAGCAGATACATCATTCATGAATCAAAGCTAAGAGGCACATTTTCTGAATGAAGCCTAACCCCCCCCCCATGCAGCTGATGGGTGCTCTGACATCAACATGAGTGCATGCCATATCTGTTACTTCATATGCATGCTTCCATGTACATGCAGTAATGGCTACTGTCAGAAAAAAAAAAGAGATTACAAATAGATAAATATTTATATTATCATCTATGCATTTGCTGTACAAGTCGAAAAGAAGTGGGCTCAGCACTTATTTTGCCCCTTTGCAAACCTATTGTTTAGGTTCAAATTATGCAAAGGACTAAAACAGCTAGCATGCCTCAAGTCAAAGTCGTATAAAACAGAATTTATTATACTATTTCAAATAAATTGCTATAGCAATGAGAAAGCATTAAGAATGCCGTACAGTATTCACAAGGCTAAAAAAAAATCAGGATAGTGAGTATCTCTAAACAAGTTTTGGAAATGTTTTGTATTTCACCCGGGCTGAGCCTAAAACTAGTCAGTATTGATCAGTGCACTACCCGGGTAAAGAAATATAAATAAATAAATAAATGAATACTGATCAGTGCACTGCCCGGGTAAACAAATATAAATAAATAAATACTGATCAGTGCACTACCCGGGTAAACAAATATAAATAAATAAATAAATACTGATCAGTACACTACCCGGGTAAACAAATATAAATAAATAAATAAATACTGATCAGTGCACTACCCGGGTAAACAAATATAACTAAATAAATAAATACTGATCAGTGCACTACCCGGGTAAACAAATATAAATAAACAAATAAATACTGATCAGTGCACTACCCGGGTAAACAAATATAAATAAATAAATAAATAAATAAATAAATAAATAAATACTGATCAGTGCACTACCCGGGTAAACAAATATAAATAAACAAATAAATACTGATCAGTGCACTACCCGGGTAAACAAATATAAATAAATAAATAAATAAATACTTATCAGTGCACTGCCCGGGTAAACAAATATAAATAACTAAATAAATAAATAAATACTTATCAGTGCAATACCCGGGTACACAAATATAAATAGGTTCATAAGTTAGTACTAAGCTAACTGTCCTTGCGAGCCATTTTAAGCCTAGCCAATTATCCCTTGTGAGACTCAAACCCTGCACCTTGTGTTTGTAAGGCAAACACCTTAACCATTAGGCCACCCTCCCATAAATAAATAAATACTGAACAGTGCACTACTCGGGTAAACAAATATAAATAAATAAATAAATAAATACTGATCAGTGCACCACCCGGGTACACAAATATAAATAAATAAATAAATGTTGATCAGTGCAGTACCTGGGTAAACAAATAGAAATAAATAAATAAATACTGATCAGTGCACTAGCCGGGTACACAAATATAAATAAAAAAATAAATAATTACTGATCCGTGCACTAACCGGGTACACAAATATAAATAAATAAATAAATACAGATCAGTGCACTACCCGGTAAACAAATATCAATAAATAAATAAATACTGATCAGTGCACTGCCCGGGTAAACAAATATAAATAAATAAATAAATACTGATCAGTGTACTACCCGGGGAAACAAATACAAATAAATAAATAAATACTGATCAGTGCACTACCCGGGTAAACAAATATAAATAAATAAATAAATACTGATCAGTGCACTACCCAGGTAAACAAATATAAATAAATAAATAAATACTGATCAGTGCACTGCCCGGGTAAACAAATATAAATAAATAAATAAATACTGATCAGTGCACTACCCAGGTAAACAAATATAAATAAATACTGATCAGTGCACTGCCCGGGTAAACAAATATAAATAAATAAATAATTACTGATCAGTGCACTACCCGGTAAACAAATATAAATAAATAAATAAATACTGATCAGTGCACTACCCTGGTAAACGAATATAAATAAGAAATAAATAAATAAATACTGATCAGTGCACTACCCGGGTAAATAAATATAAATAAATAAATAAATACTGATCAGTGCACTACCCGGGTAAACAAATATAAATAAATAAATAAATACTGATCAGTGCACTACCTGGGCAAACAAATATAAATAAATAAATAAATACTGATCAGTGCACTACCCGGGTAAACAAATATAAATAAATAGATAAATACTGATCAGTACACTACCTGGGTAAACAAATATAACTAAATAAATAAATACTGATCAGTGCACTACCCGGGTAAACAAATATAAATAAATAAATAAATAAATAAATACTTATCAGTGCACTGCCCGGGTAAACAAATATAAATAAATAAATACTGATCAGTGCACCACCCGGGTACACAAATATAAATAAATAAATAAATGTTGATCAGTGCAGTACCTGGGTAAACAAATATAAATAAATAAATAAATACTGATCAGTGCACTAGCCGGGTACACAAATATAAATAAAAAAATAAATAATTACTGATCCGTGCACTAACCGGGTACACAAATATAAATAAATAAATACACGCAGATCAGTGCACTACCCGGGTAAACAAATATAAATAAATAAATAAATACCGATCAGTGCACTACCTGGGTAAACAAATGTAAATAAATAAATAAATACTGATCAGAGCACTGCCCGGTTAAACAAATATAAATAAATACTGATCAGTGCACTACCCGGGTAAACAAATATAAATAAATAAATAAATACTGATCAGTGCACTACTCGGGTAAACAAATATAAATAAGTAAATAAATACTGATCAGTGCATTACCCTGGTAAATAAATATAAATAAATAAATAAATACTGATCAGTGCACTACCCAGGTAAACAAATATAAATAAATAAATAAATAAATACTGATCAGTGCACTACCCAGGTAAACAAATATAAATAAATAAATAAATACTGATCAGTGCACTGCCCGGGTAAACAAATATAAATAAATAAATAAATAAATAAATACTGATTAGTGCACTACCCAGGTAAACAAATATAAATAAATAAATAAATACTGATCAGTGCACTACCTGGTAAACAAATATAAATAAATACTGATCAGTGCACTACCCAGGTAAACAAATATAAATAAATAAATACTGATCAGTGCACTACCCAGGTAAACAAATATAAATAAATAAATAAATACTGATCAGTACACTACCCTGGTAAACAAATATAAACAAATAAATAAATAAATACTGATCAGTGCACTGCCCAGGTAAACAACTATAAATAAATAAATACTGATCAGTGCACTACCCGGGTAAACAAATATAAATAAATAAATAAATACTGATCAGTGCAGTACCCAGGTAAACAAATATAAATAAATAAATAAATACTGATCAGTGCACTACCTGGTAAACAAATATAGATAAATAAATAAATACTGATCAGTGCACTACCTGGGTAAACAAATATAAATAAATAAATAACTACTTATCAGTGCACTGCCCGGGTAAACAAATATAAATAAATAAATAAATACTGATCAGTGCACTACCCAGGTAAACAAATATAAATAAATAAATAAATAAATACTGATCAGTGCACTACCCGGGTAAACAAATATAAATAAATAAATAAATACTGATCAGTGCACTACCCAGGTAAACAAATATAAATAAATAAATAAATAAATACTGATCAGTGCACTACCCTGGTAAACAAATATAAATAAATAAATAAATGAATAAATACTGATCAGTGCACTACCCGGGTAAACAAATATAAATAAATAAATAAATAGTGATCAGTGCACTACCCTGGTAAACAAATATAAATAAATAAATAAATACTGATCAGTGCACTACCTGGGTAAACAAATATAAATAAATAAATAAATACTGATCAGTGCACTACCCGGGTAAACAAATATAGATAAATAAATAAATACTGATCAGTGCACTACCCTGGTAAACAAATATAAATAAATAAATAAATACTGACCAGTGCACTACCCGGGTAAACAAATATAAATAAATAAATAAATACTGATCAGTGCACTACCCGGGTAAACAAATATAAATAAATAAATACTGATCAGTGCACTACCTGTGTAAACAAATATAAATAAATAAATAAATACTGATCAGAGCACTACCCGGGTAAACAAATATAAATAAATAAATAAATAAATACTGATCAGTGCACTACCCGGGTAAACAAATATAAATAAATAAATAAATAGTGATCAGTGCACTACCCTGGTAAACAATTATAAATAAATAAATAAATACTGATCAGTGCACTGCCCGGGTAAACAAATATAAATAAATAAATAAATACTGATCAGTGCACTACCCAGGTAAACAAATATAAATAAATAAATAAATACTGATCAGTGCACTGCCCGGGTAAACAAATATAAATAAATAAATAAATACTGATCAGTGCACTGCCCTGGTAAACAAATATAAATAAATAGATAAATACTGATCAGTGCACTACCCGGGTAAACAAATATAAATAAATAAATAAATACTTATCAGTGCACTGCCCGGGTAAACAAATATAAAAAAACAAATAAATACTGATCAGTGCACTGCCCGGGTAAACAAATATAAATAAATAAATAAATACAGATCAGTGAACTACCTGGGTAAACAAATATAAATAAATAAATACTGATTAGTGCACTACCTGGGTAAACAAATATAAATAAATAAATACTGATCAGTGCACTGCCCAGGCAAACAAATATAAATAAATAAATAAATACTGATCAGTACACTACCCAGGTAAACAAATATAAATAAATAAATAAATAAATACTGATCAGTGCCCTGCCCGGGTAAACAAATATAAATAAATAAATAAATAAATAAATACTGATCAGTACACTGCCCGGGTAACCAAATATAAATGAATAAATAAATAAATAAATAAATAAATAAATAAATACTGATCAGTGCCCTGCCCGGGTAAACAAATATAAATAAATAAATAAATAAATAGTGATCAGTGCACTACCCGAGTAAACAAATATAAATGAATAAATAAATACTGATCAGTGCACTACCCGGGTAAACAAATATAAATAAATAAATAAACACTGATCAGTGCACTACCCGGTAACCAAATATAAATAAATAAATAGATAAATACTGATCAGTGCACTACCCAGGTAAACAAATATAAATAAATAAACAGATAAATACTGATCAGTGCAATACCCGGGTAAACAAATATAAATAAATAAATAAATACTGATCAGTGCACTACCCGGGTAAACAAATATAAATAAACAGTTATACAACAACCTCCCATTAATATTCCAAAACGTGCACACTGATTGGTCAGTGTGCACGTTGTAAATCAGACTTATACTACTGAAAAAAGATTAGGTCACCCTGACTTTTTCCATTAGTATAAGCCTTTTTTTTTGTTGTTGCGTTCTCCGTTGCTTTTTAGAAAGTGTCTCGCTATGTTAAAGGAGTTTAACATAGTGAGACAGCTTTAAAAAAAGCAACAAAGATCTTGCCTCTTTCTTGCTTCCGCCGACAGAGTTTGATGTTACTGCGTAAGCATAAGCAACACATCAGAACTGCCGCAGAATACTAGAAAGCTGCAGAAGAGCAACACGGAGGCATTATACAATGCCTGTATTTAAGAAAAGTAAGTATTTTTTTCTTAAATAATTTCATTGTATAATAGCAATAACCCACTTCTGGGTGTGGGTAATGCTGGATTTACCCACGGTTGTCTTTGATTGGCCACTCAGGCTTTATCCCCGTGACCAAACCACACCAACTGTGGGTAAATCCAGCATTACCCACACCCAGGCGTGGGTTATTGCTTAAATAAATACTGATCAGTGCATTACCCTGGTAAACAAATATAAATAAATAAATAAATAAATACTGATCAGTGCACTGCCCTGGTAAACAAAAATAAATAAATAAATAAATACTGATCAGTGCACTGCCCTGGTAAACAAAAATAAATAAATAAATAAATACTGATTATTGCACTACCCATGTAAACAAATATAAATGAATAAATAAATAAATACGGATCACTGCACTACCCAGGTAAACAAATCAAAATAAATAAATAAATACTGATTAGTGCACTACCCGGATAAACAAATATAAATAAATAAATAAACGCTGATCAGTGCACTACCCGGGTAAACAAATATCAATAAATAAATACTGATCAGGGCACTACCCGGGTAAACAAATATAGATAAATAAATGAACACTGATCAGTGCACTATCTGGGTAAACAAATATAAATAAATAAATAAATACTGATCAGTGCACTACCCGGGTAAACAAATATAAATAAATAAATAAATACTGATCAGTGCGTAAACAAATAAATAAATAAATAAATACTGATCAGTGCACTACCCGGTAAACAAATATAAATAAATAAATAAATACTGATCAGTGCACTGCCCGGGTAAACAAATATAAATAAATAAATAAATAAATACTGATCAGTGCACTGCCCTGGTAAACAAAAATAAATAAATAAATAAATACTGATCAGTGCACTGCCCTGGTAAACAAAAATAAATAAATAAATAAATACTGATTATTGCACTACCCGTGTAAACAAATATAAATGAATAAATAAATAAATACGGATCACTGCACTACCCAGGTAAACAAATCAAAATAAATAAATAAATACTGATTAGTGCACTACCCGGATAAACAAATATAAATAAATAAATAAACGCTGATCAGTGCACTACCCGGGTAAACAAATATCAATAAATAAATACTGATCAGTGCACTACCCGGTAAACAAATATAAATAAATAAATAAACACTGATCAGTGCACTATCTGGGTAAACAAATATAAATAAATAAAGAAATAAATACCGATCAGTGCACTACCCAGGTAAACAACTATAAATAAATAAATAGTGATCAGTGCACTACCCGAGTAAACAAATATAAACAAATAAATAAATAAATAAACAACTATAAATAAATAAATAAATACTGATCAGTGCACTACCTGGTAAACAAATATAAATAAATAAATAAATACTGATCAGTGCACTACCCTGGTAAATGAATATAAATAAATAAATAAATAAATAAATAAATAAATACTGATCAGTGCACTGCCCAGGTAAAGAAATATAAATAAATAAATAAATACTGATCAGTGCACTGCCCGGGTAAACAAATATAAATAAATAAATAAATATTGATCAGTGCACTACCCTGGTAAACAAATATAAATAAATAAATAAATACTGATCAGTGCACTGCCCAGGTAAAGAAATATAAATAAATAAATAAATACTGATCAGTGCACTGCCCAGGTAAACAAATATAAATAAATAAATAAATAAATAAATACTGATCAGTGCACTACCCTGGTAAATAAATATAAATAAATAAATAAATACTGATCAGTGCACCACCTGGGTAAACAAATATAAATAAATAAATAAATAAATAAATACTGATCAGTGCACTACCCAGGTAAACAAATATAAATAAATAAATATATACTGATCAGTGCACTACTCGGGTAAACAAATATAAATAAATAAATAAATACTGATCAGTGCACTACCCGGTAAACAAATATAAATAAATAAATACTGATCAGTGCACTGCCCTGGTAAATAAATATAAATAAAGAAATAAACACTGATCAGTGCACTACCCGGGTAAACAAATATAAATAAGTAAATAAATACTGATCAGTGCACTACCCGGGTAAACAAATATAAATAAATAAATAAATAAATAGTGATCAGTGCACTACCCGAGTAAACAAATATAAATAAATAAATAAATAAATAAATAAATAAATACTGATCAGTGCACTACCCGGGTAAACAACTATAAATAAATAAATAAATAAATAAATGCTGATCAGTGCACTACCCTGGTAAACAAATATAAATAAATTAATAAATACTGATCAGTGCACTACTCAGGTAAACAAATATAAATAAATAAATAAATACTGATCAGTGCACTACCCGGTAAACAAATATAAATAACTAAAGAAATAAATAAATACTGATCAGTGCACTACCCAGGTAAAGAAATATAAATAAATAAATAAATACTGATCAGTGCACCACCCGGGTAAAGAAATATAAATAAATAAATAAATACTGATCAATGCACTACCCGGGTAAACAAATATAAATAAATAAATAAATAAATACTGATTGGTGCACTACCCGGGTAAACAAATATAAATAA
Source organism: Protopterus annectens (assembly GCF_019279795.1). Taxonomy (NCBI): domain Eukaryota; kingdom Metazoa; phylum Chordata; order Ceratodontiformes; family Protopteridae; genus Protopterus; species Protopterus annectens. The sequence continues at coordinate 751,747,814 of NC_056736.1, forward strand.
ATAAATAATAACTGATCAGTGCACTATCCAGGTAAACAAATATAAATAAATAAATAAATACTGATCAGTGCACTACCCCGGTAAACAAATATAAATAAATAAATAAATAAATTCTGATCAGTGCACTACCCGGGTAAAGAAATATAAATAAATAAATAAATACTGATCAGTGCACCACCCGGGTAAAGAAATATAAATAAATAAATAAATACTGATCAGTGCACTACCCAGGTAAAGAAATATAAATAAATAAATAATCACTGATCCGTGCACTAACCAGGCACACAAATATAAATAAATAAATACTGATCAGTGCACTACCCGGGTAAACAAATATAAATAAATAAATAAATACTGATCAGTGTACTATGCGGGTAAACAAATATAAATAAATAAATACTGATCAGTGCACTATCTGGGTAAACAAAAATAAATAAATAAATACTGATCAGTGCACTACCCGGGTAAAGAAATATAAATAAATAAATACTGATCAGTGCACCACCCGGGTAAAGAAATATAAATAAATAAATAAATACTGATCAGTGCACTACCCGGGTAAACAACTATAAATAAATAATTAAATAAATACTGATCAGTGCACTACCCAGGTAAAGAAATATAAATAAATAAATAAATACTGATCAGTGCACTACCCGGGTAAAGAAATATAAATAAATAAATAAATAAATAAATAAATATTGATCAGTGCACTACCCGGGTAAACAATTATAAATAAATAAATAAATAAATACTGATCAGTGCACTGCCCTGGTAAACAAATATAAATAAATAAATAAACCCTGATCAGTGCACTACCCGGTAAACAAATATAAATAAATAAATAAATACTGATCAGTGCACTACCCGGGTAAACAAATATAAATAAATAAATAAATAAATAGTGATCAGTGCACTACCCGAGTAAACAAATATAAATAAATAAATAAATAAATAAATAAATACTGATCAGTGCACTACCCGGGTAAACAACTATAAATAAATAAATAAATAAATAAATAAATGCTGATCAGTGCACTACCCTGGTAAACAAATATAAATAAATAAATAAATACTGATCAGTGCACTACTCAGGTAAACAAATATAAATAAATAAATAAATACTGATCAGTGCACTACCCGGTAAACAAATATAAATAACTAAAGAAATAAATAAACACTGATCAGTGCACTACCCTGGTAAATAAATATAAATAAAGAAATAAACACTGATCAGTGCACTACCCGGGTAAACATATGTTAGAAAAATATGTATTAGTAATATGCATTAAGCATTCAAGGTTTAAAAGGGTTAATACATTTATTCTGTTCACACTGCATGAATCTGCACAGCTATTAGAAACTTAACAAGAAGCATTCTATTTTCTGCTAATGTCAGCAAATAACAAGAAGTATTTCATTTCTACTAGTGTCATGAGACTTAACAAAGAGTTATTGATTTTCTGCTTATGCCATGAGAAAGTACACATCTGTTAGAAGCTTTGATAAGGAGCACAATGGATGCTTGAAAGTATAAACCGTAGTCAGCATTACTTGTACCTAAGCTAGAAATATACCTTGAATCGAGGCAAAATGTAACACATATATTAGAACTGCACAACTGAAGAATTGATAGTTTGTGGTGGGCTAAAATAAGCCCCAAGGCCAGGTTGTTTTTCTCAAATGTTTTGTAAATCAGCAGTTATTCTCAACTAGTCAGCAATTAGTCTAGTAACATTTTCTGTAGAACAATACAGAAAGCTGTGTCTAACTACGTCAGCAATAGAAGTAACATTTCTGTGTAACATGGAAAAAACTGTATAAAAATACCATACAAATTATTAATGTCCAGACAAACCATTCTGCCAGCATGCTTTGTCTCCTTGCTGCAAGTTAATAAAAGGTACCTTGCTTGAACCTTACGTGAATTGGTCTTTGAAGTTTTTTCCTTTGACAACAAATATAAATAAATAAATAAATACTGATCAGTGCACTACCCAGTAAACAAATATAAATAAATAAATAATTACTGATCCGTGCACTAACCGGGTAAACACACATAAATAAATAAATAAATACTGATCAGTACACTACCCGAGTAAACAAATATAAATAAATAAATACTGATCACTGCACTACCCAGGTAAAGAAATATAAATAAATAAATAAATACTGATCAGTGCACCACCCGGGTAAAGAAATATAAATAAATAAATAAATACTGATCAGTGCACTACCTGGTAAATGAATATAAATAAATAAATAAATAAATACTGATCAGTGCACTACCCTGGTAGACGAATATAAATAAATAAATAAATACTGATCAGTGCACTACCTGGTAAACAAATATAAATAAATAAATAAATACTGATCAGTGCACTACCCTGGTAAATGAATATAAATAAATAAATAAATAAATAAATACTGATCAGTGCACTGCCCAGGTAAAGAAATATAAATAAATAAATAAATACTGATCAGTGCACTGCCCGGGTAAACAAATATAAATAAATAAATAAATATTGATCAGTGCACTACCCTGGTAAACAAATATAAATAAATAAATAAATACTGATCAGTGCACTGCCCAGGTAAAGAAATATAAATAAATAAATAAATACTGATCAGTGCACTGCCCAGGTAAACAAATATAAATAAATAAATAAATAAATAAATAAATAAATACTGATCAGTGCACTACCCTGGTAAATAAATATAAATAAATAAATAAATACTGATCAGTGCACCACCTGGGTAAACAAATATAAATAAATAAATAAATAAATACTGATCAGTGCACTACCCAGGTAAACAAATATAAATAAATAAATAAATACTGATCAGTGCACTACTCGGGTAAACAAATATAAATAAATAAATAAATACTGATCAGTGCACTACCCGGTAAACAAATATAAATAAATAAATAAATAAATACTGATCAGTGCACTGCCCTGGTAAATAAATATAAATAAAGAAATAAACACTGATCAGTGCACTACCCGGGTAAACAAATATAAATAAGTAAATAAATACTGATCAGTGCACTACCCGGGTAAACAAATATAAATAAATAAATAAATAAGTAAATAAATAGTGATCAGTGCACTACCCGAGTAAACAAATATAAATAAATAAATAAATAAATAAATAAATACTGATCAGTGCACTACCCGGGTAAACAACTATAAATAAATAAATAAATAAATAAATGCTGATCAGTGCACTACCCTGGTAAACAAATATAAATAAATAAATAAATACTGATCAGTGCACTACTCAGGTAAACAAATATAAATAAATAAATAAATACTGATCAGTGCACTACCCGGTAAACAAATATAAATAACTAAAGAAATAAATAAACACTGATCAGTGCACTACCCTGGTAAATAAATATGAATAAAGAAATAAACACTGATCAGTGCACTACCCGGGTAAACATATGTTAGAAAAATATGTATTAGTAATATGCATTAAGCATTCAAGGTTTAAAAGGGTTAATACATTTATTCTGTTCACACTGCATGAATCTGCACAGCTATTAGAAACTTAACAAGGAAGCATTCTATTTTCTGCTAATGTCAGCAAATAACAAGAAGTATTTCATTTCTACTAGTGTCATGAGACTTAACAAAGAGTTATTGATTTTCTGCTTATGCCATGAGAAAGTACACATCTGTTGGAAGCTTTGATAAGGAGCACAATGGATGCTTGAAAGTATAAACCGTAGTCAGCATTACTTGTACCTAAGCTAGAAATATACCTTGAATCGAGGCAAAATGTAACACATATATTAGAACTGCACAACTGAAGAATTGATAGTTTGTGGTGGGCTAAAATAAGCCCCAAGGCCAGGTTGTTTTTCTCAAATGTTTTGTAAATCAGCAGTTATTCTCAACTAGTCAGCAATTAGTCTAGTAACATTTTCTGTAGAACAATACAGAAAGCTGTGTCTAACTACATCAGCAATAGAAGTAACATTTCTGTGTAACATGGAAAAAACTGTATAAAAATACCATACAAATTATTAATGTCCAGACAAACCATTCTGCCAGCATGCTTTGTCTCCTTGCTGCAAGTTAATAAAAGGTACCTTGCTTGAACCTTACGTGAATTGGTCTTTGAAGTTTTTTCCTTTGACAACAAATATAAATAAATAAATAAATACTGATCAGTACACTACCCGAGTAAACAAATATAAATAAATAAATACTGATCAGTGCACTACCCAGGTAAAGAAATATAAATAAATAAATAAATACTGATCAGTGCACCACCCGGGTAAAGAAATATAAATAAATAAATAAATACTGATCAATGCACTACCCGGGTAAACAAATATAAATAAATAAATAAATAAATACTGATTGGTGCACTACCCGGGTAAACAAATATAAATAAATAAATAATAACTGATCAGTGCACTATCCAGGTAAACAAATATAAATAAATAAATAAATACTGATCAGTGCACTACCCCGGTAAACAAATATAAATAAATAAATAAATAAATACTGATCAGTGCACTACCCGGGTAAAGAAATATAAATAAATAAATAAATACTGATCAGTGCACCACCCGGGTAAAGAAATATAAATAAATAAATAAATACTGATCAGTGCACTACCCAGGTAAAGAAATATAAATAAATAAATAATCACTGATCCGTGCACTAACCAGGCACACAAATATAAATAAATAAATACTGATCAGTGCACTACCCGGGTAAACAAATATAAATAAATAAATAAATACTGATCAGTGTACTATGCGGGTAAACAAATATAAATAAATAAATACTGATCAGTGCACTATCTGGGTAAACAAAAATAAATAAATAAATACTGATCAGTGCACTACCCGGGTAAAGAAATATAAATAAATAAATACTGATCAGTGCACCACCCGGGTAAAGAAATATAAATAAATAAATAAATACTGATCAGTGCACTACCCGGGTAAACAACTATAAATAAATAATTAAATAAATACTGATCAGTGCACTACCCAGGTAAAGAAATATAAATAAATAAATAAATACTGATCAGTGCACTACCCGGGTAAAGAAATATAAATAAATAAATAAATAAATATTGATCAGTGCACTACCCGGGTAAACAATTATAAATAAATAAATAAATAAATACTGATCAGTGCACTGCCCTGGTAAACAAATATAAATAAATAAATAAACCCTGATCAGTGCACTACCCGGTAAACAAATATAAATAAATAAATAAATAGTGATCAGTGCACTACCCGGGTAAACAAATATAAATAAATAAATAAATAAATAAATAGTGATCAGTGCACTACCCGAGTAAACAAATATAAATAAATAAATAAATAAATAAATAAATACTGATCAGAGCACTACCCGGGTAAACAACTATAAATAAATAAATAAATAAATGCTGATCAGTGCACTACCCTGGTAAACAAATATAAATAAATAAATACTGATCAGTGCACTACTCAGGTAAACAAATATAAATAAATAAATAAATACTGATCAGTGCACTACCCGGTAAACAAATATAAATAACTAAAGAAATAAATAAACACTGATCAGTGCACTACCCTGGTAAATAAATATAAATAAAGAAATAAACACTGATCAGTGCACTACCCGGGTAAACATATGTTAGAAAAATATGTATTAGTAATATGCATTAAGCATTCAAGGTTTAAAAGGGTTAATACATTTATTCTGTTCACACTGCATGAATCTGCACAGCTATTAGAAACTTAACAAGAAGCATTCTATTTTCTGCTAATGTCAGCAAATAACAAGAAGTATTTCATTTCTACTAGTGTCATGAGACTTAACAAAGAGTTATTGATTTTCTGCTTATGCCATGAGAAAGTACACATCTGTTAGAAGCTTTGATAAGGAGCACAATGGATGCTTGAAAGTATAAACCGTAGTCAGCATTACTTGTACCTAAGCTAGAAATATACCTTGAATCGAGGCAAAATGTAACACATATATTAGAACTGCACAACTGAAGAATTGATAGTTTGTGGTGGGCTAAAATAAGCCCCAAAGCCAGGTTGTTTTTCTCAAATGTTTTGTAAATCAGCAGTTATTCTCAACTAGTCAGCAATTAGTCTAGTAACATTTTCTGTAGAACAATACAGAAAGCTGTGTCTAACTACGTCAGCAATAGAAGTAACATTTCTGTGTAACATGGAAAAAACTGTATAAAAATACCATACAAATTATTAATGTCCAGACAAACCATTCTGCCAGCATGCTTTGTCTCCTTGCTGCAAGTTAATAAAAGGTACCTTGCTTGAACCTTACGTGAATTGGTCTTTGAAGTTTTTTCATTTGACAACAAATATAAATAAATAAATAAATACTGATCAGCGCACTACCCAGTAAACAAATATAAATAAATAAATAATTACTGATCCGTGCACTAACCGGGTAAATAAATATAAATAAATAAATAAATACTGATCAGTACAGTACCCGAGTAAACAAATATAAATAAATAAATACTGATCACTGCACTACCCAGGTAAAGAAATATAAATAAATAAATAAATACTGATCAGTGCACCACCCGGGTAAAGAAATATAAATAAATAAATAAATACTGATCAGTGCACTACCCGGGTAAACAAATATAAATAAATAAATAAATAAATACTGATTGGTGCACTACCCGGGTAAACAAATATAAATAAATAAATAATAACTGATCGGTGCACTATCCAGGTAAACAAATATAAATAAATAAATAAATACTGATCAGTGCACTACCCCGGTAAACAAATATAAATAAATAAATAAATAAATACTGATCAGTGCACTACCCGGGTAAAGAAATATAAATAAATAAATAAATACTGATCAGTGCACCACCAGGGTAAAGAAATATAAATAAATAAATAAATACTGATCAGTGCACTACCCAGGTAAAGAAATATAAATAAATAAATAATTACTGATCCGTGCACTAACCAGGCACACAAATATAAATAAATAAATACTGATCAGTGCACTACCCGGGTAAACAAATATAAATAAATAAATAAATACTGATCAGTGTACTATGCGGGTAAACAAATATAAATAAATAAATACTGATCAGTGCACTATCTGGGTAAACAAAAATAAATAAATAAATACTGATCAGTGCACTACCCGGGTAAAGAAATATAAATAAATAAATACTGATCAGTGCACCACCCGGGTAAAGAAATATAAATAAATAAATAAATACTGATCGGTGCACTACCCGGGTAAACAACTATAAATAAATAAATAAATAAATACTGATCAGTGCACTACCCAGGTAAAGAAATATAAATAAATAAATAAATACTGATCAGTGCACTACCCGGGTAAAGAAATATAAATAAATAAATAAATAAATAAATATTGATCAGTGCACTACCCGGGTAAACAATTATAAATAAATAAATAAATAAATACTGATCAGTGCACTGCCCTGGTAAACAAATATAAATAAATAAATAAACCCTGATCAGTGCACTACCCGGTAAACAAATATAAATAAATAAATAAATACTGATCAGTGCACTACCCGGTAAACAAATATAAATAAATAAATACTGATCAGTGCACTACCAGGTAAACAAATATAACTAAATAAATAAATAAATAAGTAAATACTGTTCAGTGCACGACCCTAATAAACAAATATAAATAAATAAATAAATACCGATCAGTGCACTGCCCGGTAAACAAATATAAATAAATAAATAAATACTAATCAGTGCACTACCTGGGTAAACAAATATAAATAAATAAATAAGTAGTGATCAGTGCACTGCCCGGGTAAACACATATAAATAAATAAATAAACACTGATCAGTGCACTACCCAGTAAACAAATATAAATAAATAAATAAATAAATACTGATCAGTGCACTACCCAGGTAAACAAATATAAATAAATAAATAAATACTGATCAGTGCACTACCCTGGTAAACAAATATAAATAAATAAATAAATACTGATCAGTGCACTACCCGGGTAAAATAAATAAATAAATGAATAAATACTGATCAGTGCACTATGCGGGTAAACAAATATAAATAAATAAATAAATAAATACTGATCAGTGCACTACCTGGTAAACAAATATAAATAAATAAATAAATACTGATCAGTGCACTACCTGGTAAACAAATATAAATAAATAAATAAATACTGATCAGTGCACTACCCAGGTAAACAAATATAAATAAATAAATAAATACTGATCAGTGCACTACCCAGGTAAACAAATATAAATAAATAAATAAATACTGATCAGTGCACTACGCGGGTAAACAAATATAAATAAATAAATAAATACTGATCAGTGCACTACCCCAGTAAACAAATATAAATAAATAAATAAATACTAATCTGTGCACTACCGGTAAACAAATATAAATAAATAAATAAATACACTGATCAGTGCACTACCGGTAAACAAATATAAATAAATAAATAAATACTGATCAGTGCACTACCGGTAAACAAATATAAATAAATAAATAAATACTGATCAGTGCACTACCGGTAAACAAATATAAATAAATAAATAAATACTGATCAGTGCACTACCGGTAAACAAATATAAATAAATAAATAAATACTGATCAGTGCACTACCGGGTAAACAAATATAAATAAATAAATAAATACTGATCAGTGCACTACCGGGTAAACAAATATAAATAAATAAATAAATACTGATCAGTGCACTACCGGGTAAACAAATATAAATAAATAAATAAATACTGATCAGTGCACTACCGGTAAACAAATATAAATAAATAAATAAATACTGATCAGTGCACTACCGGGTAAACAAATATAAATAAATAAATAAATACTGATCTGATCAGTGCACTACCGGGTAAACAAATATAAATAAATAAATAAATAAATACTGATCAGTGCACTACAGGTAAACAAATATAAATAAATAAATAAATACTGATCAGTGCACTACCGGTAAACAAATATAAATAAATAAATAAATACTGATCAGTGCACTACCCGGTAAACATAAATATAAATAAATAAATAAATACTGATCAGTGCACTACCGGGTAAACAAATATAAATAAATAAATAAATACTGTTCATTGTAGTACCCGGATAAACAAATATAAATAAATAAATAAATAAATACTGGTCAGCGCACTACCAGGTAAACAAATATAAATAAATAAATAAATACTGATCAGTGCACTACCGGTAAACAAATATAAATAAATAAATAAATACTGATCAGTGCACTACTCAGGTAAACAAATATAAATAAATAAATAAATAAATAAATACTGATCAGTGCACTACCGGTAAACAAATATAAATAAATAAATAAATACTGATCAGTGCACTACCGGGTAAACAAATATAAATAAATAAATACATACTGATCAGTGCACTACCCGGGTAAACAAATATAAATAAATAAATAAATAATTACTGATCAGTGCACTACCCTGGTAAACAAATATAAACAAATAAATAAATACTGATCAGTGCACTGCCGGGGTAAACAAATATAAATAAATAAATAAATACTGATCAGTGCACTGCCCGGGTAAACAAATATAAATAAATAAATAAATACTGATCAGTGCACAACCTGTGTAAACAAATATAAATAAATAAATAAATACTGATCTGTGCACTACCGGTAAACAAATATAAATAAACAAATAAATACTGATCAGTGCACTACCAGGTAAACAAATATAAATAAATAAATAAATACTGATCAGTGCACTACCTGGGTAAACAAATATCAATAAATAAATAAATACAGATCAGTGCACTACCCCGGTAAACAAATATAAATAAATACATAAATACTGATCAGTGCACTACCAGGTAAACAAATATAAATAAATAAATAAATACCGATCAGTGCACTGCCCGGTAAACAAATATAAATAAATAAATAAATAAATAAATACTGATCAGTGCACTACCCAGGTAAACAAAAATAAATAAATAAATAAATACTGATCAGTGCACTACCCGGTAAACAAATATAAATAAATAAATAAATACTGATCAGTGCACTACCCGGGTAAACAAATATAAATAAATAAAATAAATAAATAAATACTGATCAGTGCACTACCGGGTAAACAAATATAAATAAATAAATAAATACTGATCAGTGCACTACCGGGTAAACAAATATAAATAAATAAATAAATACTGATCAGTGCACTACCGGGTAAACAAATATAAATAAATAAATAAATACTGATCAGTGCACTACCGGTAAACAAATATAAATAAATAAATAGGTAAACAAATATAAATAAATAAATAAATACTGATCAGTGCACTACCAAATATAAATAAATATAAATAAATAAATACTGATCAGTGCACTACCTGGTAAACAAATATAAATAAATAAATAAATACTGATCAGTGCACTGCCCGCGTAAACAAATATAAATAAATAAATAAATAAATAAATAAATAAATACTGATCAGTGCACTACCCGGGTAAACAAATATAAATAAATAAATAAATACTGATCAGTGCACTACTCAGGTAAACAAATATAAATAAATAAATAAATACCGATCAGTGCACTACCCGGTAAACAAATATAAATAAATAAATAAATACTGATCAGTGCACTACTCAGGTAAACAAATATAAATAAATAAATAAATACTGATCAGTGCACTACCCAGGTAAACAAATATAAATAAATAAATAAATACTGATCAGTGCACTACTCAGGTAAACAAATATAAATAAATAAATAAATAAATACTGATCAGTGCACTACCGGTAAACAAATATAAATAAATAAATAAATACTGATCAGTGCACTACCGGTAAACAAATATAAATAAATAAATAAATACTGATCAGTGCACTACCGGGTAAACAAATATAAATAAATAAATAAATACTGATCAGTGCACTACCCTGGTAAACAAATATAAATAAATAAATAAATACTGATCAGTGCACTACCCAGGTAAACAAATATAAATAAATAAATAAATACTGATCAGTGCACTACCCGGTAAACAAATATAAATAAATAAATAAATAAATACTGGTCAGTGCACTACCTGGGTAAACAAATATAAATAAATAAATAAATACTGATCAGTGCACTACCCGGGTAAACAAATATAAATAAATAAATAAATACTGATCAGTGCACTACCCAGGTAAACAAATATAAATAAATAAATAAATAAATACTGATCAGTGCACTACCAGGTAAACAAATATAGCTAACTAAATAAATAAATAAGTAAATACTGATCAGTGCACTACCCTAATAAACAAATTTAAATAAATAAATAAATACCGATCAGTGCACTGCCCGGTAAACAAATATAAATAAATAAATAAATACTGATCAGTGCACTACCCGGGTAAACAACTATAAATAAATAAATAAATACGGATCAGTGCACTACCCGGTAAACAAATATAAATAAATAAATAAATACTGATCAGTGCACTACCGGTAAACAAATATAAATAAATAAATAAATACTGATCAGTGCACTACCCGGTAAACAAATATAAATAAATAAATAAATACTGATCAGTGCACTGCCCGGTAAACAAATATAAATAAATAAATAAATAAATACTGATCAGTGCACTACCCGGTAAACAAAAATAAATAAATAAATAAATACTGATCAGTGCACTACCCAGGTAAACAAATATAAATAAATAAATAAATACTGATCAGTGCACTACCCGGGTAAACAAATATAAATAAATAAATAAATACTGATCAGTGCACTACCCGGTAAACAAATATAAATAAATAAATACTGATCAGTGCACTACCCGGGTAAACAAATATAAATAAATAAATAAATACTGATCAGTGCAAGACCTTGGTAAACAAATATAAATAAATAAATAAATACTGATCAGTGCACTACCCAGGTAAACAAAAATAAATAAATAAATACTGATCAGTGCACTACCCAGGTAAACAAATATAAATAAATAAATAAATAAATACTGATCAGTGCACTACCTGGGTAAACAAATATAAATAAATAAATAAGTAGTGATCAGTGCACTACCCTGGTAAACAAATATAAATAAATAAATAAATACTGATCAGTGCACTACCTGGTAAACAAATATAAATAAATAAATAAATACTGATCAATGCACTACCCAGGTAAACAAAAATAAATAAATAAATAAATACTGATCAGTGCACTACCCGGTAAACAAAAATAAATAAATAAATAAATACTGATCAGTGCACTACCTGGTAAACAAATATAAATAAATAAATAAATACTGATCAGTGCACTACCGGGTAAACAAATATAAATAAATAAATAAATACTGATCAGTGCACTACCCGGGTAAATAAATATAAATAAATAAATAAATACTGATCAGTGCACTACCCAGGTAAACAAATATAAATAAATAAATAAATAAATACTGATTAATGCACTACTCGGGTAAACAAATATAAATAAATAAATAAATACTGATCAGTGCACTACCTGGTAAACAAATATAAATAAATAAATAAATACTGATCAGTGCACTACCTGGTAAACAAATATAAATAAATAAATAAATACTGATCAGTGCACTACCCAGGTAAACAAATATAAATAAATAAATAAATACTGATCAGTGCACTACCCGGTAAACAAATATAAATAAATAAATAAATACTGATCAGTGCACTACCTGGTAAACAAATATAAATAAATAAATAAATACTGATCAGTGCACTACCCGGTAAACAAATATAAATAAATAAATAAATACTGATCAGTGCACTACCGGTAAACAAATATAAATAAATAAATAAATACTGATCAGTGCACTACCCGGTAAACAAATATAAATAAATAAATAAATACTGATCAGCGCACTACCCGGTAAACAAATATAAATAAATAAATAAATACTGATCAGTGCACTACCGGTAAACAAATATAAATAAATAAATAAATACTGATCAGTGCACTACCTGGTAAACAAATATAAATAAATAAATAAATACTGATCAGTGCACTACCGGGTAAACAAATATAAATAAATAAATAAATACTGATCCGTGCACTACCTGGTAAACAAATATAAATAAATAAATAAATACTGATCAGTGCACTACCCGGTAAACAAATATAAATAAATAAATAAATACTGATCAGTGCACTACCGGGGTAAACAAATATAAATAAATAAATAAATAAATACTGATCAGTGCACTACCCGGTAAACAAATATAAATAAATAAATAAATACTGATCAGTGCACTACTCAGGTAAACAAATATAAATAAATAAATAAATACTGATCAGTGCACTACCCGGTAAACAAATATAAATAAATAAATAAATACTGATCAGTGCACTACCCGGGTAAACAAATATAAATAAATAAATAAATACTGATCAGTGCACTACCCGGTAAACAAATATAAATAAATAAATAAATACTGATCAGCGCACTACCTGGGTAAACAAATATAAATAAATAAATAAATACTGGTCAGTGCACTACCCGGTAAACAGATATAAATAAATAAATAAATACTGATCAGTGCACTACCCGGTAAACAAATATAAATAAATAAATAAATACTGATCAGTGCACTACTCAGGTAAACAAATATAAATAAATAAATAAATACTGATCAGTGCACTACCCGGGTAAACAAATATAAATAAATAAATAAATACTGATCAGTGCACTACCCGGTAAACAAATATAAATAAATAAATAAATACTGATCAGTGCACTACCGGTAAACAAATATAAATAAATAAATAAATACTGATCAGTGCACTACCCGGTAAACAAATATAAATAAATAAATAAATACTGATCAGTGCACTACCCGGTAAACAAATATAAATAAATAAATAAATACTGATCAGTGCACCCGGTAAACAAATATAAATAAATAAATAAATACTGATCAGTGCACTACCTGGTAAACAAATATAAATAAATAAATAAATACTGATCAGTGCACTACCCAGGTAAACAAATATAAATAAATAAATAAATACTGATCAGTGCACTACCGGTAAACAAATATAAATAAATAAATAAATACTGATCAGTGCACTACCGGTAAACAAATATAAATAAATAAATAAATACTGATCAGTGCACTACCTGGTAAACAAATATAAATAAATAAATAAATACTGATCAGTGCACTACCGGGTAAACAAATATAAATAAATAAATAAATACTGATCAGTGCACTACCCGGTAAACAAATATAAATAAATAAATAAATACTGATCAGTGCACTACCGGGTAAACAAATATAAATAAATAAATAAATACTGATCAGTGCACTACCCGGTAAACAAATATAAATAAATAAATAAATACTGATCAGCGCACTACCGGTAAACAAATATAAATAAATAAATAAATACTGATCAGTGCACTACCCGGTAAACAAATATAAATAAATAAATAAATACTGATCAGTGCACTACCCGGTAAACAAATATAAATAAATAAATACTGATCAGTGCACTACCGGGTAAACAAATATAAATAAATAAATAAATACTGATCAGTGCACTACCCGGGTAAACAAATATAAATAAATAAATAAATACTGATCAGTGCACTACCCGAGTAAACAAATATAAATAAATAAATAAATACTGATCAGTGCACTACCCGGTAAACAAATATAAATAAATAAATAAATACTGATCAGTGCACTACCCGGTAAACAAATATAAATAAATAAATACTGATCAGTGCACTACCCGGGTAAACAAATATAAATAAATAAATAAATACTGATCAGTGCACTACTGGTAAACAAATATAAATAAATAAATAAATACTGATCAGTGCACTACCCGAGTAAACAAATATAAATAAATAAATAAATACTGATCAGTGCACTACCCGATTAAACAAATATAAATAAATAAATAAATAAATACTAATCAGTGCACTACCTGGGTAAACAAATATAAATAAATAAATAAGTAGTGATCAGTGCACTGCCCGGTAAACAAATATAAATAAATAAATAAATACTGATCAGTGCACTACCCAGGTAAACAAATATAAATAAATAAATAAATACTGATCAGTGCACTACCCAGGTAAACAAATATAAATAAATAAATAAATACTGATCAGTGCACTACCCGGTAAACAAATATAAATAAATAAATAAATACTGATCAGTGCACTACCGGTAAACAAATATAAATAAATAAATAAATACTGATCAGTGCACTGCCCGGGTAAACACATATAAATAAATAAATAAACACTGATCAGTGCACTACCCGGTAAACAAATATAAATAAATAAATAAATACTGATCAGTGCACTACCCAGGTAAACAAATATAAATAAATAAATAAATACTGATCAGTGCACTACCTGTAAACAAATATAAATAAATAAATAAACACTGATCAGTGCACTACCCGGTAAACAAATATAAATAAATAAATAAATACTGATCAGTGCACTACCCAGGTAAAACAAATATAAATAAATAAATAAATACTGATCAGTGCACTACCGGGTAAACAAATATAAATAAATAAATACTGATCAGTGCACTACCGGTAAACAAATATAAATAAATAAATAAATACTGATCAGTGCACTACCCGGTAAACAAATATAAATAAATAAATAAATACTGATCAGTGCACTACGGTAAACAAATATAAATAAATAAATACTGATCAGTGCACTACCTGGTAAACAAATATAAATAAATAAATAAATACTTATCAGTGCACTACCCAGGTAAACAAATATAAATAAATAAATAAATAAATACTGATCAGTGCACTACCCGGTAAACAAATATAAATAAATAAATAAATACTGATCAGTGCCCGGTACTGGGTAAACAAATATAAATAAATAAATACTGATCAGTGCACTACCCTGGTAAACAAATATAAATAAATAAATAAATACTGATCAGTGCACTACCCGGTAAACAAATATAAATAAATAAATAAATACTGATCAGTGCACCTGGTAAACAAATATAAATAAATAAATAAATACTGATCAGTGCACTACCGGTAAACAAATATGAATAAATAAATAAATACTGATCAGTGCACTACCCGGTAAACAAATATAAATAAATAAATAAATACTGATCAGTGCACTACTCAGGTAAACAAATATAAATAAATAAATAAATACTGATCAGTGCACTACCCGGTAAACAAATATAAATAAATAAATAAATACTGATCAGTGCACTACCCGGTAAACAAATATAAATAAATAAATAAATACTGATCAGTGCACTACCTGGTAAACAAATATAAATAAATAAATAAATACTGATCAGTGCACTACCCGGGTAAACAAATATAAATAAATAAATACTGATCAGTGCACTACCCGGTAAACAAATATAAATAAATAAATAAATACTGATCAGTGCACTACCCGGTAAACAAATATAAATAAATAAATAAATACTGATCAGTGCACTACCCCGGTAAACAAATATAAATAAATAAATAAATAAATACTGATCAGTGCACTACCCGGGTAAACAAATATAAATGAATAAACTGATTAGTGCACTACCTGGTAAACAAATATAAATAAATAAATAAATACTGATCAGTGCACTACCCGGTAAACAAATATAAATAAATAAATACTGATCAGTGCACTACCCGGTAAACAAATATAAATAAATAAATACTGATCAGTGCACTACCCGGGTAAACAAATATAAATAAATAAATAAATACTGATCAGTGCACTACGGTAAACAAATATAAATAAATAAATAAATACTGATCAGTGCACTACCCGGGTAAACAAATATAAATAAATAAATAAATACTGATCAGTGCACTACCCGAGTAAACAAATATAAATAAATAAATAAATACTGATCAGTGCACTACCCGAGTAAACAAATATAAATAAATAAATAAATACTGATCAGTGCACTACCAGGTAAACAAATATAAATAAATAAATAAATACTGATCAGTGCACTACCGGTAAACAAATATAAATAAATAAATAAATACTGATCAGTGCAATACCAGGTAAACAAATATAAATAAATAAATACTGATCAGTGCACTACCCCGGTAAACAAATATAAATAAATAAATAAATACTGATCAGTGCACTACCCGGTAAACAAATATAAATAAATAAATAAATACTGATCAGCGCACTACCGGTAAACAAATATAAATAAATAAATAAATACTGATCAGTGCACTACCCGGTAAACAAATATAAATAAATAAATAAATACTGATCAGTGCACTACCCGGTAAACAAATATAAATAAATAAATAAATACTGATCAGTGCACTACCCGGTAAACAAATATAAATAAATAAATAAATACTGATCAGTGCACTACCCAGGTAAACAAATATAAATAAATAAATAAATACTGATCAGTGCACTACCCAGGTAAACAAAAATAAATAAATAAATAAATACTGATCAGTGCACTACACAGGTAAACAAATATAAATAAATAAATACCGATCAGTGCACTGCCTGGAAAACAAATATAAATAAATAAATAAATAAATACTGATCAGTGCACTACCCAGGTAAACAAATATAAATAAATAAATAAATAAATACTGATCAGTGCACTACCTGGTAAACAAATATAAATAAATAAATAAATACTGATCAGTGCACTACCCTGGTAAACACATATAAATAAATAAATAAATACTGATCAGTGCACTACCTGGTAAACAAATATAAATAAATAAATAAATACTGATCAGTGCACTACGCGGTAAACAAATATAAATAAATAAATAAATACTGATCAGTGCACTACCGGGTAAACAAATATAAATAAATAAATAAATACTGATCAGTGCACTACCTGTAAACAAATATAAATAAATAAATAAATGATCAGTGCACTGCGGTAAACAAATATAAATAAATAAATAAATACCGATCAGTGCACTACCCGGTAAACAAATATAAATAAATAAATAAATACTGATCAGTGCACTACCCAGGTAAACAAATATAAATAAATAAATAAATACTGATCAGTGCACTACCCGGGTAAACAAATATAAATAAATAAATACTGATCAGTGCACTACCGTAAACAAATATAAATAAATAAATAAATACTGATCTGCGGTAAACAAATATAAATAAATAAATGATCAGTGCACTACCCGGTAAACAAATATAAATAAATAAATAAACACTGATCAGTGCATTACCTGGGTAAACAAATATAAATAAATAAATACTGATTAGAGCACTACCTGAGTAAACAAATATAAATAAATAAATAAATAAATACTGATCAGTGCACTACCCGGTAAACAAATATAAATAAATAAATAAATACTGATCAGTGCACTACCCAGGTAAACAAATATAAATAAATAAATAAATAAATACTGATCAGTGCACTACCCAGGTAAACAAATATAAATAAATAAATAAATAAATAAATAGTGATCAGTGCACTAACCAAGTAAACAAATATAAATAAATAAATAAATACTGATCAGTGCACTACCCGGGTAAACAAATATAAATAAATAAATAAATACTGATCAGTGCACTACCCGGGTAAACAAATATAAATAAATAAATAAATACTGATCAGTGCACTACCCAGGTAAACAAATATAAATAAATAAATAAATACTGATCAGTGCACTACACAGGTAAACAAATATAAATAAATAAATACTGATCAGTGCACTACCCAGGTAAACAAATATAAATAAATAAATAAATCCTGATCAGTGCACTACCCAGGTAAACAAATATAAACAAATAAATAAATACTGATCAGTGCACTACCCAGGTAAACAAATATAAATAAATAAATAAATACTGATCAGTGCACTACCCGGGTAAACAAATATAAATAAATAAATACTGATCAGTGCACTACCCGGTAAACAAATATAAATAAATAAATAAATACTGATCAGTGCACTACCCAGGTAAACAAATATAAATAAATAAATAAATACAGATCAGTGCACTACCTGGGTAAACAAATTTAAATAAATACTGATTAGTGCACTACCTGGTAAACAAATATAAATAAATAAATACTGATCAGTGCACTGCCCAGGTAAACAAATATAAATAAATAAATAAATAAATACTGATCAGTACACTACCCAGGTAAACAAATATAAATAAATAAATAAATACTGATCAGTGCACTACCGGTAAACAAATATAAATAAATAAATAAATACTGATCAGTGCACTACCGGTAAACAAATATAAATAAATAAATAAATACTGATCAGTGCACTACCGGTAAACAAATATAAATAAATAAATAAATACTGATCAGTGCACTACCTGGTAAACAAATATAAATAAATAAATAAATACTGATCAGTGCACTACCCTGGTAAACAAATATAAATAAATAAATAAATACTGATCAGTGCACTACCCGGGTAAACAAATATAAATAAATAAATAAATACTGATCAGTGCACTACCCGGTAAACAAATATAAATAAATAAATAATTACTGATCAGTGCACTACCCGGGTAAACAAATATAAATAAATAAATAAATAAATAGTGATCAGTGCACTACCCGGTAAACAAATATAAATAAATAAATAAATAGTGATCAGTGCACTACCCGGGTACACAACTATAAATAAATAAATAAATACTGATTAGTGCACTAACCGGTAAACAAATATAAATAAATAAATAAATACTGATCAGTGCACTACCCAGTTAAACAAATATAAATAAATAAATAAATACTGGTCAGTGCACTACCTGGGTAAACAAATATAAATAAATAAATAAATACTGATCAGTGCACTACCCGGGTAAACAACTATAAATAAATAAATAAATACTGATTAGTGCACTACCCGGTAAACAAATATAAATAAATAAATAAATACTGATCAGTGCACTACCTGGTAAACAACTATAAATAAATAAATAAATACGGATCAGTGCACTACCCGGTAAACAAATATAAATAAATAAATAAATACTGATCAGTGCACTACCCAGGTAAACAAATATAAATAAATAAATAAATACTGATCAGTGCACTACGGTAAACAAATATAAATAAATAAATAAATACTGATCAGTGCACTACCGGTAAACAAATATAAATAAATAAATAAATACTGATCAGTGCACTACCCGGTAAACAAATATAAATAAATAAATAAATACTGATCAGTGCACTACCGGTAAACAAATATAAATAAATAAATAAATACTGATCAGTGCACTACCTGGTAAACAAATATAAATAAATAAATAAATAAATACTGATCAGTGCACTACCCGGTAAACAAATATAAATAAATAAATAAATACTGATCAGTGCACTACCCGGATAAACAAATATAAATAAATAAATAAATACTGATCAGTGCACTACCCTGGTAAACAAATATAAATAAATAAATAAATACTGATCAGTGCACTACCCGGTAAACAAATATAAATAAATAAATAAATAAATACTGATCAGTGCACTACCGGTAAACAAATATAAATAAATAAATAAATACTGATCAGTGCACTACCCTGGTAAACAAATATAAATAAATAAATAAATACTGATCAGTGCACTACCCTGGTAAACAAATATAAATAAATAAATAAATACTGATCAGTGCACTACCTGGTAAACAAATATAAATAAATAAATAAATACTGATCAGTGCACTACCCTGGTAAACAAATATAAATAAATAAATAACTAAATACTGATCAGTGCACTACCTGGTAAACAAATATAAATAAATAAATAAATACTAATCAGTGCACTACCTGGTAAACAAATATAAATAAATAAATAAATACTGATCAGTGCACTACCGGTAAACAAATATAAATAAATAAATAAATACTGATCAGTTCACTACACAGGTAAACAAAAATAAATAAATAAATAAATACTGATCAGTGCACTACCCAGGTAAGCAAAAATAAATAAATAAATAAATAAATAAATAAATACTGATCAGTGCAATACCAGGTAAACAAATATAAATAAATAAATACTGATCAGTGCACTACCCCGGTAAACAAATATAAATAAATAAATAATGATCAGTGCACTACCGGTAAACAAATATAAATAAATAAATAAATACTGATCAGTGCACTACCGGTAAACAAATATAAATAAATAAATGCCGATCAGTGCACTACCTCGATAAACAAATATAAATAAATAAATAAATGCTGATCAGTGCACTACCTCAATAAACAAATATAAATAAATAAATAAATACTGATCAGTGCACTACCTGGTAAACAAATATAAATAAATAAATAAATACTGATCAGTGCACTACCTGGTAAACAAATATAAATAAATAAATAAATACTGATCAGTGCACTACCCGGTAAACAAATATAAATAAATAAATAAATACTGATCAGTGCACTACCGGTAAACAAATATAAATAAATAAATAAATACTGATCAGTGCACTACCGGGTAAACAAATATAAATAAATAAATAAATACTGATCAGTGCACTACCCCGGTAAACAAATATAAATAAATAAATAAATACTGATCAGTGCACTATCCCGGTAAACAAATATAAATAAATAAATAAATAAATACTGATCAGTGCACTACCCGGTAAACAAATATAAATAAATAAATAAATACTGATCAGTGCACTACCCGGTAAACAAATATAAATAAATAAATAAATACTGATCAGTGCACTACCGGTAAACAAATATAAATAAATAAATAAATACTGATCAGTGCACTACCCGGTAAACAAATATAAATAAATAAATAAATACTGATCAGTGCACTGCCCGGGTAAACAAATATAAATAAATAAATAAATACTGATCAGTGCACTACCCTGGTAAACAAATATAAATAAATAAATAAATACTGATCAGTGCACTGCCCAGGTAAACAAATATAAATAAATAAATAAATACTGATCAGTGCACTACCTGGTAAACAAATATAAATAAATAAATAAATACTGATCAGTGCACTACCCAGGTAAACAAATAAATAAATAAATACTGATCAGTGCACTACCTGGGTAAACAAATATAAATAAATAAATAAATACTGATCAGTGCACTACCGGTAAACAAATATAAATAAATAAATAAATACTGATCAGTGCACTACCGGGTAAACAAATATAAATAAACAAATAAATACTGATCAGTGCACTACCCAGTAAACAAATATAAATAAATAAATAAATACTGATCAGTGCACTACCCAGGTAAACAAATATAAATAAATAAATAAATAAATACTGATCAGTGCACTACCCAGTAAACAAATATAAATAAATAAATAAATACTGATCAGTGCACTACCCGGTAAACAAATATAAATAAATAAATAAATACTGATCAGTGCACTACCCGGGTAAACAAATATAAATAAATAAATAAATAGTGATCAGTGCACTACCCGGTAAACAAATATAAATAAATAAATAAATAAATACTGGTCAGTGCACTACCTGGGTAAACAAATATAAATAAATAAATAAATACTGATCAGTGCACTACCCGGGTAAACAACTATAAATAAATAAATAAATATGGATCAGTGCACTACCCGGTAAACAAATATAAATAAATAAATAAATACTGATCAGTGCACTACCCAGGTAAACAAATATAAATAAATAAATAAATAAATACTGATCAGTGCACTACCCAGGTAAACAAATATAAATAAATAAATAAATAAATACTGATCAGTGCACTACCCAGGTAAACAAATATAAATAAATAAATAAATACTGATCAGTGCACTACCCGGTAAACAAATATAAATAAATAAATAAATACTGATCAGTGCACTACCCGGGTAAACAAATATAAATAAATAAATAAATACTGATCAGTGCACTACCCGGTAAACAAATATAAATAAATAAATAAATACTGATCAGTGCACTACCCAGGTAAACAAATATAAATAAATAAATAAATACTGATCAGTGCACTACCCGGTAAACAAATATAAATAAATAAATAAATAAATACTGATCAGTGCACTACCCGGGTAAACAAATATAAATAAATAAATACTGATCAGTGCACTACCCGGTAAACAAATATAAATAAATAAATAAATACTGATCAGTGCACTACCCAGGTAAACAAATATAAATAAATAAATAAATACAGATCAGTGCACTACCTGGGTAAACAAATATAAGTAAATAAATAAATACTGATCAGTGCACTACCCAGTAAACAAAGATAAATAAATAAATAAATACTGATCAGTGCACTACCCGGGTAAACAAATATAAATAAATAAATAAATACTGATCAGTGCACTACCTGGTAAACAAATATAAATAAACTTTCTAAAAAATACTGATCAGTGCTTTACCCTGGTAAACAAATATAAATAAATAAATAAATACTGATCAGTGCACTGCCCAGGTAAACAAATATAAATAAATAAATAAATACTGATCAGTGCACTACCTGGTAAACAAATATAAATAAATAAATAAATACTGATCAGTGCACTACCCTGGTAAATGAATATAAATAAATAAATAAATACTGATCAGTGCACTACCCGGGTAAAGAAATATAAATAAATAAATAAATACTGATCAGTGCACTACCCGGGTAAACAAATATAAACAAATAAATAAATAAATACTGATCAGTGCACTGCCCTGGTAAACAAAAATAAATAAATAAATAAATACTGATCAGTGCACTGCCCTGGTAAACAAAAATAAATAAATAAATAAATACTGATTATTGCACTACCGGGTAAACAAATATAAATAAATAAATAAATGCTGATCAGTGCACTATCCAGGTAAACAAATATAAATAAATAAATAAATACTGATTAGTGCACTACCCGGATAAACAAATATAAATAAATAAATAAACGCTGATCAGTGCACTACCGGGTAAACAAATATAAATAAATAAATAAATACTGATCAGTGCACTACCGGTAAACAAATAAATAAATAAATGAACACTGATCAGTGCACTATCTGGGTAAACAAATATAAATAAATAAATAAAGAAATAAATACCGATCAGTGCACTACCCGGGTAAACAACTATAAATAAATAAATAAATAGTGATCAGTGCACTACCGGTGTAAAGAAATATAAATAAATAAATAAATAAAACAACTATAAATAAATAAATAAATAAATAAATACTGATCAGTGCACTACCCTGGTAAACAAATATAAATAAATAAATAAATACTGATCAGTGCACTACTCAGGTAAACAAATATAAATAAATAAATAAATACTGATCAGTGCACTACCCGGGTAAACAACTATAAATAAATAAATAAATACTGATCAGTGCACTACCCTGGTAAACAAATATAAATAAATAAATAAATACTGATCAGTGCACTACCCGGGTAAACAAATATAAATAAATAAATAAATACTGATCAGTGCACTACCCTGGTAAACAAATATAAATAAATAAATAACTAAATACTGATCAGTGCACTACCCGGTAAACAAATATAAATAAATAAATAAATACTGATCAGTGCACTACCTGGTAAACAAATATAAATAAATAAATAAATACTAATCAGTGCACTACCCTGGTAAATGAATATAAATAAATAAATAAATAAATACTGATCAGTGCACTACCCTGGTAAACGAATATAAATAAATAAATAAATAAATAAATAAATACTGATCAGTGCACTACCTGGTAAACAAATATAAATAAATAAATAAATACTGATCAGTGCACTACCCTGGTAAATGAATATAAATAAATAAATAAATAAATACTGATCAGTGCACTGCCCAGGTAAAGAAATATAAATAAATAAATAAATACTGATCAGTGCACTGCCCGGGTAAACAAATATAAATAAATAAATAAATATTAATCAGTGCACTACCCTGGTAAACAAATATAAATAAATAAATAAAGACTGATCAGTGCACTGCCCAGGTAAACAAATATAAATAAATAAATAAATACTGATCAGTGCACTGCCCAGGTAAACAAATATAAATAAATAAATAAATAAATAAATAAATAAATAAATAAATAAATACTGATCAGTGCACTACCCTGGTAAATAAATATAAATAAATAAATAAATACTGATCAGTGCACCACCTGAGTAAACAAATATAAATAAATAAATAAATAAATACTGATCAGTGCACTACCCAGGTAAACAAATATAAATAAATAAATAAATACTGATCAGTGCACTACTCGGGTAAACAAATATAAATAAATAAATAAATAAATACTGATCAGTGCACTACCCGGTAAACAAATATAAATAAATAAATAAATAAATACTGATCAGTGCACTGCTCTGGTAAATAAATATAAATAAAGAAATAAACACTGATCAGTGCACTACCCGGGTAAACAAATATAAATAAGTAAATAAATAGTGATCAGTGCACTACCCGGGTAAACAAATATAAATAAATAAATAAATAAATAAATAGTGATCAGTGCACTACCCGAGTAAACAAATATAAATAAATAAATAAATAAATAAATAAATAAATAAATAAATACTGATCAGTGCACTACCCGGGTAAACAACTATAAATAAATAAATAAATAAATAAATGCTGATCAGTGCACTACCCTGGTAAACAAATATAAATAAATAAATAAATACTGATCAGTGCACTACTCAGGTAAACAAATATAAATAAATAAATAAATACTGATCAGTGCACTACCTGGTAAACAAATATAAATAACTAAAGAAATAAATAAACACTGATCAGTGCACTACCCTGGTAAATAAATATAAATAAAGAAATAAACACTGATCAGTGCACTACCCGGGTAAACATATGTTAGAAAAATATGTATTAGTAATATGCATTAAGCATTCAAGGTTTAAAAGGGTTAATACATTTATTCTGTTCACACTGCATGAATCTGCACAGCTATTAGAAACTTAAGAAGAAGCATTCTATTTTCTGCTAATGTCAGCAAATAACAAGAAGTATTTCATTTCTACTAGTGTCATGAGACTTAACAAAGAGTTATTGATTTTCTGCTTATGCCATGAGAAAGTACACATCTGTTAGAAGCTTTGATAAGGAGCACAATGGATGCTTGAAAGTATAAACCGTAGTCAGCATTACTTGTACCTAAGCTAGAAATATACCTTGAATCGAGGCAAAATGTAACACATATATTAGAACTGCACAACTGAAGAATTGATAGTTTGTGGTGGGCTAAAATAAGCCCCAAGGCCAGGTTGTTTTTCTCAAATGTTTTGTAAATCAGCAGTTATTCTCAACTAGTCAGCAATTAGTCTAGTAACATTTTCTGTAGAACAATACAGAAAGCTGTGTCTAACTACGTCAGCAATAGAAGTAACATTTCTGTGTAACATGGAAAGAACTGTATAAAAATACCATACAAATTATTAATGTCCAGACAAACCATTCTGCCAGCATGCTTTGTCTCCTTGCTGCAAGTTAATAAAAGGTACCTTGCTTGAACCTTATGTGAATTGGTCTTTGAAGTTTTTTCCTTTGACAACAAATATAAATAAATAAATAAATACTGATCAGTGCACTACCCAGTAAACAAATATAAATAAATAAATAATTACTGATCCGTGCACTAACCGGGTAAACAAATATAAATAAATAAATAAATACTGATCAGTACACTACCCGAGTAAACAAATATAAATAAATAAATACTGATCAGTGCACTACCCAGGTAAAGAAATATAAATAAATAAATAAATACTGATCAGTGCACCACCCGGGTAAAGAAATATAAATAAATAAATAAATAAATACTGATCAGTGCACTACCCGGGTAAACAAATATAAATAAATAAATAAATACTGATTGGTGCTCTACCCGGGTAAACAAATATAAATAAATAAATAATAACTGATCAGTGCACTATCCAGGTAAACAAATATAAATAAATAAATAAATACTGATCAGTGCACTACCCCGGTAAACAAATATAAATAAATAAATAAATACTGATCAGTGCACTACCCGGGTAAAGAAATATAAATAAATAAATAAATACTGATCAGTGCACCACCCGGGTAAAGAAATATAAATAAATAAATAAATACTGATCAGTGCACTACCCAGGTAAAGAAATATAAATAAATAATTAATTACTGATCCGTGCACTAACCAGGCACACAAATATAAATAAATAAATACTGATCAGTGCACTACCCGGGTAAACAAATATAAATAAATAAATAAATACTGATCAGTGCACTATGCGGGTAAACAAATATAAATAAATACATACTGATCAGTGCACTATCTGGGTAAACAAAAATAAATAAATAAATACTGATCAGTGCACTACCCGGGTAAAGAAATATAAATAAATAAATACTGATCAGTGCACTACCCGGGTAAAGAAATATAAATAAATAAATAAATAAATACTGATCAGTGCACTACCCGGGTAAACAACTATAAATAAATAAATAAATAAATACTGATCAGTGCAATACCCAGGTAAAGAAATATAAATAAATAAATAAATACTGATCAGTGCACTACCCGGTTAAAGAAATATAAATAAATAAATAAATATATAAATAAATATTGATCAGTGCACTACCCGGGTAAACAATTATAAATAAATAAATAAATAAATACTGATCAGTGCACTGCCCTGGTAAAGAAATATAAATAAATAAATAAACCCTGATCAGTGCACTACCCGGTAAACAAATATAAATAAATAAATAAATACTGATCAGTGCACTACCCGGGTAAACAAATATAAATAAATAAATAAATACTGATCAGTGCACTACCCGAGTAAACAAATATAAATAAATAAATAAATACTGATCAGTGCACTACCCGAGTAAACAAATATAAATAAATAAATAAATACTAATCAGTGCACTACCTGGGTAAACAAATATAAATAAATAAATAAGTAGTGATCAGTGCACTGCCCGGGTAAACACATATAAATAAATAAATAAACACTGATCAGTGCACTACCCAGTAAACAAATATAAATAAATAAATAAATACTGATCAGTGCACTACCCAGGTAAACAAATATAAATAAATAAATAAATACTGATCAGTGCACTACCCTGGTAAACAAATACAACTAACTAAATAAATAAATAAACACTGATCAGTGCACTGCCCGGGTAAACAAATATAAATAAATAAATAAATAAATGAATAAATACTGATCAGTGCACTATGCGGGTAAACAAATATAAATAAATAAATAAATACTGATCAGTGCACTACCTGGTAAACAAATATAAATAAATAAATACTTATCAGTGCACTACCCAGGTAAACAAATATAAATAAATAAATAAATAAATACTGATCAGTGCACTACCCAGGTAAACAAATATAAATAAATAAATAAATACTTATCAGTGCACTACCCAGGTAACCAAATATAAATAAATAAATAAATAAATAAATAATAAAATACTGATCAGTGCACTACCCGGGTAAACAAATATAAATAAATAAATAAACACTGATCAGTGCACTGCCCGGGTAAACAAATATAAATAAATAAATAAATACTGATCAGTGCACTACCCGGTAAACAAATATAAATAAATAAATAAATACTGATCAGTGCACTACCCAGGTAAACAAATATAAATAAATAAATAAATAAATACTGATCAGTGCACTACCCAGGTAAACAAATATAAATAAATAAATAAATAAATAAATAAATACTGATCAGTGCACTACCCGGGTAAACAAATATAAATAAATAAATAAATACTGATCAGTGCACTACCCGGGTAAACAAATATAAATAAATAAATAAATACTGATCAGTGCACTAACCGGGTAAACAAATATAAATAAATAAATAAATACTGATCCGTGCACTACTCAGGTAAACAAATATAAATAAATAAATAAATACTGATCAGTGCACTACCCGGTAAACAAATATAAATAAATAAATAAATACTGATCAGTGCACTACCCAGGTAAACAAATATAAATAAATAAATAATTACTGATCAGTGCATTACCCGAGTAAACAAATATAAATACATAAATAAATACTTATCAGTGCACTACCCGGGTAAACAAATATAAATAAATAAACACTGATCAGTGCACTACCTGGGTAAACAAATATAAATAAATAAATATTGATTAGTGCACTACCTGGGTAAACAAATATAAATAAATAAATACTGATCAGTGCACTGCCCAGGTAAACAAATATAAAAAAATAAATAAATACTGATCAGTATACTACCCAGGTAAACAAATATGAATAAATAAATAAATACTGATCAGTGCCCTGCCCGCGTAAACAAATATAAATAAATAAATAAATACTGATCAGTGCACTGCCCGGGTAAACAAATATAAATAAATAAATAAATACTGATCAGTGCACTACCCGGGTAAACAAATATAAATAAATAAATAAATACTGATCAGTGCACTACCCGGGTAAACAAATATAAATAAATAAATAAATACTGATCCGTGCACTACTCAGGTAAACAAATATAAATAAATAAATAAATACTGATCAGTGCACTACCCGGTAAACAAATATAAATAAATAAATAAATACTGATCAGTGCACTACTCAGGTAAACAAATATAAATAAATAAATAAATACTGATCAGTGCACTACCCGGGTAAACAAATATAAATAAATAAATAAATACTGATCAGTGCACTACCCGGGTAAACAAATATAAATAAATAAATAAATACTGATCAGTGCACTACCCGGTAAACAAATATAAATAAATAAATAAATACTGATCAGCGCACTACCCGGGTAAACAAATATAAACAAATAAATAAATAAATACTGATCAGTGCACTACCCGGTAAACAAATATAAATAAATAAATGAATACTGATCAGTGCACTACCCGAGTAAACAAATATAAATAAATAAATAAATACTGATCAGTGCACTACCTGGGTAAACAAATATAAATAAATAAATACTGATTAGTGCACTACCTGGGTAAACAAATATAAATAAATAAATACTGATCAGTGCACTGCCCAGGTAAACAAATATAAATAAATAAATAAATACTGATCAGTACACTACCCAGGTAAACAAATATAAATAAATAAATAAATAAATACTGATCAGTGCCCTGCCCGGGTAAACAAATATAAATAAATAAATAAATACTGATCAGTGCACTACCCGGGTAAACAAATATAAATAAACAGTTATACAACAACCTCCCATTAATATTCCAAAACGTGCACACTGATTGGTCAGTGTGCACGTTGTAAATCAGACTTATACTACTGAAAAAAGATTAGGTCACCCTGACTTTTTCCATTAGTATAAGCCTTTTTTTGTTGTTGTTGCGTTCTCCGTTGCTTTTTAGAAAGTGTCTCGCTATGTTAAAGGAGTTTAACATAGTGAGACAGCTTTAAAAAAAGCAACAAAGATCTTCCTTTCTCCGTTGCTATTTTTAAAGCTGTTTTGCTATGTTAAACTCTTTAACACTGCGAGACACTTTCTAAAAAGCAACGGAGATCTTGCTTTCTCCGTTGCTTCCCGACAGAGCTCTGATGTACTGCGTAAGCATACGCAACACATCAGAACTGCCGCAGAATACTAGAAAGCTGCAGAAGAGCAACACGGAGGCATTATACAATGCCTGTATTTAAAAAAAGTAAGTATTTTTTTCTTAAATAATTTCATTGTATAATAGCAATAACCCACTTCTGGGTGTGGGTAATGCTGGATTTACCCACGGTTGTCTTTGATTGGCCACTCAGGCTTCATCCCCGTGACCAAACCACACCAACTGTGGGTAAATCCAGCATTACCCACACCCAGGCGTGGGTTATTGCTTAAATAAATACTGATCAGTGCATTACCCTGGTAAACAAATATAAATAAATAAATAAATAAATACTGATCAGTGCACTGCCCTGGTAAACAAAAATAAATAAATAAATAAATACTGATCAGTGCACTGCCCTGGTAAACAAAAATAAATAAATAAATAAATACTGATTATTGCACTACCCGGGTAAACAAATATAAATGAATAAATAAATAAATACTGATCACTGCACTACCCAGGTAAACAAATCAAAATAAATAAATAAATACTGATTAGTGCACTACCTGGATAAACAAATATAAATAAATAAATAAACGCTGATCAGTGCACTACCCGGGTAAACAAATATCAATAAATAAATACTGATCAGTGCACTACCCGGGTAAACAAATATAGATAAATAAATGAACACTGATCAGTGCACTATCTGGGTAAACAAATATAAATAAATAAATAAAGAAATAAATACCGATCAGTGCACTACCCGGGTAAACAACTATAAATAAATAAATAAATAGTGATCAGTGCACTACCCGAGTAAACAAATATAAATAAATAAATAAATAAACAACTATAAATAAATAAATAAATAAATACTGATCAGTGCACTACCCTGGTAAACAAATATAAATAAATAAATAAATACTGATCAGTGCACTACTCAGGTAAACAAATATAAATAAATAAATAAATACTGATCAGTGCACTACCCGGGTAAACAACTATAAATAAATAAATAAATAAATACTGATCAGTGCACTACCCTGGTAAACAAATATAAATAAATAAATAAATAAATACTGATCAGTGCATTATCCGGGTAAACAAATATAAATAAATAAATAAATAAATAAATACTGATCAGTGCACTACGCTGGTAAACAAATATAAATAAATAAATAAATACTGATCAGTGCACTACCCTGTAAACATATATAAATAAATACTGATCAGTGCACTACCTGGTAAACAAATATAAATAAATAAATAAATAAATACTGATCAGTGCACTACCCTGGTAAATGAATATAAATAAATAAATAAATAAATACTGATCAGTGCACTACCCTGGTAAACGAATATAAATAAATAAATAAATAAATAAATACTGATCAGTGCACTACCTGGTAAACAAATATAAATAAATAAATAAATACTGATCAGTGCACTACCCTGGTAAATGAATATAAATAAATAAATAAATAAATACTGATCAGTGCACTGCCCAGGTAAAGAAATATAAATAAATAAATAAATACTGATCAGTGCACTGCCCGGGTAAACAAATATAAATAAATAAATAAATATTGATCAGTGCACTACCCTGGTAAACAAATATAAATAAATAAATAAATACTGATCAGTGCACTGCCCAGGTAAAGAAATATAAATAAATAAATAAATACTGATCAGTGCACTGCCCAGGTAAACAAATATAAATAAATAAATAAATAAATAAATAAATAAATAAATAAATACTGATCAGTGCACTACCCTGGTAAATAAATATAAATAAATAAATAAATACTGATCAGTGCACCACCTGGGTAAACAAATATAAATAAATAAATAAATAAATACTGATCAGTGCACTACCCAGGTAAACAAATATAAATAAATAAATAAATACTGATCAGTGCACTACTCGGGTAAACAAATATAAATAAATAAATAAATACTGATCAGTGCACTACCCGGTAAACAAATATAAATAAATAAATAAATAAATACTGATCAGTGCACTGCCCTGGTAAATAAATATAAATAAAGAAATAAACACTGATCAGTGCACTACCCGGGTAAACAAATATAAATAAGTAAATAATTACTGATCAGTGCACTACCCGGGTAAACAAATATAAATAAATAAATAAATAAATAAATAAATAAATAAATAAATAGTGATCAGTGCACTACCCGAGTAAACAAATATAAATAAATAAATAAATAAATAAATACTGATCAGTGCACTACCCGGGTAAACAACTATAAATAAATAAATAAATAAATAAATACTGATCAGTGCACTACCCTGGTAAACAAATATAAATAAATAAATAAATACTGATCAGTGCACTACCCAGTAAACAAATATAAATAACTAAAGAAATAAATAAACACTGATCAGTGCACTACCATGGTAAATAAATATAAATAAAGAAATAAACACTGATCAGTGCACTACCCGGGTAAACATATGTTAGAAAAATATGTATTAGTAATATGCATTAAGCATTCAAGGTTTAAAAGGGTTAATACATTTATTCTGCTCACACTGCATGAATCTGCACAGCTATTAGAAACTTAACAAGAAGCATTCTATTTTCTGCTAATGTCAGCAAATAACAAGAAGTATTTCATTTCTACTAGTGTCATGAGACTTAACAAAGAGTTATTGATTTTCTGCTTATGCCATGAGAAAGTACACATCTGTTAGAAGCTTTGATAAGGAGCACAATGGATGCTTGAAAGTATAAACCGTAGTCAGCATTACTTGTACCTAAGCTAGAAATATACCTTGAATCGAGGCAAAATGTAACACATATATTAGAACTGCACAACTGAAGAATTGATAGTTTGTGGTGGGCTAAAATAAGCCCCAAGGCCAGGTTGTTTTTCTCAAATGTTTTGTAAATCAGCAGTTATTCTCAACTAGTCAGCAATTAGTCTAGTAACATTTTCTGTAGAACAATACAGAAAGCTGTGTCTAACTACGTCAGCAATAGAAGTAACATTTCTGTGTAACATGGAAAAAACTGTATAAAAATACCATACAAATTATTAATGTCCAGACAAACCATTCTGCCAGCATGCTTTGTCTCCTTGCTGCAAGTTAATAAAAGGTACCTTGCTTGAACCTTACGTGAATTGGTCTTTGAAGTTTTTTCCTTTGACAACAAATATAAATAAATAAATAAATACTGATCAGTGCACTACCCAGTAAACAAATATAAATAAATAAATAATTACTGATCCGTGCACTAACCGGGTAAACAAATATAAATAAATAAATAAATACTGATCAGTACACTACCCGAGTAAACAAATATAAATAAATAAATACTGATCAGTGCACTATGCGGGTAAACAAATATAAATAAATAAATAAATACTGATCAGTGCACTACCTGGTAAACAAATATAAATAAATAAATAAATACTTATCAGTGCACTACCCAGGTAAACAAATATAAATAAATAAATAAATAAATACTGATCAGTGCACTACCCAGGTAAACAAATATAAATAAATAAATAAATACTTATCAGTGCACTACCCAGGTAACCAAATATAAATAAATAAATAAATAAATAAATACTGATCAGTGCACTACCTGGGTAAACAAATATAAATAAATAAATAAACACTGATCAGTGCACTGCCCGGGTATACAAATATAAATAAATAAATAAATACTGGTCAGTGCACTACCCGGTAAACAGATATAAATAAATAAATAAATACTGATCAGTGCACTACCCGGTAAACAAATATAAATAAATAAATAAATACTGATCAGTGCACTGCCCGGGTAAACAAATATAAATAAATAAATAATTACTGATCAGTGCACTACCCGGTAAACAAATATAAATAAATAAATAAATACTGATAAGTGCACTGCCCGGGTAAACAAATATAAATAAATAAATAATTACTGATCAGTGCACTACCCGGGTAAACAAATATAAATAAATAAATAAATAAATAAATAAATAAATAGTGATCAGTGCACTACCCGGTAAACAAATATAAATAAATAAATACTGGTCAGTGCACTACCTGGGTAAACAAATATAAATAAATAAATAAATACTGATCAGTGCACTACCCGGGTAAACAACTATAAATAAATAAATAAATACTGATTAGTGCACTACCCGGTAAACAAATATAAATAAATAAATAAATACTGATCAGTGCACTACCCAGTTAAACAAATATAAATAAATAAATAAATACTGATCAGTGCACTACCCAGGTAAACAAATATAAATAAATAAATAAAAAAATACTGATCAGTGCACTACCCGGGTAAACAAATATAAATAAATAAATAAATACTGATCAGTGCACTACCCGGGTAAACAAATATAAATAAATAAATAAATACTGATCAGTGCACTACCCAGGTAAACAAATATAAATAAATAAATAAATACTGATCAGTGCACTACCCAGGTAAACAAATATAAATAAATAAATAAATACTGATCAGTGCACTACCCTGGTAAACAAATATAAATAAATAAATAAATACTGATCAGTGCACTACCCAGGTAAACAAATATAAATAAATAAATAAATACTGATCAGTGCACTACTCGGGTAAACAAATATAAATAAATAAATAAATAAATACTGATCAGTGCACTACCCGGGTAAACAAATATAAATAAATAAATAAATACTGATCAGTGCACTACCCGGTAAACAAATATAAATAAATAAATAAATACTGATCAGTGCACTACTCAGGTAAACAAATATAAATAAATAAATAAATACTGATCAGTGCACTACCCGGGTAAACAAATATAAATAAATAAATAAATACTGATCAGCGCACTACCCGGGTAAACAAATATAAACAAATAAATAAATAAATACTGATCAGTGCACTACCCGGTAAACAAATATAAATAAATAAATGAATACTGATCAGTGCACTACCCAGGTAAACAAATATAAATAAATAAATAAATACTGATCAGTGCACTACCCGAGTAAACAAATATAAATAAATAAATAATTACTGATCAGTGCACTACCCGAGTAAACAAATATAAATACATAAATAAATACTGATCAGTGCACTACCCGGGTAAACAAATATAAATAAATAAATAAACACTGATCAGTGCACTACCTGGGTAAACAAATATAAATAAATAAATACTGATTAGAGCACTACCTGGGTAAACAAATATAAATAAATAAATACTGATCAGTGCACTGCCCAGGTAAACAAATATAAAAAAATAAATAAATACTGATCAGTACACTACCCAGGTAAACAAATATAAATAAATAAATAAATACTGATCAGTGCACTGCCCGCGTAAACAAATATAAATAAATAAATAAATAAATAAATACTGATCAGTGCACTACCCGGGTAAACAAATATAAATAAATAAATAAATACTGATCAGTGCACTACCCGGGTAAACAAATATAAATAAATAAATAAATACTGATCAGTGCACTACCCGGGTAAACAAATATAAATAAATAAATAAATACTGATCAGTGCACTACTCAGGTAAACAAATATAAATAAATAAATAAATACCGATCAGTGCACTACCCGGTAAACAAATATAAATAAATAAATAAATACTGATCAGTGCACTGCCCAGGTAAACAAATATAAATAAATAAATAAATAAATAAATAAATCCTGATCAGTGCACTACCCTGGTAAATAAATATAAATAAATAAATAAATACTGATCAGTGCACCACCTGGGTAAACAAATATAAATAAATAAATAAATAAATACTGATCAGTGCACTACCCAGGTAAACAAATATAAATAAATAAATAAATACTGATCAGTGCACTACTCGGGTAAACAAATATAAATAAATAAATAAATACTGATCAGTGCACTACCCGGTAAACAAATATAAATAAATAAATAAATAAATAAATACTGATCAGTGCACTGCCCTGGTAAATAAATATAAATAAAGAAATAAACACTGATCAGTGCACTACCCGGGTAAACAAATATAAATAAGTAAATAATTACTGATCAGTGCACTACCCGGGTAAACAAATATAAATAAATAAATAAATAAATAAATAAATAAATAAATAGTGATCAGTGCACTACCCGAGTAACCAAATATAAATAAATAAATAAATAAATAAATAAATACTGATCAGTGCACTACCCGGGTAAACAACTATAAATAAATAAATAAATAAATACTGATCAGTGCACTACCCTGGTAAACAAATATAAATAAATACTGATCAGTGCACTACTCAGGTAAACAAATATAAATAAATAAATAAATACTGATCAGTGCACTACCCGGTAAACAAATATAAATAACTAAAGAAATAAATAAACACTGATCAGTGCACTACCCTGGTAAATAAATATAAATAAAGAAATAAACACTGATCAGTGCACTACCCGGGTAAACATATGTTAGAAAAATATGTATTAGTAATATGCATTAAGCATTCAAGATTTAAAAGGGTTAATACATTTATTCTGCTCACACTGCATGAATCTGCACAGCTATTAGAAACTTAACAAGAAGCATTCTATTTTCTGCTAATGTCAGCAAATAAGAAGAAGTATTTCATTTCTACTAGTGTCATGAGACTTAACAAAGAGTTATTGATTTTCTGCTTATGCCATGAGAAAGTACACATCTGTTAGAAGCTTTGATAAGGAGCACAATGGATGCTTGAAAGTATAAACCGTAGTCAGCATTACTTGTACCTAAGCTAGAAATATACCTTGAATCGAGGCAAAATGTAACACATATATTAGAACTGCACAACTGAAGAATTGATAGTTTGTGGTGGGCTAAAATAAGCCCCAAGGCCAGGTTGTTTTTCTCAAATGTTTTGTAAATCAGCAGTTATTCTCAACTAGTCAGCAATTAGTCTAGTAACATTTTCTGTAGAACAATACAGAAAGCTGTGTCTAACTACGTCAGCAATAGAAGTAACATTTCTGTGTAACATGGAAAGAACTGTATAAAAATACCATACAAATTATTAATGTCCAGACAAACCATTCTGCCAGCATGCTTTGTCTCCTTGCTGCAAGTTAATAAAAGGTACCTTGCTTGAACCTTATGTGAATTGGTCTTTGAAGTTTTTTCCTTTGACAACAAATATAAATAAATAAATAAATACTGATCAGTGCACTACCCAGTAAACAAATATAAATAAATAAATAATTACTGATCCGTGCACTAACCGGGTAAACAAATATAAATAAATAAATAAATACTGATCAGTACACTACCCGAGTAAACAAATATAAATAAATAAATACTGATCAGTGCACTACCCAGGTAAAGAAATATAAATAAATAAATAAATAAATACTGATCAGTGCACCACCCGGGTAAAGAAATATAAATAAATAAATAAATACTGATCAGTGCACTACCCGGGTAAACAAATATAAATAAATAAATAAATACTGATCGGTGCACTACCCGGGTAAACAAATATAAATAAATAAATAATAACTGATCAGTGCACTACCCAGGTAAAGAAATATAAATAAATAAATAAATACTGATCAGTGCGCCACCCGGGTAAAGAAATATAAATAAATAAATAAATACTGATCAGTGCACTACCCAGGTAAAGAAATATAAATAAATAAATAATTACTGATCCGTGCACTAACCAGGTACACAAATATAAATAAATAAATACTGATCAGTGCACTACCCGGGTAAACAAATATAAATAAATAAATAAATACTGATCAGTGCACTATGCGGGTAAACAAATATAAATAAATAAATAATCAGTGCACTATCTGGGTAAACAAAAATAAATACTGATCAGTGCACTACCCGGGTAAACAAATATAAATAAATAAATAAATAAATACTGATCAGAGCACTACCCAGGTAAACAAATATAAATAAATAAATACTGATCAGTGCACTACCCGGGTAAAGAAATATAAATAAATAAATACTGATCAGTGCACCACCCGGGTAAAGAAATATAAATAAATAAATAAATACTGATCAGTGCACTACCCGGGTAAACAACTATAAATAAATAAATAAATAAATACTGATCAGTGCACTACCCAAGTAAACAAATATAAATAAATACTAATCAGTGCACTACCTGGGTAAACAAATATAAATAAATAAATAAGTAGTGATCAGTGCACTGCTCGGGTAAACACATATAAATAAATAAATAAACACTGATCAGTGCACTACCCGGTAAACAAATATAAATAAATAAATAAATACTGATCAGTGCACTACCGAGGTAAACAAATATAAATAAATAAATAAATACTGATCAGTGCACTACCCAGGTAAACAAATATAAATAAATAAATAAATACTGATCAGTGCACTACCCTGGTAAACAAATATAACTAACTAAATAAATAAATAAACACTGATCAGTGCACTGCCCGGGTAAACAAATATAAATAAATAAATAAATAAATGAATAAATACTGATCAGTGCACTATGCGGGTAAACAAATATAAATAAATAAATAAATACTGATCAGTGCACTACCCAGGTAAACAAATATAAATAAATAAATAAATAAATACTGATCCGTGCACTACCCGGGTAACGAAATATAAATAAATAAATAAATACTGATCAGTGCACTACCGGGGTAAACAAATATAAATAAATAAATAAATAAATACTGATCAGTGCACTACCCGGTAAACAAATATAAATAAATAATTAATTAATTACTGATCTGTGCACTAACTGGGTACACAAATATAAATAAATAAATAAATAAATACCGATCAGTGCACTACACGGGTAAACAAATATAAATAAATAAATAAATAAATACTGATCCGTGCACTACCCGGTAAACAAATATAAATAAATAATTAATTAATTACTGATCTGTGCACTAACTGGGTACACAAATATAAATAAATAAATAAATAAATACCGATCAGTGCACTACACGGGTAAACAAATATAAATAAATAAATAAATAAATACTGATCCGTGCACTACCCGGTAAACAAATATAAATAAATAATTAATTAATTACTGATCTGTGCACTAACTGGGTACACAAATATAAATAAATAAATAAATAAATACCGATCAGTGCACTACACGGGTACACAAATATAAATAAACAAATAAATAAATGAAAGGACTATCAAATAGCATTAGTAGCTCCAAACAATGTATATCCAGAACATCTTAGTTGGCACTTTTATGTGTTTTTTGTCATTTGCTTTTCAGCTTACCATGTCATCAAACTGTTTCTCTTCATTCCCTTCAACTTGTATTCTTGTCTTCACTAATACTTTAATTCTTTTCCTAGCATTTCCTAGCCATACACCTAGTTTTGTGACGTTGCTCACCCCCACTTCTAAGCTTTGTGATAGCTATATTCAATTATCAGTGAACCTGCTTTATACACCACCTCTTAACTGCAATGCTAAAATGTTCTGCCCTACCTAGTTCCTTCCCACACCTCTGTTTCTTCGAGTTCCTAAGCACTAATCACATAATCTAGCTAGTTTACAAACCTATTAATACACCTCTTCAAATACTCGATGTTCAACATCTGCTAATGCATAACTATCATTTATACCGTAATAGCTTACTTTATTCCATATGAATGTAATATCATTAGCAAATGAATGTGCAGTTTTTAATGAATAGTACTTAGTGTCTGTTCATATTATTGAATGTCTGTTTAAAATGTTTGTAATATGTTGTAGCTTGTCTTCCTAGGCCTTCACTGAAAAATGTTTGTTTGACTTAACCCATTTGGACAAACATGGTAATCAGAAACAAAATATTATAAAATAAAATAAATTGTAGAAGCAGTTCTGAGTTCTGTTCCCACTCTCTGGGGAATCCAGACAACTGAAATCATTCATCCTCTTTAGGCAAAACTCTAATTCAGTTGCACAAAGTTATTTTTCACAGTAAATGGATCTTCTTGTCTCTATAGATAAATAGGGCTCTGAAATCAGCGGGATGAAACATCACAGTTTTAGTTTCTGTACCAGAGTGTAGTCTGTTTAGTAGTTTTCTGTCATTTAGCCAAGACAGGCTTTTCAGATTTCAAATTAAACTGTATAGCTCTGTGTTCTTAGCTGGAAGCTCAGATTCAGAGTTCGACTGAAGCCATACAGCTCTGTGTAGTTAGCTGGACGCTCAGATTCAGAGTTCAACTGAAGCTGTTTAGCTCTGCATAGTTAGCTGGAAGCTCAGATTCAGAGTTCGACTGAAGCCATATAGCTCTGCATAGTTAGTTGGAAACTCATATTCAGAGTTCAACTGAAGCTGTATAGCTCTGCGTAATTAGCTGGAAGCTCAGATTCAGAGTTCGACTGAAGCTGTATAGCTCTGTGTAATTAGCTGGAAGCTCAGATTCAGAGTTCAACTGAAACTGTATAGCTCTGTGTAGTTAGTTGGAAGCTCAGATTCCTGGAAGCTCAGATTCAGAGTTTGAAGCTGTATAGCTCTGTGTAGTTACTTGGAAGTTCAGATTCAGAGTTCGACTGAAGCTGTTAGTTAGCTGGAAGCTCAGAATTAACTGGTTGAACTTCTGAAGAGGAGACAGAAAAATGAAATGCTGAAGAATGATTTAATAAATGAGCGTACAAGAATATTTCCACAAGTATTGGTCTGTTTCAGTTTTTCTGATCATACCAGTTAATTGGCGAAAGATAGTTACAAAACTATTGGCTTTATACAAAGTACAGGAAATCAGAACTGATGAAATAAGTGTTTGTAAGTTACATTAGACCCAAAATGAATGGACTAATAATATGAAAACCTTATAAGAAACTAGCATATGAGTAAATTGTAAAGAGTACAGCAGAACTATACCAAGGACATCTATGGATGTGAAAGTTTAAATTATTATGAAAGACTAAAATATTTAAACTTGTACAATATCTCAAACAAATATTTAAGGGGATACCTTATTCAGGCATACAGGGCATTTACAGACAACTACCACTGGAAATGTTTGGGGGTTATCAAAGACTCGTAGAAAATCATCAGACAACTTGTCTAGGTTACATAGAAATGAGAGCTGTACTAAATGGTTCTCTGAGACAGTAGATGATGCCAAGAATAGCCTATTGAACCTAAAGCAAGGATTAGTTTAGATATTTATAAGAACAACTTGAACGCTTATTATGGAGATGAGCATTTTGGTATATTGGCAAGATCAGAAGAGAATTACTGCCCATGCTGAAATATTTGTAAGTATGTATGCTAGAAA
The DNA here is from genome assembly GCF_019279795.1 of Protopterus annectens. Lineage (NCBI taxonomy): Eukaryota > Metazoa > Chordata > Ceratodontiformes > Protopteridae > Protopterus > Protopterus annectens. The sequence continues at coordinate 751,789,680 of NC_056736.1, forward strand.
AAGGAACTTTCTGTGCCTTTGTTCTCTGTTGTGGCTTGATTTCAACTATAGTTGCTGACAAATAACTCTTTGAGGTTAATTTTAGCGTTTAAGCCTGGGAGCTCCCAGGTCTGTTTTTCTTTATTTTTTTTTTTACTCTTTGACAAAAATGTTTTGGGAAAGACAATGTATCTGATTCATAAACATCAAGTCCCTTCTAACATCCTTTGTTTATTGCCTTTTTGAACTCTTGTCACTTCATTGTTCCAGACTAAGATAATATCCAGTTCATATCTCCTGCCTTGGAGGCCATTCCTCTGAGTTGTGCCATTTGGTCTGCATTCCTGTTTTCGAGCTGAAAACAGTCAGTAGCCAAGATAGCCAAGACACCCTTGATTTCTGCTAGGAAAACTCTTCTGATTTGCATGGCCTATGCACTTTATTTCAGTGTATACTCATGTACAAATACACAAGTAGGAAAATTGTGCTTTCTTTTGAACTGGTTGTATACTGCCATTAATGTTTGTATGTGCACATATAAATAAACCTACAAGTAATCCATAAGTAAAGTGAAATGGTTGTTAAAGAATGCTATTCATTAACAAAGTTATAGAAAGATTATCACAGTTCAAGCATCTTGCTAGTTACAGACATATGTACTGTATAACAGAATCTCTCCAGTATGGTTAAGGACAACTATGGAATATAACTGACTCCATTATGATAGCAAAAAAATGCCAACTCTCCCAATGTAAGCTGCATTGCATTCGTAATAAATATTTTCAGAAATTTGTCCAGAAACATTACAGAGCACTACAGATAGTTCTGTAATTCATTTACTAATAAAAACATATTTGCTTCAGAGCTCCATGCTGTTTGTTAATACATATCATCAGCAATCTTTGCAGTAAGCACAGAGATAACTACAGATCAGTCATGTACTAATAAAATGTGCCTGCTTTCACTTACGGAGTCTGAAAGAATCCATAAAACTGCTAATAAAAAATTAAAGGCAAAGGGAAGTCACAGCTACATCACCACAGCTAACGTTTGTTGGCAATGGGTTTGGGATTTGTGTGGGGAACACAAGTAATGCACATACCCAACGAAAGTGGGAGATAGGAAAGAAAATGTGGGGTATGAGTGAAGAAGTGAGACGCACAAGAGGGATGTTGGAATAGGAAAATGTGATGGAAATTCAGAGGGGCATGGGCAGTTTTTTTTGTAGGAATAGAAGGAAAGGTGAAGATAGAGAAAGTGGGGGAGAACATCACAACAGGTGTACTCACAGAACAAATATGACAACACAAGAAAAACAAAGATTGGAAAAAGCAGTAAGGACAGGCAAGTTACACAGATGGCACACTGGACAACACAGGCAATGGAAAGTTGTCAAACAGGGTGGGGATGCATGTCAGCCATGGTGAACTTCAGAAAAAACATATCTACCTATGCACTATCATGTTACAACATATCACAAACTGTGTGGCAGTCATACCTGGATGTGTATCATCAATGTTGGATGCGTGTACCAGGGTAATGAAGTAGGATCACAGTACACACTGGATAAATACACACACATATGCAATTAATCCATCAGCAGTGCAGGTGTACGTAGGATCACAGTACACACTGGAAAAATACACACACGTATCCAATGAATCCATCAGCAGTGCAGGTGTACGTAGGATCACAGGACACACTGGAAAAATACACACACATATGCAATGAATCCATCAGCAGTGCAGGTGTACGTAGGATCACAGTACACACTGGAAAAATACACACATATCCAATGAATCCATCAGCAGTGCATGTGTACGTAGGATCACAGGACACACTGGAAAAATACACACATATCCAATGAATCCATCAGCAGTGCAGGTTTACGTAGGATCACAGGACACACTGGAAAAATACACACATATCCAATGAATCCATCAGCATTGCAGGTGTACGTAGGATCACAGGACACACTGGAAAAATACACACATATCCAATGAATCCATCAGCAGTGCAGGTGTACGTAGGATCACAGGACACACTGGAAAAATACACACATATCCAATGAATCCATCAGCAGTGCAGGTGTATGTAGGATCACAGGACACACACTGGAAAAATACACACATATCCAATGAATCCATCAGCAGTGCAGGTGTACATAGGATCACAGGACACACTGGAAAAATACACACATATCCAATGAATCCATCAGCAGTGCAGGTGTACGTAGGATCACAGGACACACTGGAAAAATACACACATATCCAATGAATCCATCAGCAGTGCAGGTGTACGTAGGATCACATTACACACTGGAAAAATACACACATATCCAATGAATCCATCAGCAGTGCAGGTGTACATAGGATCACAGTACACACTGGAGAAATACACACATATCCAATGAATCCATCAGCAGTGCAGGTGTAAGCCAAGCAACATCACAGATGAACAAACGCATGTCTGACAAAGGTAGATAACTCCACGAGAGGACAGAACAAAACCTACGACCATGCACGTGAAAGGCAAACAGCCAAGCACAGTGTCAAACAGAAGTACTGCAGAAGCACAACAAATGCTACTACATACACAAGTAGGTGCACAAAACCCAAGCAAACATGTAATGGAATGTGTATATTTTACACACATATGCCATACCAAAGGCAACACACTGGTGTAGATGTCTATGTATGTCTATCTGTCAATGGCATGATTGGAAAGTACATGAAATCAATGTTGATGCACATACATACATCAATGACACGTAATGATATGTTCATAAATGTAACAGTACAGCTTAATAAATATAGCAGGTTATGCACATTGATGAGAAAAAACTACACTGTGTAACACACAAATAAAATGACAACAAGGACGCATTGCAAGCATTAGCCAGAAACTTGTGTGCACATGTACTGCATGGTACTATGGGCATAAATGTAGCACATATTCACTGTGTCAAATTAATACAGGGCAATAGTTAGTAGTTTTAACAAACACAAACATATCTGCAAAAAATAATAGTGAAATATGAAGGTGAAAGGAAGGTGTACAACCTGGGCGCACATCAGGGTAAAGCAGGACAAGGTAATATGATGCAATGCAAATGCATGTGTACAGCACATAGGGGGCTGTAGAAGCCACACATAAATACATTTAACCAAATGCAAAATGTAAGTCAAATGACCAGATTGAGAGTTGGTGTCCAAAAACTGGATAAAACACACATACACAGTAATGTGCAATCATGTCACATCAACATTGATTGCTATGCAAGCTAAAAATTACAAGCACATACCAATATACTGTCATGCAAATGTCAGATAAAGAAATGCAGGTGTATGTCAACCACCATGGTCATTATGGAGCAGAGGACACTCTGTGAGCATCATTACAACACATCAGCAGTAAGTCAGTGAGCGCTCCCGTGTCAAAAATATATCTGTGTGTCAGTATATATGCAACTGTGTGCACACAAACTTGCAGTCATTTAATGTGTACAACTATTTTTAGAAGGTGTACACCAATGTCAGTATGCAATGGATGGTGAAATGTTATATACACAAACATAGCATAATGTACTGTTAAAGAATGTGTTATCTGTAACACTGTGTACAGTTTAATGTTACATTGCTGTTTGATGCAGTCAGAAAAGGAGGACTGCACATAGACAGGATATACCTGTATATGATCCCACATGGCATCAGTACAGCACATTGTGTTTATATTAATGTTACATGCAGTCAGATAAGGAGGGCTGCACATAGACAGGATATACCTGTATATGACCCCACATGGTATCAGTACAGCACATTGTGTTTATATTAATGTTACATGCAGTCAGATAAGGAGGGTTGCACATAGACAGGATACACCTGCATATGATCCCACATGGCACCAGTACAGCACATTGTGTTTATATTAATGCTACATGCAGTCAGATAAGGAGGGCTGCACATAGTCAGGATATACCTGTATATGATCCCACGTGGCATCAGTACAGCACATTGTGTTTATATTAATGTTACATGCAGTCAGATAAGGAGAGCTGCACATAGACAGGATATACCTGTATATGATCCCATATGGCATCAGTACAGCAAATTGTGTTTATATTAATGTTACATGCAGTCAGATAAGGAGGGCTGCACATAGACAGGATACACCTGCATATGATCCCACATGGCGCCAGTACAGCACATTGCGTTTATATTAATGCTACATGCAGTCAGATAAGGAGGGCTGCACATAGTCAGGATATACCTGTATATGATCCCACATGGCATCAGTACAGCACATTGTGTTTATATTAATGCTACATGCAGTCTGATAAGGATGGCTGCATGTAGGCAGGATATACTTGTATATGATCCCACATGGCATCAGTACAGCACATTGTGTTTATATTAATGTTACATGCAGTCAGATAAGGAGGGCTGCACATAGTCAGGATATACCTGTATATGATCCCACATGGCATCAGTACAGCACATTGTGTTTATATTAATGTTACATGCAGTCAGATAAGGAGGGCTGCACATAGACAGGATACACCTGCATATGATCCCACATGGCACCAGTACAGCACATTGTGTTTATATTAATGTTACATGCAGTCAGATAAGGAGGGCTGCACATAGTCAGGATATACCTGTATATGATCCCACATGGCATCAGTACACCACATTGTGTTTATATTAATGTTACATGCAGTCAGATAAGGAGGGCTGCATGTAGACAGGATATACCTGTATATGATCCCACATGGCATCAGTACAGCACATTGTGTTTATATTAATGCTACATGCAGTCTGATAAGGATGGCTGCACATAGTCAGGATATACCTGCATATGATCCCACATGGCATCAGTACAGCACATTGTGCTTATATTAATGTTACATGCAGTCAGATAAGGAGGGCTGCACATACGATATACCTGTATATGATCCCTCATGGCAGCAGTACAGCACATTGTGTTTATATTAATGTTACATGCAGTCAAATAAGGAGGGCTGCACATAGTCAGGATATACCTGCATATGATCCCACATGGCATCAGTACAGCACATTGTGTTTATATTAATGCTACATGCAGTCTGATAAGGAGGGCTGCACATAGTCAGGATATACCTGCATATGATCCCACATGGCATCAGTACAGCACATTGTGCTTATATTAATGTTACATGCAGTCAGATAAGGAGGGCTGCACATATGATATACCTGTATATGATCCCTCATGGCATCAGTATAGCACATTGTGTTTACATTAATGTTACATGCAGTCAGATAAGGAGGGCTGCACATAGACAGGATACACCTGTATATGATCCCACGTGGCATCAGTACAGCACATTGTGTTTATATTAATGCTACATGCAGTCTGATAAGGATGGCTGCATGTAGACAGGATATACCTGTATATGATCCCACATGGCATCAGTACAGCACATTGTGTTTATATTAATGTTACATGCAGTCAGATAAGAAGGGCTGCACATAGTCAGGATATACCTGTATATGATCCCACGTGGCATCAGTACAGCACATTGTGTTTATATTAATGTTACATGCAGTCAGATAAGGAGGGCTGCACATAGTCAGGATATACCTGCATATGATCCCACGTGGCATCAGTACAGCACATTGTGTTTATATTAATGTTACATGCAGTCTGATAAGGAGGGCTGCACATACGATATACCTGTATATGATCCCACATGGCATCAGTACAGCACATTGTGTTTATATTAATGTTACATGCAGTCAGATAAGGAGGGCTGCACATATGATATACCTGTATATGATCCCACATGGCATCAGTACAGCACATTGTGCTTATATTAATGTTACATGCAGTCAGATAAGGAGGGCTGCACATACGATATACATGTATATGATCCCACATGGCATCAGTACAGCACATTGTGTTTATATTAATGTTACATGCAGTCAGATAAGGAGGGCTGCACATAGTCAGGATATACTTGTATATGATCCTACATGGCATCAGTACAGCACATTGTGTTTATATTAATGCTACATGCAGTCTGATAAGGATGGCTGCACATAGTCAGGATATACCTGTATATGATCCCACGTGGCATCAGTACAGCACATTGTGTTTATATTAATGTTACATGCAGTCAGATAAGGAGGGCTGCACATAGACAGGCTACACCTGCATATGATCCCACATGGCACCAGTACAGCACATTGTGTTTATATTAATGTTACATGCAGTCAGATAAGGAGGGCTGCACATAGTCAGGATATACCTGTATATGATCCGACATGGCATCAGTACAGCACATTGTGCTTATATTAATGTTACATGCAGTCAGATAAGGAGGGCTGCACATACGATACACCTGTATATGATCCCACGTGGCATCAGTACAGCACATTGTGTTTATATTAATGTTACATGCAGTCAGATAAGGAGGGCTGCACATAGTCAGGATATACCTGTATATGATCCCACATGGCATCAGTACAGCACATTGTGCTTATATTAATGTTACATGCAGTCAGATAAGGAGGGCTGCACATACGATATACCTGTATATGATCCCTCATGGCATCAGTACAGCACATTGTGTTTATATTAATGTTACATGTAGTCAAATAAGGAGGGCTGCACATAGTCAGGATATACATGCATATGATCCCACATGGCATCAGTACAGCACATTGTGTTTATATTAATGCTACATGCAGTCTGATAAGGAGGGCTGCACATAGTCAGGATATACCTGCATATGATCCCACATGGCATCAGTACAGCACATTGTGCTTATATTAATGTTACATGCAGTCAGATAAGGAGGGCTGCACATACAATATACCTGTATATGATCCCTCATGGCATCAGTACAGCACATTGTGTTTATATTAATGTTACATGCAGTCAGATAAGGAGGGCTGCACATAGACAGGATACACCTGTATATGATCCCACGTGGCATCAGTACAGCACATTGTGTTTATATTAATGTTACATGCAGTCAGATAAGGAGGGCTGCACATAGTCAGGATATACCTGTATATGATCCCACATGGCATCAGTACAGCACATTGTGTTTATATTAATGCTACATGCAGTCTGATAAGGATGGCTGCATGTAGACAGGATATACCTGTATATGATCCCACATGGCATCAGTACAGCACATTGTGTTTATATTAATGCTACATGCAGTCTGATAAGGATGGCTGCACATAGTCAGGATATACCTGCATATGATCCCACATGGCATTAGTACAGCACATTGTGCTTATATTAATGTTACATGCAGTCAGATAAGGAGGGCTGCACATACGATATACCTGTATATGATCCCACATGGCATCAGTACAGCACATTGTGCTAATGTTACATGCAGTCAGATAAGGAGGGCTGCACATACGATATACCTGTATATGATCCCTCATGGCATCAGTACAGCACATTGTGTTTATATTAATGTTACATGCAGTCAGATAAGGAGGGCTGCACATAGTCAGGATATACCTGTATATGATCCCACATGGCATCAGTACAGCACATTGTGTTTATATTAATGTTACATGCAGTCAGATAAGGAGGGCTGCACATAGTCAGGATATACCTGTATATGATCCCACATGGCATCAGTACAGCACATTGTGTTTATATTAATGTTACATGCAGTAAGATAAGAAGGGCTGCGCATAGTCAGGATATACCTGTATATGATCCCACATGGCATCAGTACAGCACATTGTGTTTATATTAATGTTACATGCAGTCAGATATGGAGGGTTGCACATAGACAGGATACACCTGCATATGATCCCACATGGCATAAGTACAGCACATTGTGTTTATATTAATGTTACATGCAGTCAGATAAGGAGGGCTGCACATAGTCAGGATATACCTGTATATGATCCCACATGGCATCAGTACAGCACATTGTGTTTATATTAATGCTACATGCAGTCTGATAAGGATGGCTGCATGTAGACAGGATATACCTGTATATGATCCCCACATGGCATAAGTACAGCACATTGTGTTTATATTAATGTTACATGCAGTCAGATAAGGAGGGCTGCACATAGTCAGGATATACCTGCATATGATCCCACATGGCATCAGTACAGCACATTGTGTTTATATTAATGTTGCATGCAGTCAGATAAGGAGGGCTGCACATACGATATACCTGTATATGATCCCACATGGCATCAGTACAGCGCATTGTGTTTATATTAATGTTACATGCAGTCAGATAAGGAGGGCTGCACATAGACAGGATACACCTGTATATGATCCCACGTGGCATCAGTACAGCACATTGTGTTTATATTAATGTTACATGCAGTCAGATAAGGAGGGCTGCACATAGTCAGGATATACCTGTATATGATCCCACATGGCATCAGTACAGCACATTGTGTTTATATTAATGCTACATGCAGTCTGATAAGGATGGCTGCATGTAGACAGGATATACCTGTATATGATCCCACATGGCATCAGTACAGCACATTGTGTTTATATTAATGTTACATGCAGTCAGATAAGGAGGGCTGCACATAGACAGGATACACCTGTATATGATCCCACATGGCATCGGTACAGCACATTGTGTTTATATTAATGTTACATGCAGTCAGATAAGGAGGGCTGCACATAGTCAGGATATAACTGTATATGATCCCACATGGCATCAGTACAGCACATTGTGTTTATATTAATGTTACATGCAGTCAGATAAGGAGGGCTGCACATAGTCAGGATATACCTTCATATGATCCCACATGGCATCAGTACAGCACATTGTACTTATATTAATGTTACATGCAGTCAGATAAGGAGGGCTGCACATACGATATACCTGTATATGATTCCTCATGGCATCAGTACAGCACATTGTGTTTATATTAATGTTACATGCAGTCAGATAAGGAGGGCTGCACATAGTCAGGATATACCTGTATATGATCCCACGTGGCATCAGTACAGCACATTGTGCTTATATTAATGTTACATGCAGTCAGATAAGGAGGGCTGCACATAGTCAGGATATACCTGTATATGATCCCACATGGCATCAGTACAGTACATTGTGTTTATATTAATGTTACATGCAGTAAGATAAGAAGGGCTGCACATAGTCAGGATATACCTGTATATGATCCCACATGGCATCAGTACAGCACATTGTGTTTATATTAATGTTACATGCAGTCAGATAAGGAGGGTTGCACATAGACAGGATACACCTGCATATGATCCCACATGGCATAAGTACAGCACATTGTGTTTATATTAATGTTACATGCAGTCAGATAAGAGGGCAGCACATAGTCAGGATATACCTGTATATGATCCCATATGTCTTCAGTACAGCACATTGTGTTTATATTAATGCTACATGCAGTCTGATAAGGATTGCTGCATGTAGACAGGATCTACCTGTATATGATCCCACATGGCATAAGTACAGCACATTGTGTTTATATTAATGTTACATGCAGTCAGATAAGGAGGGCTGCACATAGTCAGGATATACCTGCATATGATCCCACATGGCATCAGTACAGCACATTGTGTTAATATTAATGTTACATGCAGTCAGATAAGGAGGGCTGCACATACGATATACCTGTATATGATCCCTCATGGCATCAGTACAGCACATTGTGTTTATATTAATGTTACATGCAGTCAGATAAGGAGGGCTGCACATACGATATACCTGTATATGATCCCTCATGGCATCAGTACAGCACATTGTGTTTGATCCTTCTCCGGTGGTTTTCTAAGTAACGGTGGTTCTCTCTATATTATTTGTACCAAGGAATGGCGGAGGACCGGTTTGAGGGTTTAACCAGGTACTTTCACTTCTAACACAGCTAAACCAGAAATATGACTGCGACTCCATTCCATGCAACCAGCAGCATGCAAAAAGGAGCAGCAAACGATTCAAAGAACTAAAGGCTGTTTTAGGAGTGAGCAGGATCGGAACAGAGAGAATGGTGGATTTAATTTCAAAGCTTGGAACAGGAGCAGTTAAAAACAGGTACTGCAAACACTAATTTTGAACAGTTGGACAGTAGACTAGAGTTGTTCAGGACTAAATTATACGCGTACAGAAACACCCAAATGGAAATTAATTATTTAAAAGAATGCATCAGGGTGGAGAGGATTCCTAAAGGTTTACGTTGTTAAAAGGCTCTGAACTTTATCAAAGACTTGTAGAATTGTTTAACAGGACGGGTTTGGAAATGTTAAACATGATGATTGATGATTATAAATGTAAATCAAACTGTATTTTGAATGAGCTTACTAAACTGGATGATTTAATTACTGAGAATGAAAACTTTATAGGCTGCAAGAAAAAATATGATGATACTTTTACTGAAGTTGATATGTATTGCAGTAAGGTGTTGGATAGAAAGGCCAAAAAGTTGGATAGGGATTCTTATGAATATAAGCAAGGGTTGGCATATCCCACGCCATTTAAAGGGAGAGGTGGTGATTTAGAACACCATGAAAGAAATGATGCCAATAATTTTAATAGTAATTTTAACGTTAATTCTAACAACAATGCCAATGCATTTAACAACTACAACCAGGATGAGGAAATAACTATGCACGAACCCCCGAGGAGAAGTGAACGTTTGGCCAGAAGGGAAGGGTTTAATCAGCAGCAGGGTTTTCAGGTTCCCCAAGGGAGACCAGGGGGAACAACGAGTTACCATCAGCAGCGAGCATGGGGGAGGGGACGAAAATAAGTAATGTACTTAACACTACTTCAATGGTTCCCAGTTTCATGATAGAGGAGGAAACACATGGTTGTAAAATTTTCAATAAGGACAATTTTTATATTTACAACTACACTGATTTACTCATCTCTGAGAAGCATTTTGAATTGTTCACAAAAGGCTTGCACTTTGTTCCTAGTAAGCATAGTCACCTTCCCAACCTCCTGATAGAGCTTAAAAGTTTTATTAGAAACATTAATTTAAATTTATTTTTCAAAAACCAGTTGCACACAGGTAACTCCTTAACAAGAAGCAGTACTTTCAACCCACCTACGCACCCTTCGTTAAAAATATTCGAAGAAATGGTTGAAAGGATTTGGAGAGAAGACATATAGCTTCCTCTAATTTTCCAGGTGTATTTGAGGACATTATGCAGGACATCAGGAAAAAGTGCATAAGAGTCATGAAACCGGACAAGGGAGGGGGAATCGTACTCATGTTCCAGCATGATTACGAGAACTATTTACAAAATCTGGTACAAAATGATGAAATTTACGAGCCAGCATCACAGAATGAATTGAATATTTCGATTGCCAACATAAAAGATGGGTTATATGATCATTTGATGCAGGGCTGCATAGATGAGAAATTATATAATTATTTATTGGTACCTAAACCTAGAACCCCCACCCTATTTGGAATTCCGAAGGTGCACAAAGGGCTAGACCCACTTAAATTCAGGCCCATAGTTGCAGGGGCAGGCAGTGTAACAGAACCATTAAGCACATTTATAGACCAACAGTTAAAGGAATACACATCCTCTTTACCATTTGTTTGTAGGGATTCATGGGAATTTTTAAGTAACATACCCCCAGACTTAGATAATTCTGATTATTTGATGGTAACAGTGGACATAGTTGAACTTTTCCCAAGCATCCCTCACCAACAAGGCATGGAATGGTTCTCGCAGATGATTGCTACTGAAACCAAACTCAGCAGCAGCATCATCAACCTGATTATTGAATTTATGGACACAGTACTAAGGAATAATTTTCTGTTTTGCAACAGAAAATTTTTCAAACAAAAGAGTGGGGTAGCAATGGGTGCACCGTGTGCTACAGCCTATGCAAATATAGTATTGCACAAATGGGAGTTGGATTATATACACTCAACCAACTGGAACAAACATATTAAGCATTACAGGAGGTTTCTTGACGACATTTGCATTCTCTGGGGAGGTTCTGAGAACCAGCTAAATGAATTCATGCATTATTTAAATAATTCCACTGATTTTCTTTCATTCACATATGAGGTCAGTAACACGGAGTTACATTATTTGGATATCAAATTATGTAAGAATCCTAACGGAGCTGGATTAATATCCAGCATTTTCCGTAAGCACACTTATTCGAACAGCTTTCTACATTTCGAAAGTGGGCATCCTTTGAAACAAAAAATGGGTATAATCAAGGGCCAGCTCATAAGGGCATCAAGAATATGTAGCACTAACTTGATGTTTTTACAGGAGGTGGAGTTCCTAAAAGAGTTATTTCTAAGTAGAGGATACCCAGAACAATTATTTCAATCTATTAAAGATGAAATAATTTCGAAAAGAGTATTCCCCGCTATTAAGTACTAGGACTGAGATCAGTAAAAAGAAACCAGCTGTGATTACCAATTTTTCAAAAAATTTTGTGTACACTTTTTCTGAAGATTCCCTAATAATAGAAGGAACCATAAGGAACCTATGGCCAATGGTAACCATGCAGGAGGAAATTTCAGGGCTTGTTCCCACAAAGGTAGGATTTGTTAAAAAAGCAAACATTAACCTCAAAGGGTTATTTGAAAGAAATCTATCAACTAAATTAAAATTAAGAAGTAATGCGACCACTAAACAGAATGGAACATTTCCCTGTGGAAAATGTAATCAATGTCAATACATTTTAAAAGGGACCAAGGTGCACATTAAGGCAAGGCATACTACTTTACATGCAAAGGGACATTTTACATGCAATGCCACACGGGTAGTTTATATTTGTCTATGCCAGGCCTGTCCGGCATTTTATGTCGGAAAAACTGACAGGGTCTTCAGGCGTAGAATATACGAACACCAATATGACATCACTAAGGGTAAGGACACAAATGCCTTTTACAGACACTTCTCAACTTGTCCACAGATGAGCATTAAGTTCTTTGTGATTGATAATATACAGCAAGACCAAAGGGGGGGGGATTGGGAAACCCTACTAGCTATCAGGGAACTTACGTGGCAGTTGCAGTTAAATGCAACCAAACATCCTGGTTTAAATGAGGCTACAAGTTTGGCACCAGTTTTGAAAAAGAAAAGGAGCATATTATAATGCCCCACAACTTGGTCTCAAGTTTTTTATTCAAAGCAGTTTTTTATTGTTGGTTACATTTTTGCTTTCTATTTTTATTTTTATTTCTATTTTGGTAAGCATGTCATTTGTTCAAATAGTTCTTAAAGGTAGTTTTATTGTTTTTAATGTATTTATTACAAGTAAATGTGAAGGGTGAGCAGTTTTTGGTATGCAGGGGTGCATTTGGAAGCACACCATTGAGCTTACCCAAGCCTATCCAACATTTTATTAGTTCATAACATATTGGAACGCAATTGCAGTCAAGCTCATTCACAGTCATTTTATTTAATCAAAGTTACTGTGAGCATTTTTTAATTTATATTTTTAACAGCATTTGAAGGTGTAATAATATTTAGGATGAAAAATTTCAAAAATATATATATATTTTTTATTTTTATTTAATAGTTTCCAAAGAGCATTTAATATTAATTATATGTCTTGATTTACAATTAATTAGGTATTTTGCATAATTGGTGTGATGGAGCAATTTAATTGTAAGTATAAAAGCTTGTTGTTTTTTAATTTAGTTACACTTGAAAAAGCCTGGTATGACCAGGAGCGCTTGTGACTAAATCAGTTTTGTCTTAGTTTTTGAACTGTCTGCAGAGCCTTTATACGGAGTTTCAGAGTCTAACTGAATTTGAAGATTGGTTCAATCGGAACAGTACTCACATCAGCAGTATTGTGAGGTAGTTTGCAGTGTGCTTGTCACCGGACTTCTTTGATCCTTCTCCGGTGGTTTTCTAAGTAACGGTGGTTCTCTCTATAGTGTTTTTATTAATGTTACATGCAGTCAGATAAGGAGGGCTGCACATAGTCAGGATATACCTGTATATGATCCCACATGGCATCAGTACAGCACATTGTGTTTATATTAATGTTACATGCAGTCAGATAAGGAGGGCTGCACATACGATATACCTGTATATGATCCCTCATGGCATCAGTACAGCACATTGTGTTTATATTAATGTTACATGCAGTCAGATAAGGAGGGCTGCACATAGTCAGGATATACCTGCATATGATCCCCACATGGCATCAGTATTGCCAGCTCTTGACACACAACAACACATCATGACAGTGGGACATTATAACTGTCATCCAAAACATGAAGTGTGTGCTGCACATACTCAATATCGCAAAACAGAAATCCAAGGCATATGATACTGTTAGTGATGGACGATGGACAACATGTCGTCTGTTAGTCGCCCCAGTAAAACACGTGTTTATAGACTACCTCGTGCAGTACTACCTGCAGGTTAACTGCCACAATGCATGGATAGTTAATGTGTGTGGAAAGTGTAATGTGTTGATGTGTGTCATGTGTGTGGAAAGTGTAATGTGTTGATGTGTGTCATGTGTGTGGAAAGTGTAATGTGTTGATGTGTGTCATGCACACATTGAAACCAAAGTAAATGTCATATGACAGTGACACATAAGCATGAACGATACATGGTATATATGCACAAGAGTGCATATATAGTCCAGTCAATGAAATGGCAATCTCTTGGTAGCATAAGACAAGTGGAGCACACAGACAATACTTACGAACCAGAGGGACCAGAATGATGGGCCTCAGACTCCTGAATATCCTCATGAGCTATTGCCTGAATGAATCCCAAATAACGTGTACCATATCCTCAAAGAAGGACCCCATCATGTCCCTCATGTGTGTTCACAACATATCGGACATGACCTCCTGAATCTCCTCCCAGTAATCATCTCGATTCAGGTCATGTCAACATCTCCTCTACAGGGCAGGAATGATGGCTCAGCAGGGGCGAGTCCAGGTTCCTCAGCATCATCATCATCACTGTCATACTCGGAAGACTCTGGCAGCGGCCTCAGGTGCTCATCATTGTCTTTGAATCAGAGAACAACTATGGGTCCATGTTCTATAAAGATTAATTGCAAAACAGATCAGAAAAGAAAATCAAATGTTTGTCACTCAGAACAGTTCCGAGAATATCGCAGCACAGCGTGATTATGATGACAAGTTAATGACATGTCCATTACGGACAGAGTTACCTATTGTTTGTCACTCAGAACAGTTCCGAGAATATCGCAGCACAGCATGATTATGATGACAAGTTAATGACATGTCCATTACGGACAGAGTTACCTATTGTTTGGCACTCAGAACAGTTCCGAGAATATCACAGCACAGCATGACTATGATGACAAGTTAATGACATGTCCATTACGGACAGAGTTACCTATTGTTTGTCACTCAGAACAGTTCTGAGAATATCGCAGCACAGCATGATCATGATGACAAGTTAATGACATGTCCATTACGGACAGAGTTACCTATTGTTTGTCACTCAGAACAGTTCCGAGAATATCACAGCCTAGCATGACTATGATGACAAGTTAATGACATGTCCATTACGGACAGAATTACCTATTGTTTGTCACTCAGAACAGTTCCAAGAACATCACAGCACAGCATGACTATGATGACAATTTAATGACATGTCCATTACGGACAGAGTTATCTATGGCCCTCTGTGTCCTAGTCATAGAAAGAATGTCAGTATTGTTTTCTGAACAATTCTATATGCTTAGACACACCCACATGGGTCATTAGCTTTGTAGGTATGTAGGACTGCTCCAATCAAAGATTGTGCTGTATATGCATTCAGTGATTTATATGAAGAGCCACAAAGTGTCATTGTTAAAATGAGGAGAAAGTGATGTGACGATATTGTGGACAATAGGCAGGCCATACGACAAACATCTAAGACATACAGCATGATAATTGTCTGAATACACATCAATATGACAGTGCAACAGTAAAAACAATGTGATATGTTCGATCAACACAACTGGTAACATATGAAAAACTAATACATCTTTTACTATCAGTACTGTATGTGTACAACTCTATGCGTTATCTACAAAAACAATTAGCAATCATACCATGAAAAATCAAAACATTGTGAATATGCTTGCTAATACCGTACTGCTGCAATCAAATGTGTACCTGCTTAAATGTCAGTAAACCTAGGCTATAAGTGTGTTTCTACAAAAACACCCAAAGGGTTGGAGACAGGTGCAATACCAATGTTGATCTGTAGGGTGTGCTGAATATACACTGGTGCAATCAAATGGGAATCTGCTCAACTCTCAGTCAATCTAAGTCACTGATGGTGAACCTTTTGGGTTCGGTGTGTCAAAATTCGAAAAATGCCTAACTTGACTCTGCTGGCGTGTCACCCCCCCAAAAAACCCCCCAAAAATAAATAAAAATAAAACAGCATAGCTCTCAATATATCAGGGATAAATCTCAAAAGAATCAGGGGCAAATCTAGAAATAAGAGACATGGACGGTTTTAAACAACTAGTACTATTAATTTGAGACACTGACAGAAATAAATGAATGTGAATTAATAAACATTTTCTGAAATAAAATAAGTCTATAAATGTAATTATTGTCATTATTAAGTGTAAAAATGTTGTCAGTTCTAGAAGGGATTAAGAGGGACAGTTGAGAGGAATGTAAAACAGCACACGTTTAGAAGTGCAAACTACTTGCTTTTTTGCAGAATTGTAACCATGAAGAGAAAACAATGTCAGCACTGCCCTTTGCAGACTCTATCGAGACAGTATACCAAAATAGTCTTTGAGGTTAATAATTTCTTTACCTCTGTGGGAGTGTTGTTGACCTGGCTCCTGGCACAAAATAATTCAGTGTGCTTCACACGAGCAATAAATGCAAAAGCTGTTTCTTTGGTAACTTGGGTGTTGGTGAACACTGGTGTGTCACCCAAAATGTCGTGGCATGTCACCTTTGACATGCATGTCATAGGTTCACTATCACTAGAATCTCACAGGAGATAATTGGCTAGGCATAAAATGGCTCGCAAGGGCAGTTAGCCTAGTACTAACCTATCAACCTATCAACCTATCAACTATTCTAAGCTATAACAGTGTATTTAAAAAAACACCCAAGCAGTTGCAGGCAGATACAATACCACTGTTGACCTGCAGGATGTGCTGAATATGAACAGTTGTATTCAAGTGGCTATCTGCTCAAGTGGCATTAACCTATGCTATAACTGTGCTTCTACAAAAAACACCCAAAGAGGTGGAGACAAATGCAATACTGCTGTTAAACTGAAGAGCATGCCACATAGTCTGCAAACACTAGTGGGTACTTACGTATTATCGCAATCAGATTTTCGCATTAACACTGGTTGCTTCCCGTTGTGTAAACCAGTACCAAAAAGTTTTGAAAAGCACAGAAACCATATGTTTAGGCAGGTTTATGAGTTAAATAAATGAAAACATAATGTTTAATTGCAGGTGTCCTATGCCTATAATAAGCATGTTATTGTTATCAATTCCTTTCAAGTATCTTCGTTAGGTTTTGCAAAAGCTTATTTTTCTTCACTAGCTTCAATTCTAAAGCTTCCTTAAAAATACTGTTTGTACAACTACAGTAAATAAACAGTTTACCTAAAATTATTTGCATGTCTCCCGGTTTTTCTTTTAACCGTTAAATCGACACAGTACAGGGTACAGCTCAAAAATAATCATTGCGCTGGAAGAACAGCAACTCCTAGAATACATTTTCACGGCTCCGTCTTGCCCTCTTCCCACTCAGTACAGGTTACAGCTCAGAAATAATCCTTTCGATAGAACAGCAGCAAGTAAGAGAAAAGAAATGTCAGACAAAGTAATCCTTCCCACAATACAACAGCAGCTGATCCGTTTAAACTGTGCATGTGTGTAACATCTGACGCTAATTCCCTCAGTCATTTCAGGTCAACATACGTATTCACGCAGCCACTGTGATAGTCAAATTCAGTGCTTGATATCTGTAAAGCACGCTAACCACAAATCCTAAATTTTAAGCTTTAACGGTCTTCCTAACCCATCACGTATATATCAGAAGACTTTTTAACAGTTTAGCCAATACGATTACACATACAAGATGATATTTAAGTAAAACACGAGAAACTATAACACGTTGCAAATCTGGTTGCGATAATACGTAAGTGCCCACTAGTGCAAACCCTGATGCAGCATACTATACACAACAGATCAGTCACCAGAAAACCCAAACTTAGACTTGTATGAAAATCATCTGCCTCAAAAGATATTTGACAGATACACCAACCCAACTGTTATTTAGGTTGTGGATTACAGTTCAAAAGCTGTGTGATGAAACAATGCCTCAATGCTACATAAAAGATCAACATTTTAAGATTGTAATCACAGTTGCAAGCACAACTATCATTTGTTGATTTTGCTTACCTTACTGATGTGGGTATTTCTGCATTCTGATTAATACATGTTATTTTGAAAACTACAGGCCTGTAAACAGGGAAGCTGCATTTCAGTTCATAAAACAGGTAAAATAATCAATATACTTCTCTCCATCCACTAATCCTCAAGCCTGTGCATCCACTTGATGCACATGGCTCTGTTCTGGCTGCAGTCCTCCTCACCTGAAATAAAAAAAGAATGTATGAATAATGTAGTCCTCAAATAACACTGCTATACATTTCCCAGCACAGTTTATAGACATTTATTTCTGAAGAACATTAGATAATCACAATACACAGCTGACATTTTTACATTCAGATGTAAGCATCTTTGAACACAGATTGGAGGACATGAGATTCAAACATGCAAGCACAACCTAATCTAAACTCTAATCTTGAGAGCTACCTGCCTACCTAATACATCTTCAGTTAAAAGGCATATTTTGCATGCGGTGAAAAGACTTTATATTACAGCATCATCTGGATGAGGGCTGCTCTACTAATAATGAGGTATTCACAACCATGCTCAAAACATATATTAACATCAATAAGTGCAATATGCTTCTCTAAATAAGTGCTATGGGCATATTAAATCAAGATAACATTTTTAAATATATGTGCCCCTTTCTGGATTTCAACACACAGCACACAAAAATATAGACATGCTGGTCTGTTTCCTTATAATTTGAGCTAACAGCCAGCACGTGCTATTCCTAAACAAACAAGTACTGCTCTACAAACCCTGTTGTTAGAAAGTGTTACGGATTATGTCCATATTTGTAGGAATTTGAAGACGGATTCAGTGAGTCATAACCATGTACAACATAAACATTAATATGGTTCTTCCAAAAAATGCTGTAGGTGAATTTAACCAACAGGTACAGATGTATGTTCCCCCTAAGCGGACTGGAACTCACAGCACACCAGAATTTACACATGCTGGCCGGTTGCATTAAACAATTATTGCATATTTTATTGTAAAGAAATAACAGCTATCAACACGTAACTGAAAACATATGAGTAAGCAGTCAGACAGGCATTACTTTTAGATTAAATAAATGTGTCTGTGTAATTTCTTAGGAGGAACGATGTAATGAAGTTATATTCGTGTTTTTATTCCAAAATGTAATGGTGCCATCGGTGATACTGTGGGACTATAATGGAAAACTACAAAGTGCACAGTTATCCGTAGCCTAGATGCTACGGGCATCTGTGATGCACAAGGAGAGTGGCTATGTGGATGGTGTACGTGGTGCAGTCGATGCCTTGTCACCTCAAAGCAGGAGGTTTCACTGGTTCGATTCTCGGCTGGCATGCCCTCTGTGCGGAGTCTGCACGTCCTCTCTGCATTCTTGTGTGTTTCCTCTGGCTGCCCCGGTTTCTTCCCATATTATAAAGTCATGCATCTGGAGTGTTTCTCCCTGGGCCTCCACTGAAAATTGGCTTTGTTCCTAGTCGGACTTTCCCAGTAAACAAATGTTAAATAAATGTGAAATTATGTAGTTCGATGTTGTAAAACATGTGTACATCTACAAAGGACATAATTATGGATATTTCACACATTACTAAACAAATTAACAACATGGGAATCAAACCCACAGTTAATAGAACAGTATTTACCAAGTCCACTTAATTACCTCCATGAGTTAATTGTTACAGCGGCTACTAAGCAGTTATAAAAACATCTATCTGATATATATATGGGGCAGAGAAATATCTGTAAAATCTGTAGCAATGCTTAAGTATGTATAGAATACTGACAATTACTGTAGGGATCTGCAGTCTACCTCTGCATCTCAGCGACCATCCTTTGAGTTCCCTTGCATCCCTCCAATGCAGGTCATCATACTGGTGATGAACCTGCACTCCAGGACAACAGATCCCCATCCTCTGTCGATGTGATCTGGTTCCATACATTGATCATGGTGAAATTCCTGGGTCTGGCTCTCATCCTCTGCTCCAATCTGGTGTACATGGTCAATATCTGGGCCATCTCATCAACAGTCCAGTTGGGCACAGAAACACATCTCAGACTCCTCAAAGTAGCCATTATTATCCTAAAGCTGATGAAGTCTGAAAAATACAAACACTATAAATGCTTACTGAGGTACTAAGTTCACATTTGGCAAATGTCTGATCAGTAAATGTATCAAAATCAATATTTGAAAGTGACACTGATGTCTTGTTATCAGATCACTGGAAGATAACGGGCAAATGTCACACACTGTATCATTTATCAACACCTACTGGGTGTTCATGCAGTACACGTGGGTGTTTCGGCGCATGAAGCCAATTTACACAGATGTGCATGAAAGGGATTCCAAAAACTTGACTTTTGATGACCTTAATTAATCATGTACGCCACCAATGGTATTTAAAGGTGGGCGCACATTACGTTCACTTTGATTCTGTGATTCAGAGTGAGTGGTACATTGGCAATTGGTAGCATTTTTGTTTTGGTGATTAGTAAATCCTTAAACTTGGTCATTTACAAAGGTACCTGTTTAAATGAATTGTTACTCAAAATGTTATCTTTAACAGAAGTAGTTATAGGTTACTGGAGTAACGTTGTCTTGAACTTTATGCCTACAGGTGTTGTTATTTTAAATAATGGATTTCAGTCCAATATGCATTTGTATAGACAGACTCCCATTGTAAATGTTAACAGTACATAAAGTACATCAAGTTTGATTTATGGATCATCTGCAACTCTTACTGGTAATTCTTTGCACTCTGTGGTGTAACTATGAAAACCTAC
Organism: Protopterus annectens; assembly: GCF_019279795.1. Classification (NCBI taxonomy): domain Eukaryota; kingdom Metazoa; phylum Chordata; order Ceratodontiformes; family Protopteridae; genus Protopterus; species Protopterus annectens. The sequence continues at coordinate 751,810,819 of NC_056736.1, forward strand.
AGATTGGGACACTGTCTGTATCTAGTATGTAATGTTGATATTATGGATATTTTTTAATTCTTGTCTTCTAACAAAACTGTTACATGCATGTGCTGTTACTGTTAAGGATATGTCTTCAACGATGCTTCTTAACGAAGGTAGTATCACTATTAGCTCAATATACTAAGGATCCATACTTTCTGTGGCCTGGCTATGAATCCTGAGATTTGCTAACACCTTCCGTAAATTCTTCAAATTGTTACTTATTGTAGTATTTGAATGTAACATGCAAGTGGACTTCTGTGGCATGATGCTATATTCTTTGGACCTCTCTGCAACACACACACACACACACACACATATATATATATATATATATATATATATGTGTATATATTTTTATATTTAATATATATATATATATATATATATATATATATACATACACATATATATTATATTATAGATTTGATATATATATATATATATATATATATATATATATATATATATTATATATATTATATATATGAATAGATATCCGCGGTGGTACAGCGGTAGCATTGCTGCCTCACAGCAAGAGGTTCTTCTGTTCAATTCTCGGCTGGAGTGCCTTCTGTGTGGAGTCTGCATGTCCTCCCCGTGGTCGAATGGCCTCTGAAAGACATGCGTGAATGGGCGTGCCTTCGCTGAAGGTTGGGTGTCGGGCTGGCAACTCAGCACCATAAAAATTGACTGCCAATCATTAGTGGACTAGAGTTCCGCTGTGGCGACCCCTAAAAAGGCAAACAACATTTATACATTTATATATATATATATATATATATATATATATATATATATATATATATATATATATATATATATTTATATATATATATTTATATATATATATATATATATATATATATTTATATATATATATATATATAAGGGCGGCCACGATGGTGCAGCAGTTAGCGTTGCCGCCTCACAGCAAGGGGTTCTCTGGTTCGATCCTCGGCTGGGGTGCCTTCTGTGCGGAGTCTGCATGTCCTCCCTGTGATCATGTGGGTTTCCTCCGGGTGCTCCGGTTTCCTCCCACATCCCAAAGACATGCTGTAGGTGGATTGGACACACTAAATTGGCCCTAGGTGTGAGTGGGTGCACGTGTGCGCCTTCTGTGGAAGGTTGGGCGCCTGGCTGGCAACTCGACACCGTAAGACTCCACTGCCAATCATGACCGGACAGTGATCTGCTGTGGCAACCTCTAACCAGGAAAAGCCGAAAGAAGAAGATATATATATATATATATATATATATATATATATATATACATATATATATATATATATATATATATATATATATATATATATATATATATATATATATATTATATATATATATATATATATATATATATATATATATATATATATATACTTTTATATATATATATATATATACATATATAGTACATATATATATATATATATATATACATATATATATTATATATATATGTATATTATATATATATATGTATACATATAAAATATATATATATATATATATATATATATATATATATGTATATATATAAAACCTGCCTAAGTAAGAAGCTGAGATAACTCATAAAATCATCCAAAGCTAGTTATGAAAATAAAATTGCCAAAGATTCCAAAGACAACCACAAGGAATTCTATAACTATGCCAAGAATCTAAATGGCAGTGGTCAGACCTGCTCTGAGCTACAACAGAATGGCATTAAATATACTGATCCCAAGGATATTGCCAATATCCTGGCAGATCAATTCAGTGCCAACTTCACCCCCCTCTCACCCCGTAAACAGCCCATCTCAATACCAGAAGATTGCCAAATTCCGGTAATAACAGCCACACAGATAAAAAACACACTCTCCAAAGCTAAGAATACAGCATCCATGGGGCCAGATGACATCCCAGGCTGTGTACTACATGAACTACAAAATGAACTCGCACCTCACCTAAGTGTCATGTTTAATCATAGCCTCACTTCAGGCTTCGTGCTCACTGAGTGGTGCACAGCTACAGTTATCCCACTCCACAAGGGGGGATCCACCTAGGATCCCGGGAACTACTGCCCCATCAGTCTGAGTCTGATCTGCAATGCCATGGAACGTATTATCATGGAACTTATAAACAAAGACATTGGCAGCCTTCAAACACTGGACTCTACCCAGTTTGGGTTTGTGAAGGGACGATCTTGTCCCCTGAGCCTGACTGACTTCTTCGAATCAGTCTCCAGAGCCGTGGACATGGGTAAGGCAGTCCACACAGCCTATCTGGACCTTGCTAAGGCCTTTGACACCATCCCCCACTCTGGAATCATAGATAGACTTACTAAGCTGGGTATTAATCCCTATGTCACTCATTGGGTTGCCAACTGGCTTACAGACAGAACCCACACTGTAAAAGTCGATGACTCCAAATCCAGCTCCAGACACGTGACAAGTAGAGTACTTCAGGGTTCAGTCCTGGGACTGTGCTTGTTTGGCATCTACTTCTCTGAAGTACAGGCCAACACTAAGGGACTCTGGCTAACAAAGTTTGCAGATGACTGCAAACTTGGAGCCATTATTGAATCCCTAAATGATGTGGATACTCTACAAAAGGGCCTTACCAGAAACAGATGCTTGGTGCCTGAGCCATGGGCTCAAGCTCAATGCCAAGAAATGTATAGTTACCCTTTTGGGAAAAAACATGTACCCATAAATTACACATACGTGGCAGTACACTAAACACCAAAAGTGTGATAAGAGACTTAGGGACAGAGGTGGACAGTAGTCTCACCTTCGATAACCACATCGCCACAACAGTCAGGAAATCCTTCTATGTGGCACACCTCATCACTAAGGGCTTTTCATCCAGAAAAAAGGAGGTCATTGTCCCACTGTACTCATCCTTCATTAGACCCACTATAGAATACAATGCCCCATTTGGTATGTACCTCTCAAGACATCTGCAACAACTGGAAAGGCCACAGTAATACCTCACTAAAAGAATCACAGGCCTAAAGCAGATGCCCTACGCTGACCGCCTTAAAAACTCCAGCTATACTCTGTCGCATATCATCTACAAAGAGGGGATCTCTGCTTAACATAAAAAGCCATGTCAAACCCAGAGCTGTTGGACATGCTACACTTAAAGAAATCCCAATCCCTCAGAGCCACAAGCTCCAGGGATCTAAACCTTGTCATCACAATAAACAAAACATGCTGGAGGGATAGGTTCCTGACCCAGAGACTCCCCAGACTCTGGAATAGACCGCCCATACATGTCAAGCAGAGTGCCTCTTTCGCCATCTTCAAAAGGAACCTTGACGATTGGATGGGAGAAAGGAAATTCACCCCGGGGATCACGTCAGTTGCCCTGCTAGACAGGGGTCCAGGGAAGTAAACAATGTGGGAAGAAATAGCCAGGGAATTGTTATGGCTAGGCTTGTATAGGCCCTAGGGCTGATAGCCTAGTAAAAACCTATGAACCTGTATATAATTGTCAGGGGTTCTCATCCTACTCACGAACTGTAAATAAATTACAAGTTATGTTGATGTTACCAATATTATGTATGAAGTTATTGTTTCTTGTACTATGTCACATTAGTATTTATTACATGCGGTGTTATCCAGACATTTTCACTGCACAGGAATGTCTACTGTTTATGTTGACATATGCTATTCACAGAATTAAATGCATAAAGGGGATCAGACATGAATATTATCATGTGCGTATCACTGACTTTCAGATGGCTACCTGTTCTAGGGGGTGACAACTTCTCCCCCATGAAAATGACATCATAACTGATGCTCTCTGGCAACTTAGAAGGAGACTCCTAGGCTGTTCAGGTGATACTGTTTGCAGAAATTAAATCTGGATGGATCTCACCAATATGATCAGTGCTGTTGTAGGCAATCATCAATCCCATGAGGCTTGTAGATGACACTACTCAGACATAATCCTTCCTGCAGGCAACAGACTGACAACTGGTTTAGTTGCAGTCTTGCTCTGAACCTAGCTGGCTGCCCTCTAGGGCCCACAGCCACAGCCTCATTTACGGCTTGTATCACTGCAGCCTGTTGCACTATATTAACAGCAGATTACATTTTTATATAGTTTTTTGATGTTTTTCTACAGATTTCACTGTAATTCATAGTATTCACTTGAATTCCTTGGGGACCGTAAACCATGCATCGAGGATTTCAGAAATGGAGTTGGCATGGCTGTCCCATTTAAGTTGCATTGTTTGCACATCATGTGTTTTAGAATCAGACTGGCGTGCACAGAATCCCTAATTATCCTACTCTGAATACTTTCCTTGGAAGAGATATTTGGGTTTACAATGTAAGAGAGCATTGCAGATGGCTCTATAGCCAATGCCATTAAGAGCATACATGAAAGATCTGGCCAAAACATTCTGGAATACAATACATAAGCTACTACAGCCAGGTAAGCTGTCCATACTTAATCCCTCCCCTAATTCATCTGCCTTAGACACTGCTATTCTTCTTAATTCCTTCTTCATTAACTCCATTCAGAAATTAACTAAAATATACAACTACTTTCCCCACCACTTCCCCCTTTCTGTCCACTGACAGAACCTCCTTCTCACTCAAGACCGTCCACACTTTTTACGTTAGATCACTTCTCAGTAAACTCAAACTAGGTTCCCCCTCTGCTGATAACTTACCTCCTCTTTTTCTTAAAGTAACTGCAAAATCCATTGCATATCCCATCTCCATACTAATACTGAGATTTATCCAAGAAACCATAGTTCCAGATACATGAAAGAAATTTTATTAAATACCCTTACAGAAAGGAGGTAAAGCTATTGACCCTTCAAATTTCAGACCCATAGCCATGCCCTCTCCTCTATCAAAGATTTTTTGAAAAGTGCATTTACAAACAGCTCCTTAATCATCTTCTACAAGAAAAACTCATAACTCCTACCCAACATGGCTTTCGCCCTAACCACAGTACTTCCACAGCACTAATATCCTTCACACAGATTATCTTTAGACTTTGGGACAACAATAAACTAATCTCCTGTCTATTCCTTGACCTCGCTAAGGTCTTTAACACCATTTGTCACAACCTACTTCTGTCTAAATTATCCTACCTTCATCTCTTCAACTCTGCCCTTTCCTGGTTCACTAGCTACCTCTTTAACAGATTTCAGTCTGTAAATTGGGTGTCTGCATTCTCCCCCTTCCTTCCTTCCAGTCCAAACCGGGGTTCCCCAAGGCTCCATCCTTGGACCCCTACTATTTAACATTTTCACTAACAGCCTCTATACTTCCTGTCCTCACCCCTCTCTAACAGAATATGCTGATGACTCAACAATAATTTCCTCTTCTGACAATCTCTCCCAGCTCCTCACTGTTACCCAATAATCTCTTTACTCAGTTGTAAAATGGCTAACATCCAACTAAGTCCTACTTAACCCTAAGAAAACAAAACTCCTCCTCTTATAGGTTCATACTAGGCTATCTGCCCAAGGGCATTTATAAGCCTAGCCCATAGTTATGTGGCTTTCGCCACCCCTTTAGTTTGAAGAAAACTATGCCTATTATTTTGCTGTGCCTCTGTCAAGCAGTGACACTGACGTAATCCCTGGGGTATATCTGCGATCTCCCATCCATTGGTCAAGATTCCTCTTGAACAAGGCCAGTGAGGTGCTCTGCCTCACATGTACCGGGATTTTGTTCCACAGCATAGGGAGTCTCTGGGTGATGAATCTGTCCCTCCAGCACGTTCTATTAATAACCGTGTCAAGGTTTAAGTCTCCTGCCCTTGTGGTTCTGAGGGATCTAGATTTTTGAGGTGAAGCATATTCATCAAATCTGGGTTTGACATGGCCTTATATGTCAGGCACAGGTCACCTCTGAGCAAGCGGTATGCGACTGAATAGAGCTGGAGTTCTTTCAGTCTGGCAGCATAAGACATATTTTTGAGACCCTTTATCCTTTTGGTGAGGAACTTTTGGGGCCTTTCCAGCTGCTGCAGGTGTCGGGACAGATACATTCGAATGGGGCATTGTACTCAATCATAGGTCTATTGAGTGATGAGTACAGGGGACGATGACCTCCCTAGATCTAGATGTGAATCCCTTCATGATCAGGTGGGCAATGTAGAAGGTTTTCCTAACTACTTTGGCAACATGAGTGTCAAACGAAAGGTTACTGTCAACCTGGGTCCCCAGATCTCTGATGACTTCTTCTGTGCTCAGTGGATTGCCACCTATATGGTAGCTAGGGGTAACCTTGTTTTTCCCGAAGGGTATGACTATGCATTTCTTGGCGTTTAACTTTAGGCCATGGCTCTGGCACCAGTTATCCGTTTCTGTGAGGCCCTTCTGAAGGATATCTGTGTCAGATGTGTTTTCGACTATGGCGCCCAGTTTGCAGTCATCTGCAAACTTTGTCAGCCATAACCCTCCTGTGTTTGCTTGTACTTCAGAAAAGTAGATGCCGAACAAGAGTGGTCCCAGGACTGAGCCCTGTGGGACACCACTTGTGACAGGCTTTGAGTCTGACATGGCGCCAGCAACTCTGACCCTGTGGGTTCTGTCACTTAGCCAGTTTGCAACCCTTTTGCAACCCTTTTGCATTTTTCGATCTTTTGAGCTTTTTGACTACTGTTTGTGCCTATATTACTGTTTTATTACTTTATTTTCCTGTTTTTGTGTGCTTAAATTGTTGATTGCACTTGTTGGCTAAAGTTTTGCTTAAAAGTAACAAACAGGCTAATACACTCAAGTGTACCAGCCTTTGATAGCAATTTAGTCGAATACCCGAAATCTCTCCAACACCTCAAATCTACCTTCAGTGTCCCCTCCCTCAACAACACGACTATTAAGGTAGAGCCCCACACCAAAGTATTGGGTGCATAACTGATTAACAGATGAAATTTGATACTACCCTCCCTACTATATGCTGCCCCAGTCCTTACTAACCTCCAAGCTAATCTTTTAACTAAACTTGAACTCACATATAATAAAATAGCCAGATTTGCAGCAAATCACCCTACCACACACATCACTGCCTATTTCTAAAAAACCTACAGTGGCCAGAATTCCACCAACAACTCCTTCTGCCTTAGCCACACCTCACCCACTCCATTCTAAACCAACCCAACTCCTGTCCTGCTCTCTCTACCCTCATACCTCTCTATAGTCCAAATTGTACTCTCCGTAGTTCTAACAAACTCCTCCTGGAAACTTATATGCCCCAAAAAAAAACATTGGCAAACTTCTGTACAGTCACTCTGTTGACAATGCTTGAACTAAACTGCCCCTAAATGTAAGAACGATCACTAGCACTAACTTTTCAAAACCACTTTAAAAGCCCCCCTATTAAATGTGTGACCTGCCCTGCCATGACCCCACTTTATCTACCTCTCCACACTGTTACTATCTAACCCCTCCCTTAATCCCGCTCTCTCTTCCCTTATATCTAATTTTATTTAAATCTTGTGCTTTGATCTACGACCTATAAAATTAGTAAATTCTACAGACTCTCAGCCCCAAAGTGATGCTTTATCCCAAACTTACTTCATACCATATATCTATATGTAACCATTCAAACAATTCTACTGGGAATCTGCATGGAATTACCTGTGTGTGATTGCTATACAACTTAGCCTCTTTTGTCATAGAATTATTTGTAAATATGTAAATATCAAAGTAATTGTATTGAGTGTATGTACAGGAAATATTTGTATATGATTATCCTAATACTAAATTTCTTATGTTATTTTATATCATGTGTGTATCTTTTGGAGCATTCCTCCTCGGGTCTCCACTGAAAAAGGGCATCTGTCCAGTTGGACTAACCCAGTCAACAAATATCAGATAAATAGTAAATAAATAAACAACACTGACTGTGAATCATTTTATGAGCAAATAATCTTTTTAATAATGCGTATTCAACTTGCTTTGTTTGGAAAATTTATTTATTAACCAGGTAAGCCCACTGGACACAGGTTTACCCTTTCTCGGTCAGCCTGGGAGCACTGTCTGGTAATGTGACTTGCTTAAAGTCACCCAATCAGTAAATGGAGGCTGAGTTAATCCATCCCTGGACTGCAGAAAGCCACACATTAACAGCTCATAGCCTTAATCTTCTGTGCTGAGAAATGATACAGCATTGAGTAGCTGGTGGCAGGTCTGCTGAAAATCTTGTGGCTCTGTTACATTATTCAGCTTATTGTGTGCAATCTTTGGGAGACTACACATTATAAGAGACCTGCAAGACCTTAGGGATTAGTACATAACTTTATATGGTCCTGAAATGTAACGTTATGATCAACGTGTATTCCCAGATATTTCTTCTGAAGTGCTACCTCATTAAATCCAGTTAAAATGGATGTGGCTTGAGTCACATTAGATCCAATTAAAATGGATGTGGCTTGAGTCACATTAGATCCAGTTAAAATGCATGTGGCCTGAGTCACATTAGGTCCAATTAAAATGGATGTGGCTTGAGTCACATTAGGTCAGTTTAAAATGGATGCGGCTTGAGTCACATTAGATCCAGTTAAAATGGATGTGGCTTGAGTCACATTAGGTCCAATTAAAATGGATGTAGCTTGAGTCACATTAGGTCAGTTTAAAATGGATGTGGCATGAGTCACATTAGATCCAGTTAAAATGCATGTGGTCTGAGTTACATTAGGTCCGTTTAAAATGGATGTGGCTTGAGTCACATTAGATCCAGTTAAAATGGATGTGGCTTGAGTCACTTAGTATCTTATTGCTATTATCTTCATTTGCCTCACCATTATATATAATCTGCATTTCCTTTACGAATGACCTTCTAGGATTTCAACAGAAGTCAACAGAGATTTCGCTGAACTGTAAGGTTTGAGTTAGTATGTTCATACTGTTTGCATTGCCCATCAGGATGGAATCATCGGCAAAGTGATCCACTCTTCTGGATGTGCTTTACCTAAAACTTTCATTAGTTGTTTCAAAAGAGAAAAAATACTCAAGTCAGCCATGTTTTTAATACAATTTCCTTATTACAGCAGGGCTCTATCTCCTCATAACATTACCTTATGACAGTTAAAATCAGCTTATCTGGTACAGGTTAAGGGTCTGAGTCCTAGCTGATCCAGGCACAACTAATAAGTGGAATGATGGGGAAGCCAGATGGATCAGTTAGGAGTTGGTGGTCAATATCAGGTCACTTATACTGGTGGAAAGGAGATTAGTTCTCAATCTTTTACTACAAGAATTAGGAACACGGCAAAATATACTTAAAGAAGAGATAACACACATTAGGGATGCTTTAAAATACTGGTATTATTAACTTAAAAGTTGATAGAACAAGAGAATGTGAATGAACATGTATTTTCTGAAGTTAAAAGTCTGTAACTGTAATGATTATTTGTACTTAATCAGGATTATTAGTATTAGTACTCTTGTAAAAAATATAAAATAAAATACTTTTCTCAAAATAAATAAATAAATAAATGAATACATAAATCAGGAACCAAAACCAGCGTGAATCCGTCCAGCCAAAACAGTAAGCCTAATAAACTTATACTAATGTTTCAGGACAGAGGCAACCCCCAAGATTTTCTTTTTAAAATAGGGAAGGAAGTTTTGGATGGATGGGGTACATGTATAAACCACTTTTAGGAGATGAATTAGCATTTGCAGTAGTAACAACATAAAGGGCTACTAAGTCTTTTACAAACTCGATGATTGTTCACTTTGGGGGAAAGGCAGAGATATTAAAGAGATTGTGTTGAAAAACTGGGTGCTGCTGTTCAGTGGTAGTTCGGAATTCATTTTTTGGGAGGAAAACCCACCTTTATTTATAAAACTGATCACAACTTAAAATATTTGGTTGAACAACTCAAAATAATTAATAATACCACCTGTATAGGGACCATACATTGCGGGACTTGTAAATAGTGTAGGTTTATCCTGCAAGATAGTTCGATCATGATAGACAATCCACCGCAATGTATAATTCTGAAGGTAGGAAACTACAACAGCAGTGGATTAGTATACATAGCATTTGCCAGGGATGCAGTTTTTTCTACATTGGGAAAACCAAAAAACAGCCACGTAAAAGAATATATGAACAAGTTTATGCCCTTCAAAACAAAAATATTAACATGTTATATAAGCATACACATACTTGCAACGTATGCACTATGTTTCTGTTTGGTATAGTGGACATTATTCAAAAAGACACACAGGATGGTCACTGGGAGAATGAAACTTAGAGAAGGGAACTCATCTGGCAGCTTAGATTGAAAGCCACAATACTTCCTGGTATTAATGAAAATGTTTCATTTGCACCCATTTTAAAAACAAAAGCTGCAGAATTATAAAATATGAAATGTTTTTTCTGTATTTTTATTTCTTTCAGTGTTAGCCTGTTTTATTTGCAAATTCTGCTTACATAGGCTTAGTTTTTAGCTCTATTAACTGATGTTTATTTTAGCTGTTCTTGTAAGTGTATTTTTCTAAGATGTTTTATAGCTTTAAGGAGCATGTTTTAATCGAATGGTGTGACACATGGTTTTAATTGCTTTGTATAAAACAATCTTTTTTTATTTGTTTCATGTGATTCTGATGAAGTCCCATGTTGGTAGGGACAAAAGCACTTGGACCATTTGTTTTATGTTTTAACAAACCTCTTTTTGTCATTTGTGGTTACAAAACTTTTTTCTTTACTGTACCTTAGCATGTGTTTACCCACTATGTGTGTCTCTGGCTTTCTTAAATACATAAATCAGTTTTAGGATGAATAGAGCAAAATTTTGAGGCAAAAATTAGGGACAGATGAGAGGATAGAAGGGAGGCAGCCTGATCCATTGCACTACTTACATCCAGCAGAAGGATGGCTTGTCACAACAGGAAGCATGAACGACTGTGGACCCATACATCCACTAAGCAGAGAGAGAGAGCTCATACTGTAGGAGGGAATATGCACATGTATAGAGGTGTCCATGTGCCAGTTGCTTGTGTTTTGGGACATAGCGTTAAAGGCTGGACATTAATGTAGCATGTTAGAACTTGCCAGTGCATTTGCATACCTCTTAAAATGCAAGAGCAGTTATCTGTATAAGGTTCTGATTTGTTTTTGGTTAACTTCATTTATGAGCAGCTGACATACCTCTCAAATGTCCAGGTTTTCACAGAGTGTTTAGATTTTTGCCTCATATTTTTTGATCTGTTCATCATAAAACTTGTTTATTTCTGGATTTTTGTGGCACATCAGTGAGGATTGAATTCACTACAAAATGACTGGCATCTGAGTTTCAGCCTTCATATCCTTCAGAAAAATGCAAAATACTTCATAAAATTTTGTTTTGTTTATTTATTGCTAACATATTATAATGTATTTTCTTTTCAATAAAAATATTTGAAAAAATGCAAAATAATACAATACCTTTTATTTTATCAACTTTCTAAGTTTATGAAGGCGATATTTAAACATTTTCCCTATTTTGAGACTTCATATGGCCATTACCCCATTTGGGTGATGCAGTGGTGCAGCAGTTAGCATTGTTGCCTCACAGCAAAAGTTTATCCGGCTCGATTATTGATTGGGGTGCCTTCTGTGCTGAGTGGTTAGAAAAACATTTTATATAGCCCACCTAATCATGAAGGGATTCACATCTAGATCAGGGGAGGTCATCGTGCCTCTTTACTCATCCCTCATCAGGCCCATAATTGAGTACAATGCCCCTTTTGGGGTGTACCTTACCAGACACCTGCAGCAACTGGAAAGACCCCAAAAGTACCTCACCAAGAGGATCAAAGGGCTCAAACAGATGCCATATGCTGCCCGGTTAAAGAAACTCCAGCTCTACTCAGTGGCATATCACCTGCTCAGAGGCGATCTGTGCCTGACGTATAAAGCCATGTCCAACCCGGAATTAATGGACATGCTGCACCTCAGAAAATCCAAATCCCATCGAGCTACGCGCTTGAGAGACTTGAACCTCAGCACTGAAATAAATAGGACATGCTGGAGGGACAGATTCATAACCCAGAAGCTCCCTTCACTCTCGAATAAAATCCCAGTCCAGGATAGGCAGAGTCCCTCATTGTCTCTCTTCAAGAGGAATCTTGATGAGTGGATGGGAGATTGTAGGTTTACCCCGGGTATCACTTCTGTGTCACTGTTAGACAGAGGCACAGTATATGAACCTCGAAAAAGGGCATAGCAAAATTCATTTAAAATGGGTGGCGAAAGTCAAACACACTCTGGCTAGGCTTATAAATGCCCTAGGGCAGATAGCCTAGTATGAACCTATGAGTCTGTAGCTCCTTCCTTTGTTCATGTGGGATTCCTCTGTGTGCTTTGGTTTCCTCCCACATTTCAAAGACATGCATCTGGAGCATCTCTCCCTGGGCTTCTGCCGAAAATATGTTCTGTCCCAGTCGGACTTTCCTCGTAAATAAATGTTAAATCAATCAATCAATCATTTTTGCATTGTCCAGATTTTTTGTTAAAAGAGTTTGAGAGCCTAATGTTTTAGATCTACTCTTTACAAATGTATGTTTTTCGGGTTAATCATCATGCCTCTCAATGTATTAGTGCAAGAAATCTGATCAAAGCCTAAAATAATGAGGGGAAGCCCCAAAATAAGTAAAATTTTTAACAAACTCTCTTATAAACTTAGAAAGATGCTTGCATACCATGGGGTGTCTGTATGCATTTCCCGAAGAATATGAGGTCTGAAACTCAAATGTATGTCATTGATTAATGATGTCAATCCTCAGTGATTTGCAAGAAAACCACAATTTTTATTTGTAATACACCAGAAACGCAAGACACAAATCTGTTCATTCTGTGAAAATCTGTACAGTTGAGAGGTATTTAATCATCACGGATTGCAGTGAGCATCACCTGTCATGCCTTTCAGAAAATGCATGCTCATGTGAAAACTTAATATTCTGGCAACAGAGTTAACATAAGAACATTTCCTATCAGTCTCTGATACTGGACCTTGTCCCCGAGTCTAGAGCTACAGTAATGTTGTGGTAACAATGGGGTCGACGGTTTTGTCTGACAATCTCTCACCCAAACAAGAACAAATTTGTCAGTGTGGATTTGGGAGGGAAACTGTCAGGCAGCAGGAAGAAACGGAATACAAAAAAAATCATTTCATCTTAATACGTTTTGTAAGATGACAGCAGCATTACCATTCATAACATAAAAACAATCAACGTGTTCGACCGTTAAAATAAAATGCTAATAATAAACAGGTTTACAGCACCTTGAAATTTTTCTTGAGTAAGACTGGAAACTACTCCCCCCCCCCAGTTACCCAACTGTAAGCATAACGTCACCCTTAGACTACGTAACTGCAGTTTGTGTTATTATTGGGCATGGTGTCTTGTTTCCTAGGAATGCTGGGAGTTGCAGTCCCTCTCGCTCGCATTGTCTGCGGAAGTTAAAGGCAGTCTGTGTTTAGGAAGACTACAAGTCCCTACGAGGAAGCTGTGGCGCAGTGACGTCGTAGGAATATGAAGAGGAGGGGGAGAGTATACAGTCACAAGTACTGCTTGCTAGATAGTGCTTGATAGGGCACTAAGTCATTGAACCGGGTTGAGTTTTGACACTCAAAGGTTCCTGTTTTGGGTTTCCTTGTATATTGACTGGATAATGTCGGGTTTGGAGAAGCAGTTGCATCTTAACCGGTTGCCTTCCAGACCTCCACTGCCTGGAGGACCACAATCCGGTTCAAAAATGAGGATGGGGTTAGGCATTTACATCTACTTTCTAACTCATTTTTACCCATGCTGAGTGTGCTAGCACCATATTTATTTTATTTTAGCTAATCAGCTCCATTTCTTTTGTAATTTTTTATGTGCCAACCTGTGTTTTTTTGGGCTTTGTATTATTTGACATGCTTAACTGACTTTGTTGGGGGTCAAACTGTGGCAGATTTGTAATATTGCAGGTTCTTTGCTTATGTTGAACCCTTGTTAAAGATGTTAGAACTGGTATTGTACTGATTTAGGATGCGGTGACTTGTTTTATTTTTAATAGTTGCGTTGTACATAAAAGTACATTATATGTTTACAAGTATATACGCTAATTGGTAATCGGGTTGGTCATTACTGACGTGCATCTGCTCACACACTACTAATACGGGTGTTGGAAAGTTATTAATTGCATCAGTCCGTTCAGACTGTGAAATCACGGGAATATTTTGTGGATAACTAATGATTCAGCAGTGATGTTGCCATCTTGTCTAGATTTAGCTAATATAGACACGCCAGTTGCTCAGCAAAAGTTTTTTTAATGATTACAACATATTTTTATCTCTTTGCCATTCTGTAATACTGTATTTAAGTTGGTTAGGGATTATATTCTAGACGATATAGTATTGTTATGGTTTGGGGCATCAATAGTAAATTGTTACTGTGGGGTCTTTGCTCCAAATTTGCTGTTATACATTTGCTTTTTGAAGAACCTTGCAATAACTCATTTGTATAATTTTCATTACCTCCTTTCCCAAAGATTTTGAGAAATGCACCATCTCTAAATATAGTTGTGTGACTATTAAAGTGATGTGCTGTTACTTAGGGCTGCTGGGGAGTTATCCATCCCAGTCTGTCAACTGCATTTCCTGTTTTCCTTTAGAACTGTCCTTAAAGTATGTATGTGTGAGCCTTAGTTTTCAGGGGGTCATTACTGTCTTACAGGCATTATTAATGAAAAGTGGTTGCAAAGATGCTTGAATAATATACATTTTTTAAATTGCATTGGCTATTTTGGGGGATGGGTATGATTTATGTCGAGTCTAAGCCCCAGTTGCAGTGTTATAGAAATAACTGCTAAGAGTTTTTCTTAAAAGTTAGTCAAGACTGTTTACCATAAAGTGTGATAACAAGAATGTGTGTTTTTGAAGTGGTTTTTAAAACCTGTAACTCTGTATTACAGAATTATGATTAGGTCAGTAATTTTAAAAAGTCTGTATAAGTTATTAGTGAAAGCACACAAAACAAAGTCAAAAACTGCCTAACTTTGAACCAGCTACTGTGTGAGCTGACTGAAAGCTTTGTATGTGCATGCGTGCACAAACGTACACACATAGTATCCTACAAAATATTTAGACCACATTCATGCAATTTATCATTTTAGATTATTATAGCACATTTATAAGAATTCTGTAGTGGGTATTGTATGCAGTACGGATAATGGATAGTAGTTGGTAATGTTAATGTATGTTGTTTTTCATCCAAGCAAAAGATTAGGCACAGGGATTATATACAGACAGTTGTGCATGCACGTGAGACATAAAACTCAGGGTTTATAAAAGTAGAAGTTTTGAGACTTTTCTGATATTTGACTTAAGGGCACTTGGTAGTACATGAACTGGACTACTTTGTTACTAGATTTTTTTTTTTTTTTAACTGGAAGCACAATTTTTTTAGGATAAAGTTTAGGATCATAGAAGATTATTAGGCTATTGACCTGGAGGTCATTTTAAGCCTAGACATTTCATCCCAGTGTCATACCATAGAAATGCTAGTCCATACCCAAGATTGCATTTAGTGATGACTGCCTATGCCCAGGATGCCCTGTCCACTCGTCCAGGTTTCTCATGAACAGTGTCATAGAGGTCCTCTGTTTCACATGAGTTGGTAACCTGTTCCAAAGATGTGGCAGTCGCTGGGAATAAATCTGTCCATCCAGCATGTCCTATTCAAGTTGCCAGCCATATTTGAGTCCCTGGAATGCGTAGCCCTAGTCTCATTTGAGTTACGGATATGTAGCAAGTTCATTAGGCTTGGGTCTTGGATTGCTCTGTAGGTCAGGCATAAATCTCCCCTAAGAAATCTATAATGTATTTATTTATTTTAGATTTGTTTACCGGGAAAGTCCGACTGGACACGGGTCCTTTTTCAGTGGAGACCTGGGGAAAAAGCTCCAAATACAGAGAATAAGTTTTCCATCAGATGGTTATGTTTAGATAATGCACTTTGAAATACATAGTAACATGCATAGTTTTTTTAACAGTAAAAAAACTATCTATATTTACATACAGTATTTAGTTTTTGACTTGTAGTAGTTTATTTATTTATTTAGTGTGCTATGCAGATTCACAGGATTTCAAAGCTAGGGATGAAATACAAATAAATGTAGCAGGTGGATGAGTGTAAATGAAAGTAAAGGAGGTAAAGGAAAAAAGTATATTAGTGGAGAAATAATGTGCTGAGAGAGGAGTCAGAGAGGAGTAGGTAGTATAAAGATGAATTGGGGTTTTCAGAATTACAAAGCCAAATTGCTGAAAGTGGGTTTTAAGCAATGGATGTCATAAAAGTTAGTATAGGAAGGTGGGATGCAGGTATAATTAAAGTAGGATAGAGAAGGGAAGAGGTACCTTAGAGGGAGTAGCAGAGCACTGAGAGAGAGAGGGGCTGTTAAGAGAGTGCAAGTAAATGTAAGAGATTAATCAGGGTTGTTACAGTTGCAGAGCCAAGATCGCTGTAGGTGGGATTTTAAAACCTTTTTGAAGGAGGCAAAGGAAGTTGTGGCTGAGATATGGGGGGTTGTTCAACTGTTTGGCAACAGTGTTGCTATAGAGAGCCATACCTGTGGAATTACTGGCTTTGGTCACATCTAATAGGAGTTTTTGATTGGATCGCAGGACTGTAGGTTTGGTACTTGGGTGAAGTAGGTTTTGTAGAACAGGGTTTTTTTTTCATGGTAGTGAAGTAGTTTGTGGGTTAGTATAACTTTATTATAAAGAATAAGGTGGGGAAAGTTCCAGCCAGTTAAATGTTTTTAAGGGGAGTACAGAGGTGTGCTCTGTGAGAAGTATTGCTTGCAAATTTGGCAATTTTATTTTAACATGTTGCAGCCTGGAAAGGTCAGATTTTCTGCGATTAGTGAATATTGGTGAGGCATACAAAAGAGTGGAGATGAGATGGGTACTTGCAGTAATGGCTCTGGTGTAGTCTGTTGGGAGCTGTGTGTTTCTGTATAGCATGGCAAGTTTCTTATGTACTTTTTTATGGTATCTGATATATGTGTGTCTAATTTCATGTTGCTGTCGATAGTAACCCCTAGTAGTTTGGTATGACTGACATGAGATAATACTGGAGGTGATGTTGAATTTAATGTTATGAGAAGAGTGTTGTGTGGGTGGGATAGTAACCCCTAGTAGTTTGGTATGACTGACATGCGATAATACTGGAGATGATGTTGAATTTAATGTTGTGAGAAGAGTGTTGTGTGGGTGGGATAGTAACCCCTAGTAGTTTGGTATGACTGACATGCGATAATACTGGAGGTGATGTTGAATTTAATGTTGTGAGAAGAGTGTTGTGTGGGTGGGATAGTAACCCCTAGTAGTTTGGTATGACTGACATGCGATAATACTGGAGGTGATGTTTAATGTTGTGAGAAGAGTGTTGTGTGGGTGGGAAGATAAGCCGAGTCTTATTGGGATTTAACATTGTGTGATTCAGAGAACCAACTTTCAACAGCAAGAAAAGAAGATTGTGTTTGTTGTAGGAGAGCCTGGAAGGAGGGGGAAACACAGATTACTGTACAATCATCTGCATATTGGATGATGGAAGCGCGGCAGTGTTGGTTGTTGGTGAAAACAGAAAACAGCATTTTCCCAAGAATTGAACCCTGTGGGACTTCTAGTGAGACTGGTAGTAGTGGGGAGAGTACCTGATGCCGTCTGACTGCCTGCTGTCTGCGTGTTGGGCAATTTCTAAACCAGGAAATGGTAGATGGGCTTAGATTTAATTCTGTGAGAGTGTTGATGAGTTTAACATGATTAACAATGTCAAAGGCCTTGGAAAGGTCTAAGAATATGACTGAGACATAATTTTTCTTTGTTTCTGTGGTTGTTGACTGTCTGTGTGAAAGATATAAGAGCTGCAGTAGTGCTGTGTGACGTTATAAAACCATGTTGTATATTTGTCAGTAGGTTATGAGAGTTTAGGAATGTCATGATGTGTGTTTATACACCTTTCAAGAATTGTGGGGAGGGGGGAGAATATAGCACTAGGTCGGTAATTTATAATACAGAGTATAGTGACAGAGACTTTAGCCGGTCTGTGTAAGGCACATGCTGGAGCCCCTTGATCTTCTTTGTTAGAAACCACTGAGGTCTCTCTAATTGCTGCAGGTGCTTAGTATGGCACATGCCAAATGGGGTGTTATATTCTGTTATGGGCTGGATAAGTGCTTATAACTGTTTTTGCTCTCAAAGTGATACCTTTACTAATCAAGTGTGCTATGTAGAAAGCTTTCCTTACTACAGTAGACACATGATGATCAAAGTTAAGGTTGCAATAAACTTGTCATCCCAGGTCCCTTACCACTTCATGAATACTTAGGGTAGTGTTGTTGATTTGATAGTGTTGGGGGACATTGTGCCGAAGGGAATGATGATGCATTTCTTTGCATTATGTTTGAGACAGTCGTTGGTCTGCATGAGACCCTCCTGGAGTATACTGACATTATTTGGGGAATCAGTGATTGCACCTAGTTTGCAGTCGTCTGCAAACTTGATCAGCCACAACCCCTTAGTTTTGACCTGAACGTCTGCGAAGTATATACCAAACAGTAGAGGACCCAGCACTGACCCATGTGGCACCCCACTGGTAACAGTTCTGCTGATTTGATGTGGAGTCGCTCACTTTGATAGCGTGTGTTCGGTTTGTGAGCCAGTTGGTAACCCATCTTACAATGAAGGGGTTTACATTCAGTTTGCTACGTTTATCTTAATGCCTGAATGTGGGATTGTGTCCTTTGCCAGGTAGAGGTGTGTGTGTGTGTGTGTGTGTGTGTGTGTGTGTGTGTGTGTGTGTGTGTGTGTGTGTATGTATGTGTGTGCAGATTTGCCCTCATCAGTGGCCTAGTCCACACTTTCAAAGAAATCCACCAGATTTAACAGGCAGGATCTGCCCTTCACAAAGCTGAAACGAGTAGGATCCAGAGTTTGGAGGTCACCCATGTCTTTATTTATGAGGTCTTTTTTAATTTCTCCAAATCTTTTGGGTTTCTAATACCATGACAGGAATGGACCCCATTCCTAATTCAAAGTATGATTAAATTTCATGAAATTAGTACTGTTTCAATGTTTGATGTCAGCCAGAAGTACTCTTTGCAGCACCCGCAGTGTGCCCAGTAATAACTCCTGCAATTCCTATGGAGTTTCATATACGGGTAACATATATCTGAATACGATTGTATATTTTTTTTTATAAGAGCCGTAGCTCTTACTACTATTGGAACTGTATGGGTATTTTTCTTCCACATTGCTCTCATTTCTGCCTTCAAGTCCTGATATTTTATGACTTTGTGTCTCTCTGTACGTAAGACACTGTAGTCATTAGGTGTGGTGATTTCAATGATCAGTGATACTTTTGTCTTCTCTTCATGGACCACTATATCTGCTTTCTCGCATCTCTTTTGAACTTTTGGTAATGGGTGATCACATGTAATGTAGACATCATCATTTTCTGTGATGCTTTGTGGCTCATGTTTCCAGTGTTTTTCAGCCACTTCACTGCCATAATGTTTGCACAATCCCCAGTACAACAGTCTTGCCACATTATCGCAACAAGGCGTGTGACTGTTTCCAATTCTGTTTTACAAAACCTACATTTGTCTGTTTCTCTCACTTGTTCAATGGACATGGTGGACTACGTACTTGCTGGTTTACAGTCTTGGGTCGCCAATACTAACCTTTCATCTTTTGGTTTGAATTCACCTCTCCTTAAACATTTCTGGGTTTGATTCTGATTAACATGAGGTTGTTCAGGAGTTTTCTATACTTGAAACTATATTTGTGCATTTTTCAAATTTCTTGCCTTCTCATCTGATCCTTCACCTTGTATTCTTTTATTTGTTTTTTGGCACATTCAGTTGCTGCCTGATTTTTATCTACTTCTAGTTTAATTTCCATTCCTGCTTGACACTGATATGCTTCTGCTAGACTAGGCAGGGAAGTCATCTTGCATTTATTCTTCTTCTCTTTCAAAACTTTCACTGTGTGTGGGTCTTGTCAGGTCAGCAGATATGTATGCAGTCCTACAATTGTTGATCTATACATGTAATCATTTTCAGGGGGGCCCATACCTCCTTCGGAATGGAGAATATATAATGTTGGTATGCACTGACTTTTATAAATCATTTGGTGAGCATGAAGCATCCTTCTTGTTTTCCTGTCTAATCTCTCCAGCAC
This sequence comes from Protopterus annectens, assembly GCF_019279795.1. Lineage (NCBI taxonomy): Eukaryota > Metazoa > Chordata > Ceratodontiformes > Protopteridae > Protopterus > Protopterus annectens. Next base: position 751,831,009 of record NC_056736.1, read on the forward strand.
TTTTGGGGCCAGTCATTTACTCCAAAACTGTAAGTTAGGACAGGAAGAGCAAATGGGTTTATAGCTTGAACGTTGTTCCTAGATGTCAACATTGTTTTCAGGATCAATGTAACTATTCTAAAATATTCCTTACTAAGTTTTATTCACATTTGTTCATGTGTTGTTGTTGATCCTTCATCAATTCCAAAATATTTATAACTCCCTCTTGCTCAAGTTCTTTTATATCTCATTCTGGCTGCAAACTGATGTTTTCTTGGTGCTGCAGCTTTCCTGCTTTTAAAGGTTGCTTTTGCACATTTATCAACACCAAATGACAGTCCTGTATCATCTGAAAAGGTTTCGACTACTTGCAGTTGGGCTTTCAGTTCCTCATCTGTTGAACTATACAGTTTTAAATCATTGACAAAGAAGATGAGCAGTCTTTCTGTTTGTTGCTTTCTGGGAGCAAAATTATAGCCATGACATAATCTGTTAAGCAGGCATCTTAATGGGTTAAGAGCAAGGTAAAAGAGCAGTGTTGAGAGTTACCCTGGAATATCCCCCTTTGGATTTTTATCCCTGGAATGATGAATTGTCCTTCTCATGGCTTATGGCTTAACTGCAAAGTGTTTTGCCACTGTTTCATGGTCGCTGTGATGTAGTTTGTGTAAGGTGTATCTTATAAATTTAACACTCTTTTATCCATGAATGTGGGATACTGTCAAATGCTTTTTTGTCGTCTATCCATGCCATATTTTTTCACAGTTCTCCACTGTGACTTTAACGACAAATGATCCTTTGTTCCATATGACTTTCTTTTATTACCTTTTTGTTCTATTGGCATAATTGAGTTTTCTTCTAAATGATTATAAATATATTTGCACAGACTGTTGGCGTGAGCTAACCGTAAAAGCTGTGATTTCTTTGAGCTTTTAAATTCTAGATGAGATAAGATTTAGAATACAAAGGGTTCTTAACTAATGGTTAATGGTGATAAAAAATGCTGGACAGTTTTATTAATAGGTTAATTTCCAATTAGGTTTTATTTGTCTTTGTTGATCAGAAAAGTCTGACTGTACAAAGCCCATTTTCAGAGAAGTCCTGGGAAGAATAGCTCAAGAAGATATTTAAGGTATTCATAGAACAAAAAGGTATATGTGTATAGATAGTTTTTAAAACGCCTAGATATAGGTTCATAGGTTCATACTAGGCTATCTGCCCTAGGGCATTTATAAGCCTAGCCAGAGTGTGTGTGGCTTTCACCACGGATGAGAATACTATACCCATTAGTTTGCTGTGCCTCTGTCCAGCAGTGATACAGAGATGATTCCAAGATTTCTCTTGGACAGAGTCAGTGAGGGGCTCTGCCTCACATGGACTGGGATTCTGTTCCATAGTGCTCTGGTGGATTTGGATTTTTGAGGTGGAGCATGTCCATTAATTCCAGGTTGGACATGGCCTTGTATGTCAGGCACAGATCACCTCTGAGCAGACGGTATGCATTGAATAGAGCTGGAGTTTCTTCAGTCGGGCATCATTATGACATATGTTTGAGCCTTTATCCTTTTGGTGAGGAACTTTGGGGTCTTTCCAACTGCTGCAGGTGTCAGGTATTGTACTCAATCATTGGTCTGATAAGTGAAGAGTACAGGGGTACAATGACCTCTCCTGATCTGGATGTGAATCCCTTCATGATCAGGTGGGCAATGTAGAAGGTCTTCCTAACCACTTTGGCAATGTGAGTGTCAAAAAGAGAGGTTACTGTCAACTTGGGTCCCCAGGTCCCTGATAACTTCTTCCGTGTTTAATGGATTACCAGCTATGTGGTAATTAGGGGTTACCTTGTTTTTCCCAAAGGGTATGACTATACATTTTTGGCATTTAGCTTAAGGCCATGGCTCTGGCACCAGTTATCTATTTCTATGAGACCTCTCTGGAGGATGTCTGTGTCTAGTTTGCAGTCATCTGCAAATTTTGTCAGCCACAATCCCCTATGTTTGCCTGCACTTCAGAAAACCCAGGACTGAGCCCTGTGGGACACATGACCAGCTTAGAGTCTGACATGGCACCAGCAACTCTAACCCTGTGTGTTCTGTCCTTGAGCCAGTTTGCAACCCATCTTGTGACATATGGGTTTACATCTAAGCTGGTGAGCTTTTCTATGATGCCGCTAGGTCAAGGTAGGCTGTGTGAACTGCCTACCCTCATCAATGGCCTTAGTGACTGTTTGAAAAAAGTCGACCAAGTTCAAGAGGCAGGATCAGGATCCAGTGTCTGTAGGTCCCCAATGTCTTTATTTATGAGTTCCATTATGATCCTCTCCATAGCTTTGCAGACCAGGCTAATCTTATGGGGTAATTTCCAGGGTCTGTAGTAGCGCCGCCTTTGTGGAGTGGGACCGCCATTCTTTGGGTACATATCCAGTAGTAAGGCTAAGATTAAAGAGCAGCCTTATGTGTGGGTTTAGTTCCTCATTGAGTTCTGGTAGCACACAGCCAGGGTCACCGTCCGGTCCCATTGATGCTGTGTTTTCAGCTCTCACCTGGGCATCTGAGATGTTTGGGAGGCTAGACAGAAATTTGCACTGAACCTGTCTGCCAGTATGTTGGCAATGTCTGTGGGATCAGTGATTTTTTTTTTTTATCATTTTGGACTAATTCTGAGCATATCTGGGAGTTTCCACCCAGGTTTCTAATATAGCTAAAGAAGGCCTTATGATTGTCTTTAAACTGATAACTGTTCTGTAGTTGTACTATACAAAGGTAAAACATTTTATTTATTTGTATTTATCCTGTGATGTCAGGGTTAGTCCATTTAGGCTAGTAGCTTCCTCACGGGAGACCCGAGGTGGTATTTGTTCTTCTAAGGAAAGTTGGCCAGGCAGTGGGGAGCTTCCCCTACTCCCTTTGGTAGCTGCCAGGGCATCTTTTACATCCACGTGAGCTACCACCAACTCAGGCAGATGGGACCTTAGTTTAACATCTCAGTCAAAGGGTGACACTTGCAGCAGCACCCTAATACTGCACTGCAGCGTCAGCAGTCCACCCACCTGGTGTGGGAATAAAACCCACAGTCTTCTGCACCAAAGGCAAATGTGTTATCTGTTGCACCACTAACACTGAAAATTGATATTTCAGTTCAAGTTCAGCATATGTGACAAACGGGCATTACATTTGAGTTATGCCACAGAGATGGAGGATTACAGCATAGGTGTTAATAATAAATATATATAAATATATAGGGTGTGAAACATTAATCAGTAGGTGAAGAATAGTTAAATCTCAAAGTGGGAGAGGGGCATTGTTTAGCTGATAAGTGGGGGACTAGGGTATATGCTGACAGAACCTAGTTAGAAGAGTCTGGTGGGAAGTATTGGAGATGAATAAATGGATAGTCAGAAGTTGAAGTGTAATGTGGGGATTAAGAATGGAGGATAATTGAGGAGGAATGATAGAAATGTTTGCTGTGTAGAAGGGGATAGTGATTATAAACAATGGTATGAGCTTACAATGGAAAATGGAATTAGGCAGGTGAGGAATATGTACACAAGCATGTGGTGTTTATGTGGTGTTTTTAGTTAGTGCTTAAAAATGGGGAAGCTTTCATGGTTTATTTTAGCTATGTTGGGATAGTGTTCAAGAATCTAGATACATGAGGGGAGTATAGTGAATCCCTTGCTGAGTTATTAGACTGAGTGAAGGTTTCTCCCTCTAGAGTAGTGCTGCCAGGGTATCTTATAGTGCTTGACACAGAGTAATAAGTTGTGAGTACGTCAGATTGTTTGGTAGCTCGGACCTTCTTAGCTGTATAAGGGCTCTGCAGTGATTTCTATATGTAAGGTTGGCAGCAAAGTTTACCTTTTAAGTGTTGTATTTAGGCTCGTAAGAATAGGTTAGGCTTGGAAGATGATAGGTAAATGCTAGTGTTTAAGTTTGAGATGAGTGTTTTCTAGTGTCAGTAGAGTTCCAGGGTGTAGAATTCCTCTGTTTATGATTTTTAGATTTTTGAGCGAGTGGTTTGGTGAAGGCAGCTCTCTGTGGAGTGTACAGGTTTAATAACTAGTGAGGTGGTAATGCATCTGTCTAGGCTGTTGAGGATGTTGAAGTAAAGTCTTAATGTGAGTGCAGGCTAGTAGATTAGGTAGCTCCAGCCAGTTAAGGAACTAAAGTAGAAGATAGTGATGTGTTCAGTTAGTGGTTACTTGCAGACAGGTTGGTGCAGTGTGGCTAGTTGAGTGGGACTGTAGGCTAGTGTGCATTTTTAGGTATATAGGAGACAAGAATGTAGCTACAACTGAGCTACTGTCTCCTCAATGCAGGTCTTAAAAGAAAGGTATGATTTTAATGTGTGTATATAAACTAAGACTACTTTATAATGTTTGGATGGCTGATCTTAAGCATTTATGAAGTTTCCTTTCCATTTGAACCTATGTCACATTTTCAAAGACTTTTTGCTTCAAAGAAAGTACTCAAACAAAAACTAAATATTTTTTCAGAACTCCTCCATCCATGTTTAACTTTTCTTACATTTTCAACAAATTAAGTTACTCCTGAAGAATGGAATAGTTGCTCCAAACCAACAGTTGCACCAGCAGGCATTACCTAATCCAAAAGAATAGTTACCTGTGCTAAAACACGTTATAGCCTAATTGCTCTGTTTTTTTTTCTTGTTTATATTCCCTTCCCTGGTTGGGGAAAAAAACAGCTTGCATGCTTTCAGTAAGCATTAACTAACTAAATTGTGCACTGTTACGAAATTAAATTTCACACGGTTACAGTAAATTTTATGGTGGTGGTGCTGCAGTAGCGTTGTCGCCTCACAGTAAGACGCTGTCCTGTTCGATTCTCAGCTAGAGCGTCTTCTGTGTGGAGACATGCGTGAATGGGCATACCTTCGTTGAAGGTTGTGTGTCAGAGCTGGCAACTCGGCACGTAAAAATCTACTGCCAATCATTAGCGGACCAGAGTTCCGCTGTGGCACCCCCTAACCGGGAAAAGCCGAAAGACACAACAACAATAAATTTGTTAAAGTCCTATGGTTGCTGGGGAAGATACAACTTCTACAAATTATTCACTTCCCACAATTTCAAACCTCTCTCAGATTGGTAATAGGTTGGGGGCAGCTGCAACTCTGCAGATGTATGAAAAAGTATCTGTAAATGTCCCTCAAGACACACTGTTCAGCCTTCTTATGATTAATTGCTTGCATCTATAGACTTCTTGTCTCCCAGTGCAAACTCTTTGTTAGTGGAAAAACAAAATAGCTAATGACTTTGCAAATACAATAAAGAACTTCCGTTTTCTATGCCTTTATTATTTTCTTGTATTTCAAGCTTATTTCCTTAAAGATAACACTTGTCTGTAGTTTAGTTTAAACCCAAGGACAATATTCTAAGTATCAATCTCTGTATTAATAAGAGGAGAAATATTGTTTAAATCTACATATGATGCGATCAGTACACACTTACATCACCACCCCCAGTATGAAATTTCAACATTATGCTAATTTTAATTTGTTGGTATTCAGCCTTTAACTTGATACAGTGGACACCTTGCTGCTAAGAACAAGTACTCTTTTTTGCTTTAATGTCTTTAACATAAACAGCAGTTTTTGATAAGACTCCCCCTGCCTCCACTGACTGCACAATATACACATCTGTTTTACAGTGCATCGTGCAGCTTGCATAATTAACATGCAGTATAAAAATGAGTATGAACCAAAGCTGTTTTAAGTTCCTTCAGTGTCATTTTAAACCTTAATTTTATAAAGTGGGTCATATGCTGTATAGTTCACACACCAGTTTAACACAGTCAATAAAATTCCAGTCTTTTTCAGCCACTTCTTGCATCTGCCTCTAGACATTCCCTGATTGCCGAGTTAAACTTGCTTTACTTCTGCCCAGCGTACAGTGGAGTAATCCTTTTGCCCAGCGTACAGTGGAGTAATCCTTTTTCACAGGTACTGCTGTCCCCAGTTTTTAATATCTTTGTCACTACTGTCTCAGGAGCTGCTCTATCTTTGTCACAACTGTCTCAGGAGCTGCTCTATTTACTGATATGATTGCATATTTACTAATGTAAGTCAGAGCTGCTTTCTCATAGCCAAGTTTGGAGCATGTACACAATGTGCCCTCTCAATTAAAAAAGCTTGTACTGTGGACCATCATTTCAGTTGCTCATCTGTACAATTTCGTGAAGCCCTAGATTTTTTTCTTTTAGGAACTGCATATTAGATGCTGAATGTGCTGATCTATGTTAATTATTCGCAGCTGTTTTGGATTTTGCACTAGCTAAGTTGTAATATTTGTTGACTGATGATTTTAAGTTTTAGTAGTTTGCTTGGTTAGAGGTAAAAATACCAGCAGTTTGATTGGGGCAGCTTGAGAGAAGAGGGCGCACATATTAATGTGGAGACATCTGTGTGTTAGATGAGAGATGCTGGTGTAAATTGTAATCTAATGTGCTGACAAGTTTTAGCTCGTTATTTATTGTAGTTTTGTGATTTATATTGACTCAGTTTTTAGTGCTACTGTTTGAAATAATTTGTTTATTTCTATTTATTATTTTCTAACCAGTTAGTTCCACTAGGCTTGTAGTCCGTCTTTAGGGGAAAACCTGGTGGTGTTTATACTACTAGGGGAAATTTGGTCAGGGCACTGTTCAGCTTCTTGTGTTCATAGGTTCATAGGTTTATACTAGGCTATCTGCCCTAAGGCATTTATAAGCCTAGCCCAAAGTTTTGTGGCTTACACCCACCCCTTATGTTAAAAAATACTGTGCCCATTAGTTTGTTGTGCCTCTTTCCAGCAGTGACACAGAGATGATTCCCGGGGTAAACCTACTATCTCCCATCCACCGGTCAAGATTTCTCTTGAACAGAGACAGCGAGGTGCTCTGCCTCACATGACCGGGATTTTATTCCACAGCATAGGGAGTCTCTGGGTGACAAATCTATCCCTCCAGCATGTCCTATTTATATCCGTGCTAAGGTTTAAGTCGCTTGCTCTAGTGGATCTGGTAGATTTGGGTTTTTTGAGGTGGAGCATGTCCATTAATTCCGGGTTGGACATGGCCTTGTATGTCAGGCACAGGTCACCTCTGAGCAGGCGGTATGCGACTGAATAGAGCTGGAGTTTCTTCAGTCTGGCAGCATATGACAGATTTTGGAGTCCCTTTATCCTTCTGGCAGCACATGACAGATTTTGGAGTCCCTTTATCCTTTTGGTGAGGAACTTTTGGGGTCTCTCCAATTGCTGCAGGTATCGGGTGAGATACATCCCGAATGGGGCATTGTACTCTTATCATTGGTCTGATAAGTGAAGAGTACAGGGGAACAATGACCTCACTTGATCTGGATGTGAATCCCTTCATGATCAGGTGGGCAATGTAGAAGGTCTTTCTAACCACTTTAGCAATGTGAGTGTCAAAAAGGCCACTGTCAACCTGGGTCCCCAGGTCCCTGATGACCTCTTCTGTGCTTAATGGATTGCCACCTATATGGTAGCTTGGGGTTACCTTGTTTTTCCAGAAGGGTATGACTATACATTTTTTGGCATTTAACTTCAGGCCATGGCTCTGGCACCAGCTATCAGTTTCCGTGAGACCCCTCTGAAGGATATCTGTGTCCAATGTACTTTCCACTATGGCGCCCAGTTTGCAGTCATCTGCAAACTTTGTCAGCCATAGTCCTCGAGAAGTAGATGCCGAACAACAGGGGGCCCAGGACTGAGCCCTGTGGGACACCACTTGTGACCGGCTTGGAGTCTGACATGGCGCCAGCAACTCTAACCCTGTGGGTTCTGTCCTTTAGCCAGTTTGCAACCCATCTTGTGACATATGGTTTTACATTTAAGCTGGTAAGTTCTCTATAATACGCAAGGTCAAGGTAGGCTGTATGGACTGCCTTTCCCTCATCAATGGCCTTGGTGACTGTTTCGAAGAAGTTGACCAAGTTCAAAAGGCATGATCTACCCTTCAAAGATGTCATGCGATCTTTTAAATCCACATGAGCTACCCCAAACCCAAGCAGATGGGAACTGTTTTTAATGTGTATTATGAATGGTGACATACTCCCACTCGGAGTGCAGCACGCCTTAAAGCTGCACTGCAGTGTCAGTAATTCAAAAAAATTTAATCCAGTCTGGAGTGGGAATAGAACCCACAGCCTTCTGATCTTCTAACTTTAAGGGCAAGTGTGCTCTCTGTTGAGCCACTGTGAAGCCATTATAGTGCAGTTGTTATGTTGTAGGTATAAATAATATTTTTATTGGGATTTAGCAGCAGTTTAACTTGTTAGCCAGCTTTCTGTTTTTGTGAAGGAATGCTGCATGTAGTCTTGAAGCTGAGTGAAGAAACTTAACTCAGCATTCATATGTTCATCTGCATAATGGATTAAGTTTGCGAGGTGGAAGGCTGTGTCTCCTTTTATGAAGATATTACTGAGGAAAGGTACTAATGATGAACCCCATGGCACACTGTTGATGGTTCTTCAGCACAATGTACACATTATATTTGCTGGGTGAGGTAATGTATGAATAAATTGTATTATTGCTGCTGAGGCCTACTTACTTTTCCAGGTAATAGTGTGAGGTTGGAAGCTATGAGATACCTTAAATGGTTTTGAAAAATCATGGATGTTGCTTGTAAAGGATAGCAAACCCATTTCTGTTGCCAAATCTGTATTGTATTGTGAAAAGCAGCTTGCTGTCTTTTAGATAGTTGAGCAGCTGGTAAATGAACACATTTTTAGACTAGATAAGATCTCTTCAAGCCTGTAGCTTGCTAGTTCAAGAGATTTTCTTCCTTTTATATTTGAGTGTAATTTAAGATTAGATTGTTCTTAGACTTTGGAGACTGCGCTTCTTGAAAGGAGTGTTTTTAAGTGTAGATAGTAAGTGGTCTGTGCATCTGTGGGGTGGTACTGTGGTCTGTGCATCTGTGGGGTGGTACTGTGGTCTGTGCATCTGTAGGGTGGTACTTTATTAGTAGGTTATCAGCTGTTGGAGTGATGGGTTTGAGCTTTTGTGTAGTTTAACTGTGCTGGTAGCAGTTGTGGCGAGGAAGAAGATGGCCAGTGTCAAGTTTGTTCGATACCTTGCGTTTTATGTTCGAAACATTGTGTTTATTAAGGGAGCTGTTTTTAAATTTTTGTCAGCACAAGTTTTATGTTTGATATGTTGCGTATTATATTTGATACTGTGTGTTTATTAAGTGAGCTGGTCATACTAATGTAGTGTAAATCAAATGTAATACTTATTGTTGGAGGTTTAATCTAGGAAGGGGGTTTCATCTGGGGAAGGGCAAGGTTGGGTTTTTTGCCAGGTTGTAGAAGATAATTGATTTGTAGAACAGAAATATTTAGATGTGGATTGTGGATGTTTAGTAGGTTGCTGTAGTAACCTTTTGTCTTTTTGATGACATTTAAGTTTCAAATGTGCAGGTGTTACTGTAGTGCTGTCTGTTTTTACTGAGAACTTTCATCACTATGTGCCAAGGCATATAATATACTGAAAAATGTTTTTTTAAAGAATTTCTGTTTCATGATTACTTTGTTTTTTATTTATTTTTTTATGATTATAAGTGTAAAGACCTGTTGATGCTGCCATATGGAGTTTTTATATTTTAGTATTTAAATATGTTTTAAAATCAATATGCAAACATATGACAAGATATTTTTGATGATGCACAGTTTTAATTGTATCCAGTAGAAATTGTAACTATTTTAATGTTTTGTCACTGTTGCTCTGTGGGTGATAGTTACATTAAAAATGGTAAACGGTATGGTGAATTTAGTGTGCTGTGGCTCCACTCTGATTAGGCATGTGTGGATGCTGGGGTAGCATTGCTCTGCATGTGCAAGGCTGTATAACAAATCTTTACCGCTACAATAACCAAGCTGCTGGGATGCCTTTGCTTTGCGTGGTCATATGACCTAAGCAGAAACATCAGGCAAATGATATTCCTAATGCAGCGCCCATTTACATACACAGCAAAGTGCCTCGTAGCTGTGATTTAGGCAGTACTTACAAATTCAGTTAATCATGTAAGTGGCGATATAGTGCAGGCCAAAATGAGGAACACCCAGGCGGTTGAAAGGGAGGATAGAGTGGTGATGAAGGGTGTGCGCATGTGATTGGCTGTGTCTGTATAGGGGAAGGTAGCAAGGAGACAGGGCAGGAAGTGGGACCAGACAAACCTAGAACAAGGGCTGGAAGGGGCTGTAATGTCAGGCTCACTAGAGGGATGCAGGCTAGCAGGGGAGATAAAGGGGGCCATTACTGTTCAGATGCAGACTGACAGATGGTGGCAAACCGGAGCTAAGGAGGACTGCACTATAGACAGGAACATGGAGTCAGTTACAGAACAGGGAAGACGGTGATGGAGAAGGGTTAGGAACATGGAGTCTGTTACAGAACAGGAAGACTGTGATGGAGAAGGGTTAGGAACATGGAGTCAGTTACAGAACAGGGAAGACGGTGATGGAGAAGGGTTAGGAACATGGAGTCTGTTACAGAACAGGAAGACTGTGATGGAGAAGGGTTAGGAACATGGAGTCAGTTACAGAACAGGGAAGACGGTGATGGAGAAGGGTTAGGAACATGGAGTCTGTTACAGAACAGGGAAGACTGTGATGGAGAAGGGTTAGGAACATGGAGTCTGTTACAGAACAGGGAAGACTGTGATGGAGAAGGGTTAGGAACATGGAGTCTGTTACAGAACAGGAAGACTGTGATGGAGAAGGGTTAGGAACATGGAGTCAGTTACAGAACAGGGAAGACGGTGATGGAGAAGGGTTAGGAGGATCTGCTTGACTGGTCTTGAGGAGAACCTTCCTACATGTCCTTCACTTGTTGGTTGGCGTCATGGGCAGGTGCTACCTCTGATCACCTGCTGGGTGGGGCCAGCTAGCCATGCTGACTTGTCTGCACAAAGAGATGCTCAAGGATGCCAATGCAGTCATCCTACTACTTGTCCACCTTGGGCCTCACCAACTGTTGTAGTTTCCACTGGCTGATCCAAGAAGACTCTGCATTGACACTTTCAGAGAAGGATCCTTTGCCAGTTTCTGAGACGTGACCTATGAGGCCACCAGTAAGTCAAGACACATTTTGCTGGGTGACCAAGAGGCCGGCCTGGGAATTGCTGGTGACCTAGTGGTAGGTCTTTGCAGAGAGAGCTGGAGGTGCTTGCACCTTATTGCATCTAGAGAAAAAGGAAATAAAAGGAGGAAAGGAACAAAAAGAGAAATGAGTACAACCGATTATTCCGTGTGAATTGGATATAAAGTGCATGCAGACATCCGTACACACACCCTGCCGCCTTGAGAGCTAGTCCCTTCTCCTCCTTAGGTGCACGATTCTGTTTGCCTGTATTTTGCAGGCCAGTAAAAAACCGCAGACAGCACAGCATATTTCTTGACAGTAAGTGGCAGTTACAACTATGGTTGCCAGGGCAAGTCTACAGTGCCAAACCAAGGACAGAATACTTTCTTGAAGACACCTTCCTCTCTCTAACTTCATTTTCCCACTGACAGACAAGGCCTGCATGGCATCACTCAGCAACTGACAAGCTGTTCCAAGTACAGTAGAAGTAGAATGGTTTTGCCTTCTTTTCTACGTGATGCAGGACCTTGTTTGGATATGGTCTTATCAAAACAGTGCAAGAAACTTCTCTGTGTGGAAGATTTTCATTCCATATATTTCTAGTTAATCACTGTATATTAATCAGATCAGACAATAGTAGTAGAAGTAGCGAACGTAAACTCGTCAAGTCAAAAAGTAATAACAGAAAATATATAATTCTACAGTATTACTAAGTATTCGAAAGTAATCCAAGCAAGGCAGGCAGTCTGTTTCCAGTCGAAAATACTTTTATTAAGTACACAGACAAGCGATCCAAGTAAAACAAAAATAGAGTAATTAAAATATATATATATATATATATATATATATATATATATATATATATATATATATATATATATATGTGTACTTTTTATCGGGCATGGGAGTCGTTTATTGTGCTGTAAAACAAAGTGTTATTGGTACACATGTTAAATTCACATCCTTTCCCCCATCAGTGTGACATTCGAGCTGGTCCTGCCCTACCCAGTAGCTGTCATAATATATAGTCCTAATGTACTTTAATGGTACATCTTATTTAACAAAATTATTAAGTAGATTATTAAGTCTGTGATTTTATACAAGGCAATATACTACATGGCTGGAAATATATCAACTTTAGTTCATTTTGCGATCAAAAATTACATATAAATATATACATATACATTTTGCATGTAAAAATCAGTTTCTATTTTCATAACCTATTGTTAACAAAGATCGCTTTCGTCCTTCTAGACTTCTTCAGGTGTGTGTACAAGAACCCTAAAAACCTATATAATTGTTTAATTAGTTAGTATTGATGGAAACAAAATATACACTTAAATGTCAAATGATTTAAAATGGTATTTAAAACCAATTTGTTGAAAAAAATAAAATACACTTAGTCACGTAAACAATGTGGCAATTTTCTAAGTTCTAGTGCACTTTTAATTGAACAGTAATAGTTTAGTCCAGGCTTTCTAAAAGAGTTCAGCTTTAATTGCCACACAAGTTCCTGTTTCTCCAGAATATTCGGGATGTCTCCTTCAAGATCACCCATATCTATGCGATCCAGGATCTGGAACTTAAAACCTGTGTGTCTTTTCTGAAGAGAAAGGTGTTTGGCTAGTGCATTATTTTTACATCCAGAGCGGATTTCTGACAGATGACATGAAATCCTTCGCTTGAGTTTATTTGCAGTCTTACCCACATAGAATGCATCACATTCATTGCACTGTGCCCTGTAAATTACTTTTTTAGTGTTACAGTCACCCCCTGCACTGGTTTTAATGATCTCCTTTAAATAAGGGCAATAAAAACTATCACCTTGCTGTATAAATATACAAAATGTACAATTAGTTTCACATCTTTTAGTGTTTTTCTCACATGGTCTAGGTCTCATATGGTCTCATTATGGTCTATAATTATACAATTATATAGGTTTTTAGGATTCTTGTACACAGACCTGAAGAAGTCTAGAAGGACGAAAACTATCTTTAACAATAGGTTATGAAAATAGAAACTAATTTTTACATGCAAAATGTATATGTATATATTTATATGTAATTTTTGATCGCAAAATGAATTAAGGTGGATATATTTCCAGCCATGTAGTATATTGCCTTGTATAAAATCACAGACTTAATTCTTCTTCTTCTTCTTCTTCTTTTTTTTTCCGTTTCACGTCGCATCGATACACTTTGTCCGCATTGAATGGCATTAGAGTTTTATTTTTCGAGTTGGACAGCCCCCTTCCACAGACCTTCCACTCCACACTCACACGCACACACAGGGCCAATTTACACCTCCAATCCAATGCTGCATGTCAATCCATGAGGGTGGATGGAGGAAACCGGAGGAACCCCGGAGGAAACAGGGACAGACAGGGGGATGCGCAGACTGCACAGAAAGCACCCCCCGAGAGGGGAAACCGAGAACTCTCTTTGTGAGGCTGCAATGCTAACACTGCACCACCACGCGCCCTAAAAAATCACAGACTTAATAATTTGGTTAAATAAGATGTACCATTAAAGTACATTAGGGCTATATATTATTATGACTGCTACTAGGTAGGGCAGGACCAACTCGAATGTCACACTGATGGTGGAAAAGATGTGAATTTAACATGTGTACCAATAACACTTTGTTTTACAGCACAATAAACCACTCCCATGCCTGATAAAAAGTGTATATATATATATATATATATATATATATATATATATATATATATATATATATATATATATATATATATTTAGAAAGCTTGTGAGGAAATGTATTACTCTATTTTTCTTTTACTTGGATTGCTTGTCTGTGTACTTAATAAAGGATTTTGGACTGGAAACAAGACTGCCTGCCTTGCTTGGATTACTTTCCAATACTTAGTAATGCTGTAGAATTATATATTTTCTATTATTACTTTTTGACTTGAGTTTACGTTCACTACTTCTACTACTATTGTCTGATATGATTAATATACAGTGATTAACTAGAAATGTATGGACTGAAAATCTACCACACAGAGAAGTTTCTTGCACTGTTTTGTTTTTAGACCCACTACACTTTAGTGGGTTGTTTTGAGACTTCGGGGATACCACGGAGATTACTTGTTTTTTTGATATGGTCTTTTCAGGAACACAGTCAATCTGCCAGTCAAAATCGGGTGAAAAATAATATCCCGGTGTGCAGGGTGGCATATACTGGACACGTGTATTGTCACGCAGCATGGTAACATGATGCAAAGTAACACTAGTGTGGTCAGGTGATGATATGGGCATCATAGTGGCTGTATACATGTGCAGCCCAAGAAGTGGCAGACGTGGTCACTGCAGTATCCAGTCTGGCTGATAATAAGACGTAGTGCTATCGCCATAATTCAGAGACTACTGCTGAAAGTCACCTAACGAACATATTTATTGTGCTGCAAGAATCGCTTTAGTAAGCAGAAAATGTGGTTACTATATTTTAGCTGACTGCTTTATGACAAGCAACTTACAGAATGAAAACCAAGAGGTTAACAAGTATCCTGACACAGATTTGTAGCGGACAACACTACTGTTAATGAACCTTATGGACCTTACAGCTGCAGGTACAACACACGACTGCATGAAAGCAACAGAACCAATTACTAAGTGTCGCTAACAGCTTGGAGCATGATGGGGGCCCCAACTGATGTGCCAAAGGAGACTGGTCAGGGCAGTTTTCAGTCATGTCGGGGGGGGGGCTCAGTCTGAGTTGGCTTTGGGACCAGGGCAGGGTAGGTTGCCGTTTTGCAGGGTGGGGCTGCTAAGCCTGACATGGCACTGGGAACAGGGCAGAGCAGGTTAGTCTTTTTGTGGTGGGGCTCAAAGTAGCAAGGCACGTGGGATATGGTTATTTCAGGTCACAGTCTTGCTGGGGGTGCTCAAGCCTGGTTACTTTTCTGCTGTGTACAGGTCGATAACAGCAGTGTGTGTGTGTGTGTGTGTGTGTGTGTGTGTGTGTGTGTGTGTGTGTGTGTGTGTGTGTCATCGCCACAGTAGTCAGGAAATCCTACTACATGGTACACCTCATCATAAAAGGTTTCTCATCCAGGAAAAGAGGTCATTGTCCCTCTCTATTCATCACTCATTAGAACCATTATAGAGTACAGTGCCCCTTTTGGCATGTACCTCACAAGACATCTACAACAACTGGAAAGGCAGCAGAAATACCTCACAAAGAGGATTACCGGCCTCAAACAGATGCCTTGATATAACCCAAACTGTAAAAGTAACCGACTTCAAATCCAGCTCCAGACAAGTGGAGTACCTCAGGGTTCAGTCCTGGGAACACTCTTGTTTGGCATCTACTTCTCTGAAGTACAGACAAACACTAAGGGACTCTGGCTAACAAAGTCCGCAGATGACTGCAAACTGGGAGCCATTATTGAATCCCCAAATGATGTGGATACTCTACAAAAGGGCCTTACAGAAACAGATGCTTGGTGCCAGAGCCATGGGCTCAAGCTCAATGCCAAGAAATGTATAGTTATACCTTTTTGGGAAAAAAACATGTACCCGTGAAATACCATATAGGTGGCAGTGCACTAAACATTGAAAGTGTGATGAGTCTTGGGGACACAGGTGGACAGTGGTCTCACCTTTGATAACCACATCGCCACAACAGTCAGGAAATCCTTCTATGTGGCACACCTCATCACTAAGGGCTTTTCATCCAGAAAAAAGGAGGTCATTGTCGCACTGTACTCATCCCTCATTGGACCCATTTATAGAATACAGTTCCCCTTTTGCTATGTATCTCTCAAGACATCTGCAACAACTGGAAAGGCCGCAGAAATACCTCACTAAAAGAATCACAGGCCTAAAGCAGATGCCCTACACTGGCCTCCTTAAACTCCAGCTATACTCTGTCACATATCGTCTACTCCGAGGCGATCTCTGCTTAACATACAAGGCCATGTCAAACCCAGAGCTGTTGGACATGCTACACTTAAAGAAATCCCAATCCCTCAGAGCCACATGCTCCAGGGATCTAAACCTTGTCATCACAATAACTAAAACATGCTGGAGGGATAGGTTCCTGACCCAGAGACTCCCCATACTCTGGAGTAGACTGCCCATACATGTCAAGCAGAGCTCTCTGGCCCTCTTCAAAAGGAACCTTGAAGATTGGATGGGAGAAAGGAAATTCACCCCGGGGATCACGTCAGTCGCCCTGCTAGACAGGGGTCCAGGGAAGTAAATTAGTGTGGGAAGAAATAGTCAGGGAATTGTTATGGCTAGGCTTGCATAGTCCCTAGGGCTGATAGCCTAGTACCAACCTATGCAGACTGTCTCAAAAAAAACTTTAGCTTTACTCTGTCACATATCACCTACTCAGAGGTGATCTCTGCCTAACATACAAAGCTATGTCAAACCCAGAGCTGCTGGACATGCTCCACAAAAAGAAATCCCAATCCCTCCGAGTTACATACTCTAGGGACCTAAACCTTGTTACCACAATAAACAGAACATGCTGGAGGGATAGATTCCTGTCTCAGACTTCCCATACTCTGGAACAAACTACCTATCTATATCAAACGGAGCTCCTCATTAGCACTCTTCAAGAAAAATCTTGACGATTGGATGGGAGATAAGAAATTCACCCCCGGGATCACTTCTGTGGCTCTGCTTGACAGGGGCACAGGAAAATAATTTTCTTGGGTGTCAAAAGCCGGGGTACCGTTTGGTTAGGCTTATATAGGCCCTAGGGCCAATAGCCTAGTATCTACCTGTTAACCTATGAATCTCCACGGCAATACCTAGATTTGCTCTGAGCTACTGCAGCCAACCGGTATTGCCAATATATTGACCAACAGATTCAGTGCCAACTTAACCCCACCCCCAAAGGACCAATCACAACACCCTTAGATTGTCAGGCAACCAGTATTACTGCTGTACAGGTTAAAACAGCACTGCCCAAGGCCAAGAATACAGCTTCTGTGGGACCTGACATTATCCCTGGCTGTGTTCTACATGAACTACAGAGTGAACTAGCACCTCACTTGTGTGCCCTGTTCAGTCACAGCCTCACCTCAGGCTCTGTCCCTAATGAATGGTGTACTGCTACAGTCATCCCTCTCCACAAGGGAGGCGCGACTACAGACTCTGGGAACTATCACCCCATTAGACTGATGAGTCTTGGCTATGGAATGCATTATCATGGACCTAATAAACAAGAATATAGAGAATCTCCACACTCTGGATCCTACAGAGTTTGGTTTTGTGAAGGGAAGATCATGCCTGCTGAACTTGGTCGACGACTTTGAGTCCATCACCAGAGCTGTGGATGAAAGCAAGGTGGTTCATACAGCCTACCTTGATCTGGCCAAAGCCTTTAATACCATTACCAACTCAGGAATCATAGAAACACTCATTAAGCTTGGCATCAACCCCTATATCACTAGGTGGGTTGTAAACTGGCTCGCAGGTAGAACCCACAGTGTGAAAGTAGCTGACTCCAATTCAGACTGTTGACCACTCATGAGTTGAGTCCCACAGGGTTCGGTCCTGGGTCCTCTCCTGTTTATCATCTACTTCTCTGAAGTCCAGACCAACATGAAGGGACTCTGGCTGACAAAGTTAGCAGACAATTGCAAGTTGGGAGCTATTTAACTCCCCAAGCGAAGTTGACATTCTACAGAAAGGCCTCATTGAGACCAACGACTGGTGCCAGAACCATGGCCGTAAACTCGGTGCCAAAAAAAAGTGTCGTCATCCCCCTTGGGGAAAAACCTGGTTCCCTTGAATTACCACATCCATGATAGTCCACTGCACACAGACTTTATAAGAGGTCAAGGAACACAGGTTGACAGCAACCTCTCTTTTGACCACTACATTGCCACTGTGGTCAGAAAGTCCTTCTGTGTGGCACACCTCATTACTAAGGGTTTTGCATTCAGGAAGTAAGAGGTCATTGTCTCCCTTATGACCTCTTACTTCCTGAATGCAAAACCCTTATTAATGAGATGTGCCACACACAAGGACTTTGACCACAGTGGCAATGTAGTGGTCAAAAGTAAGGTTGCTGTCAGCCTGTATTCCTTATACATATTTGGGTTCACTTTATAGTTCAGAATTTCAGTATTTCAAAATCATAAAGTTGAAAACTCAAAATCGCGAAAGAGCATAATTGTGAATTCAGATATCTCGAATTCGCTGTTATGGCTTATGGTACGTGGCATGCGATGTTGGAGTGTATTGTTTATGAATGTAGGTGCAATTGAAGGTACGTGAGTGTTTTGTAAGGGTTTTGTGTGGTAGACGGTGTAAGGGTTGGATGTGGTGGTGATTGTGTGTTTGCAGGGGACTGAAATGTGTCTCATAGGTTTCCTTTTTGCATCTGCGAGATCTCGGAGTTAGTGTGTGTGTGTGTGTGTGTGTGTGTAATATAAATATATAAATTATATATATATATATATATATATATATATATATATATATGTGTGTGTGTGTATGTGTGTGTGTGTATATATATATATATATATATATATATATATATATATATATATATAAAATGTATAATTTATACATGTACACATACACACACGGGTTGTCTACACATGATCGAAATTTCAGAAAGCCAAAACCCGTATGGCAGAGAGATGATTGACTTTTGAAATTTCGACTATGCAGAACAGGCATCTCAGTATAGTGTAGAATGGGAAGATTCCCATCTTTCGCACTGTAGTACGATCTTGGGAGTTGGTATGTTTAAGTTGCAGTGGTTGAGGGGGGCTTGGCCCCCTGCTAGCAACATGTAGGTAAGGTGTGTTTGTTTTTTTTTTTTTAAATGTTAGAAATTTTCAAAAGTCGAAGCATATGGTCTCGGCTTTCTGAAATTTTGATCATGTGTAGTAGACCTGTTTGTGTATGAATATTTGTCTCTGGATTTCTATTTCTGGATATAAATATATCTATATTTAAATGTAGCTTTCTGTATAGCTGGGTTTATATTATAATCGTGAAACACAAATACCTCGAATGATTAAACAGCCAGATGAAATACATGAAACCTGAAACTCTAGAATGATGAGAAAGTTGAACCACATATCATCAAAGGTAGGTACTGGAAATAGACAGACATATAACACAGACAAACAACCTATGTTATTCTACCATATTTACGTTCGATGTTTTGCTGTTCAGTGATATGTGGTTAGTTATTTTAACATTTTTTGCATTTCGTCTGGATGTTTAACCGTTTGTGGTATTGATGTTTTGTGATTATATTATAATATAGATCCCTGTAGACGTGCATTGATAGAGATATTAATAGATATCTTATCTGTGCGTGTATCTGTCTATTTCTAATACTCAAAAGACCACTGACCTTGGGAACTACCGACCAATAAGCCTGACCAGTCTGATCTGTAAGGCTATGGAGCGAATCATTATGGAACTCGTAAATGGAGAGATTGGGAACCTCCAGTCGCTGGACCCCACACAGTTCGGCTTCGTCAAGGGCTGATCATGCCTCCTGAACCTGGTGGATTTCTTTGAGACAGTTACGCAGGCTATAGATAAGGGAAAGGAGGTACACACATCTTACCTTGACCTTTCTAAAGCATTTGACACCATTCCCGTATTATTGATAAACTCACCAACCTGGGCATAAACCCTTGCGTCACAAGATGGATCGCAAACTGGCTCTCAGACAGATCCCACAAAGTAAGAGTAGCGGGATCTATGTCCGAATCCAGACCAGTAATGAGCGGTGTGCCTCAGGGCTCTGTCCTGGGGCCCCTCCTGTTTGGCATATACTTCTCAGAAGTACAGGCAAGCACGGAAGGGCTGTGGCTGACTAAGTCTGCAGACCGTCCGACATGGAGATCCTCCAGAAGGGCCTTAACAAAACTGATGCATGGTGTCAAAGCCATGGTCTCAAGCTAAATGCTAAAAAATGCATAGTAATTCCCTTTGGAAAAAACAAGAGTACCCTCGAACTACAACATAGGAGGTAACCCCCGAAATCTGAAGTAGTAAGGAGGTAACCCCCTGAAATCTGAAGAAGTAATAAGGGATCTAGGGACTCAAGTAGATAGTCAGCTTTCCTTTGATAACCATGTTGCCAAGGTGGTTAGAAAATCCTTCTATGTGACCCATCTGATCACGAAAGGGTTCGCATCAAGATCTAAGGATGTAGTGGTGCCCCTCTACTCTTCCCTCCTCAGACCCAATATTGAGTACAATGCACCAATTGGAATGTACCTGACTAGGCATCTCCAGCAGCTGGAGAGACCACAGAGGTACCTCACTAAGAGGATTACTGGCCTCAAACAGTTGCCCTATGCAGCATGATTGAAAAAGGCTTTTCTCTGTTGCATACCGCCTTCTCGGAGGCAATCTCTGTCTAACATACAGAGCCATGTCCAACCCAGAATTGTTGAACATACTCCATCTTAGCAAAACCAAATCTACTCAAGCTACATGCTCTAGGGATATAAACCTCAACACAACAATGAATAGAACATGCTGGAGGGATATTCACAGACTTCCCTTACTATGGAACAGGGTCCCGATCTACATCAGACAGAACCCCTCACTATCACTTTTCAAGAGGAACCTTGATGACTGGATGTGTAACAGAAATTTCACACTGGGGATCACACCAACAGCACTACTAGATAGGGGCCAAGGGTACTAGCTTGCTAGTACAAGGGTCTAGGGAACTACTAAAGGGGCGGTGAATACCGCACAACGTGGTGGGGCTAATGTATGCCTTCGGGCAGATAGCTCAGTACCAACCTATGAACCACTTACCTGAAGACGACTTTACAGTACCACAACACCAAATCGTTACTTTGCTGAATGATCACACTGCTGAATACGACTTTACAGAACCACAACACCGAATCATTACTTTACCGAACGATCACCCTGCCGAATTTATTAACAGGGCAAGTAGGCACTTCGCTAACAAATGATGATGATGAAACACACCATAGTATGTCTACCCCCCCAACTAAATATACCGACTCCATCGCACTACAGTGGGGAAAAGGGCAAATATCCCCATGTTGGCCAAGTGCATATGTAACCAGTAAGATACAGCACCAAAAGAAGCCGAGAAAATCACAAACTGATGAAACAAACTCCAGACTGTGGAAATGCCTCAATAAACCACCAAATTGCATTAAAGAGGTAATAGAAACTCTACAAGCTGTAAAATTATTCTTCCATGTAGAACCACAAATTTAGTAATACGAAAGATTAGCATTTTTGTCTCTTCACCATAAAAAAATGGTGGTTTATGAGGCATTTCCATGGTCCGGTGTTTTTCAACAAGTGCATACGTACCCTGTTAAAAAGTTGTAATTGTTCTGTAATGTAAGATTTCTGTGTTGTTGTCTTGGTAAAGTCATCTTAAGGTTTGTGTTTTTTCAGTTATTAGAAGTAGTCCCATATATTCAATATATTCATACATTTGTGTGTACGTGTGTAATGAGTGTTTATGCGTGTGTGTGTTTGTGTGTGCATCTGCATAAACCTGTAGCTATGTGTATGTACATAATATGTGTGTAGATATTGAGAGAAAGAATGGACACATGGCATGGGCTGCTACAAATATGAAGCCTTCAGTATATGGGACACTTGCTGTACTGTCAGCTCAGTTTGATTGGACATGATTCACATGTTTGCTGCTGCAGTACTCTGGACAGCATCAGAATGGTAATGTAGTAGCACACTGAGCTGGGGATGGTAGTGAGACAGCTGCTATTTGGCATGGACAGTTATGCAAATGCACTGATCTCCATGTCTAATTCACAGCTGTACATGTCTTGTCATGGAACTGAAGGAGTGATGGTGAATGAAAGAGCGTGGTGCAGAGGAGATGAATGTGTTATTGCAAGCCCTGCAGACACACATGACATGCAAGTTTATTGGCATGTTTTTTTTTTTATTTTTTGAAGGCTATTTAAAATTATTATTGTTCATAGCCTAGTATGAACCTATGAACCTATCTGCCCTAGGGCATTTATAAGCCTTGCCAGAATGTGTTTGGCTTTCGCCACCCATTTTAAATTTATTTTGCTATGCCCTTTTTTGAGGTTAGTATACTGTGCCTCTGTCTAACAGTGACACAGAAGTGATACCCGGGGTAAACCTACGATCTCCCATCCTCTCATCAAGATTCCTCTTGAAGAGAGTCAATGAGGGACTCTGCCTAACCTGGACTGGGATTTTATTCCAGAGTGAAGGGAGCCTCTGGGTTATGAATCTGTCCCTCCAGCATGTCCTATTTATTTCAGTGCTGAGGTTAAAGTCTCTCGAGTGTGTAGCTCGATGGGATTTGGATTTTCTGAGGTGCAGCATGTCCATTAATTCTGGGTTGGAAATTGCTTTATACGTCAGGCACAGATCGCCTCTGAACAGGTGGTATGCCACTCAGTAGAGTTGGAGTTTCTTTAACCGGGCAGCATATGGCATCTGTTTGAGCCCTTTGATCCTCTTGGTGAGGTACTTTGTCTTTCCAGTTGCTGCAGGTGTCTGGTAAGGTACATCCCAAAAGGGGCATTGTACTCAATTATGGGCCTGATGAGGGATGAGTAAAGAGGCACGATGACCTCCCCTGATCTAGATGTGAATCCCTTCATGATTAGGTGGGCTATATAAAATGTTTTTCTAACCACTTTGGCCACGTGGTTGTTAAATGAGAGATTGCTATCAACTTGGGTCCCCAGGTCCCTAATTACTACTTTTGTACTTAATGGATTACCACCTATGTGGTAATTTGTGGGCACTTTGTTTTTGCCAAAGGGGATGATTTAGCTTGAGGCCATGGCTCTGGCACCAGTTGTCGGTTTCTATGAGGCCCTTTTGGAGGATGCTTGTGTTGGCTGGAGAGTCGATTATGGTGCCCAGTTTGCAGTCATCTGCGAATTCGGTCAGCCACAGTCCTTCCGTGTTGGCCTGTACCTACGAGAAATGTATACCGAACAAGAGAGGTCCCAGGACTGAGCCTTGTGGGACACCACTTGTAACTGGTTTGGAGTCTTGACATGGCTCCAGCAATTCTAACCATGTGGGTTCTGTCCTTGAGCCAGTTTGCAATCCATCTAGTGACATAGGGGTTTATATTTAAGCTGGTGAGCTCATCTATAATGCCCGAGTGGGGTACTGTATCGAAGGCTTTTGCGAGGTCCAGGTAGGCTGTGTGGACCACCTTCCCCTCGTCAATGGCCTTGGTGACTGTTTCAAAGAAATCAACCAGGTTTAAGAGGCAGGATCTGCCCTTAACAAAGCCGAACTGGGTAGGATCCAGTGTCTGTAGGTCCCCAATATCTTTATTTATGAGGTCCATGATGATCCTTTCCATAGCTTTGCAGACCAAGCTAGTCAGGCTTATGGGGCGATCGTTTCCAGGATTCGTCGAGGCACTACCTTTATGGAGAGGGACCACTGTTGCTGTACGCCACTCTTTGGGCACATATCCTGTAGTAAGGCTGAGATTGAATAGTAGTTTTATGTTTGGGTTTAGCTCTTCTTGGAGTTCATGTAGGACGCTGCCCGGGACACCGTCTGGTCCCATTGATGCTGTGTTTTTTGCTTTGGAGAGGGTGGCTCTTACCTGAGCATCTGAGATGTCAGGGGGGCAGCACTCTGCTGGGATAGATATTTGCCCTTTTGGTGGGGAGGGGGGTGGAGAAGTTTGCGCTGAACCTGTTGGCTAGGATGTTGGCAATGTCTGGGTTCAGTGTATTTTTTGTCATTTTGGACTAATTCTGAGCATATCTGGGAATTACCACCCAAGTTCCTAACATAACTAAAGAAAGCCTTGATAATTTGGAGCTTTTCTTCTTGGGACCTCTTGTGAAAATGGGCTCCTACCCAGTTGGACTTTCTGGTAATCAAATGTCAATAAATAAATGGTGTTAAAAGATGTGAAACGGAGGATTTCTGGCTCCAAATGTGGCAAGGACTGGTGCCGAACATTGGTGCAGTGTGCAGCCATAATAAGTTAGTAGTCGATTTTATTTTGCAGGATACTTCATGCCAAGACTAAGGCACAAGAAGTTATCAGGGAAGAATTGATTACTGGAGGAGGACCACCAACACAGAGGCATCTCAGAGTTGGAGGAATTCCTGTTAAATGAGGAAGGTGAGAAAACCCACATAGCTGATGGGAAATTGAATGTGGGAAGCTGGGTTGGAGTACTACAGGGAGGAGGTGAACCAACTTGTTCATTGGTGTACTGACAACAACTTGGCACTAAATGTTGGGAAAACCAAGGAAATTATCAGTTTTTAGGAAGGCAAATAAGCCACACACCCCTATCGTCATCAATGGTGCCTCAGTGGAGAGAATAAATGGCACCAAATTCCTAAGGGTACATATCTCACAAGACCTAAGTTGGGCCACTAACACTTCCTACCTTATAAAGAGAACCCAACGATGTCTCCAGTTCCTTAGGAGACTTCGTTGAGCTAACCTTCCCCCACAGATCCTGCCTGCCTTCGTAGAGCTAACCTTCCCCCACAGATCCTGCCTGCCTCAGAGCTAACCTTCCCCACAGATCCTGCCTGCCTCAGAGAGCTAACCTTCCCCCACAGATCCTGCCTGCCTTCGTAGAGCTAACCTTCCCCCACAGATCCTGCCTGCCTTCGTAGAGCTAACCTTCCCCCACAGATCCTGCCTGCCTCAGAGAGCTAACCTTCCCCACAGATCCTGCCTGCCTTCAGAGCTAACCTTCCCCCACAGATCCTGCCTGCCTCAGAGCTAACCTTCCCCACAGATCCTGCCTGCCTTCGTAGAGCTAACCTTCCCCACAGATCCTGCCTGCCTTCAGAGAGCTAACCTTCCCCACAGATCCTGCCTGCCTCAGAGAGCTAACCTTCCCCACAGATCCTGCCTGCCTCAGAGCTAACCTTCCCCACAGATCCTGCCTGCCTCAGAGAGCTAACCTTCCCCACAGATCCTGCCTGCCTCAGAGAGCTAACCTTCCCCACAGATCCTGCCTGCCTCAGAGAGCTAACCTTCCCCACAGATCCTGCCTGCCTCGTGAGAGCTAACCTTCCCCACAGATCCTGCCTGCCTCAGAGCTAACCTTCCCCACAGATCCTGCCTGCCTCAGAGCTAACCTTCCCCACAGATCCTGCCTGCCTCAGAGAGCTAACCTTCCCCACAGATCCTGCCTGCCTCAGAGCTAACCTTCCCCACAGATCCTGCCTGCCTCAGAGAGCTAACCTTCCCCAACAGATCCTGCCTGCCTTCGTAGAGCTAACCTTCCCCCACAGATCCTGCCTGCCTTCGTAGAGCTAACCTTCCCCCACAGGACCTGCCGGCCTGCGGAGAGCTAACCTTCCCCATCAGATCCTGCCTGCCTTCGTAGAGCTAACCTCCCCTCACAGATCCTGCCTGCCTCAGAGAGCTAACCTTCCCCACAGATCCTGCCTGCCTCAGAGCTAACCTTCCCCACAGATCCTGCCTGCCTCAGAGCTAACCTTCCCCACGGATCCTGCCTGCCCTGGTAGAGCTAACCTTCCGCCACAGAGTCTGGCTGCCATCGTAGAGCTAACCTTCCCCCACAGATCCTGCCTGGCTTCAGAGAGCTAACCTTCCCCACAGATCCTGCCTGCCTTCAGAGCTAACCTTCCCCACAGATCCTGCCTGCCTCAGAGAGCTAACCTTCCCCACAGATCCTGCCTGCCTTCAGAGCTAACCTTCCCCACAGATCCTGCCTGCCTTCGTAGAGCTAACCTTCCCCCACAGATCCTGCCTGCCTTCGTAGAGCTAACCTTCCCCCACAGATCCTGCCTGCCTTCGTAGAGCTAACCTTCCCCCACAGATCCTGCCTGCCTTCGTAGAGCTAACCTTCCCCCACAGATCCTGCCTGCCTCAGAGCTAACCTTCCCCCACAGATCCTGCCTGCCTTCGTAGAGCTAACCTTCCCCCACAGATCCTGCCTGCCTTCTACAGAGCCACGACTCGGTGCACTGACAAACCCTTGTCTGGTATAGAAATTGCTCTCAAGCTGATCGGAAGGCACTAGATAAAATTGTTAAACAGGCCACAAAAATCTTTGGCTCCAACCTTCAATCCCTACAGGCCATGTATTCAAACAGAAGCTATGGTAGGGTCCAAAAACTATTGAGTCTTGTACATCCGGTGGACTGTTCAAACTCCTGTCAACAAGGAAGCGCTACAGAAAGATTAGATGCGGGACATCCAGATTCCATAACAGATTCTTCCCACACGCTATCAGACTGCTGAATAACAAACCCACAGCCTAACCCGCTACATGGGTAAAACATTATTTATGTGCAATATGTCATTGTTATTTGCATAACTCAGTTTATACATCTATATCTGCGCTACGAAAACTAAGTTTATGGCATATGTTGTATGTTGGTGGTGGGTACGTTTTTTTTTTTACGTGTTCCTCTTTATTTACTTATAGTACTGTTTGTTATATATCCTTATATTTCTACCAAGTCTATTACTCTTATTGTATTTTTGTTTTTGCTGTAAAAAAAACCTTTCAAAATTATTTTTTTTATTGATTTATTTTTGATATATTGCGATTTCTATTTTTAGTAGATTAAATTAATAATAATTTAAAAATATCTTTCTGTAAACTATAATTCTTATGGTATGAGCCTGAGTATCGGAATTTCGTGCAGTGATTCCCACTTTTTCCTCTGTGTTAATCTGTATGACAATAACGTTTACTTTGACTTAGACTCGTACCATTCATTACTGTAAGACCACCAATTTCTGAATTGTGAATGGTTTACACTTAACAATATTTGTCATCATAGAACAACAAGATTGCAATGCTGACTGCTTGTGCCACAGAACATGTATATGCCCATAGGCTGTATACATATTTTTAACATACTGCAGTCTGTATACCATATTGTGATGGGAATGACACACACAATGCAGCATTGCAACGCATGTTAGCTCTATGCATTGAAACATCCTTCTAGTAAAGGATCCTGCATAACCGGTGAGAATATGCTGGGGGAACCGGCCATTGATGGCTGATGATGGCATCATACACCATGGGGCACCATACACATGGTATACTCCAGTGACACCATGGTACCGTCAACAGCACCCAATGGTGGAAGGCACACTCGCATCGCTCACAGTTGAAGTGATAGTGGAGGGGTTCAATCAACCTCTGGCACTCCCTGTGTTTAGTGAATGATATCGCCATCCATGTTGACCACAAGCAAGCTACACAAATGGTGTCTGAGAACTGCACTGTTTCCAAGTTGAGTGCAGCTGACATAGGGGAGAGAGGTGTAAGGTGTTGCTTATAACTTTGACTCTGGGACATCCCAGACATGGGGGTCACCCTTGGCAGCAAAAAGCAGATGTGTTGGTCTGTGATCCAGGCACAGATGGCCACTACTCATCCCATGTCCAAAATGGGCATATGGGGACCTGAAGCACAAATGCCTGTTGAGATCATTGGTGGTCTGTGGCAATGCAAAGGTGGCAGCTGGCTGTTACGTCTATGCTGGGGAATTGGTGTTTGCTGCATGGTTTCATGCCAGGTTCACGCAGATGCACACAATGTTAAGAGACTGCTTCCATGGCTCTCTTTGCCCCTGGGAATATACAGTCTGGGTCCTGCGGTTTTGCCCCACCACACTACCCTGTAGCCCTAGAGTGACACCACTTACTCGTGCATATTCATGGTGTCATGGAAGCAAATGTTCTACTGGAACACCACATGTGACAATAGCAGGGTTCCCATAAAGACTCCCAATATGATACACATACCATCCCTTTCACAGGATGCCTCTCTAGTCCTTGTACAACAGGGCTTCATGGCGCGCCTTCTGGCCAGTGTTCCACTCATGGAAGTTGCATCCCTTCCCTGGAGAATGCTAGCCTTCTTGTGGAGTCTGTTGTGTGGTATCCCATCCACTACCCATGACTCTTCCACTTTTTACTGTCGCTGTCCCCTGCCCACCCCTTCGGCCTGTGTGGGTATGGCAATGTCTGAGGCACAGTTTGACCAGTCAGTGCACCATACTGCATAGCCTGGGTGTGTTATTACATGCATCAGTTTTAGACTTTGTTGCCCCAGTCACAGCCCGTAGCCTATAGGTTCATAGGTATTTACTAGGTTAATGAACAGAAGGGCCTTTTTAAGCCTAGCCATGCATTCCAAATCTCTGACAAGTTTGGATACCCTTGATAAGTATAAGCAGGGGTTTGGGAGCTGAAACGGTTGCTGCCTGTGTATTAGAGACATAGGTGCCAAACCAGGGATGAATTTCCTGTTCCCCATCCAGTTGTCAAAGTTGCACTTGAATTGGGTTTGGGAGGAACTCTGCTTCACATGGATATCGAGCCTGTTCCATAGACTGGGTAGTTTCTGGGATACATACCTGGTTCTCTAGCAGGTCCTATTTATATGACCGGTGAGGTTTAAGTCTTTAGAACGGGTAATTCTGGTGCTGTTTGTTTTGTGGATAATTCTGGTGCTGTTTGTTTTGTGGATATGCAGGGAAGGACATCAGAGTGGGGACTGACAACGCCCTGTATGCCAGGCGTAGATCTCCCCTCAAAAGCGTGTAGGAAACAGAATACAGGGATAGGACCTTGAGGTAGTCTGTATAGGACATTTTACTTGCTCCCTGTATTCTTTTAGTGAGGAACTTCTGTGGGCTTTCCAGTTGTTGGATATGCCTGGTTAGGTACATACCAGAGGGGACATTGTACTCATGATAGGTTTGATGAATGTTTAATACAGTGGGACATAGACTTCCTTGGACTTGGATGCCATACCTTTGTTTATGAGTTGCGCAGCATAGAATGATTTCCTCACCACTGTAGACACATAATAGTCAAAGGCTAGATTACAATCTGTGTGTATCCTTAAGTCCCTGACTGCTGGGTCAACTCTCTAAGGGGTGTGTTGTCAATAAGATAGTATGCTTTGGGGAAGTCAGTTACCCCTGGTAACTATTATATATTTCTTGGCATTTAGATGTTCTTCATCTCACATTGCTGCAGTCCTAACACTTGGGTAGTCCGCTGTCCCAGTCGGCCCGAATACCAAAGTATAAGGCTGACGTCGGTCAAGGCGCATTAGTCTGACGTCAGGACGTCAGGGTACAAATGCGCATGACCGACGTCATATCCTCAGTCTTTTTTGCCGCATGGTCCGATGCAGAAGCAGTATTGCGAGTGCAGGTTGGCGTTCTGAAATTTTCTGAAGTCGGAGTTTCAGACCGAATCAAAGTTGGCTAAGTACCCGTTAGAATATTTTGTTTTTTTCTTGCCTCTGTATTTAACCGGATGTCAGAAAAAGTGAATAACTGTATTTCTTGTGGGAAACAGATACCTCATAGGGATTACCATACTTTGTGTATACCTTGCTTAGGGCCTGAGCACGACGTTGTTGGATGTCGCTCTTGTGCTAGATTTAACAAACGCACTATAAAGAGAAGATTAGACTGTGCCAGGTTAGTTTTTGGGAAGCGTTGTAATTATAAAATGCCGTTGGATGCTCCGGCGCCGCCGTCTAAAAAGCGCAAGGACAAAGCAGCAAAGCCTAGGTTGGAAGAACCATCTGTCCCGGATGTCGGTTCTTTAGAGGTCTCGGTGGAGCCAGAGGTTCTGCCAGAAGTTTCTTTGGAGTCTCAGGGAGAGACTTTACTGTTACAAGATGTGTCCTCTCAGGAGGTAGGCCAGGCTGAAGGGGCTTCTCAGGTAGCTGTTCTCCCCTCCCTTCCTAAGGTGGTTAGGCCCTCCCCTTCTGTTTCCAAGGCTTCTTCGAGAGGCAGGCCAGGTTTAACTTCAGTGGGTGTCTCTCCTAGTTCTTCAGGGTCTCTGCCTAAGAAACATATGCTTAAAATGGCAGAAGATTTGATTACTATGATTAGAGGTTCTATGCCCCCCCTGATAAGAGGCCTAGGGTGGAACCTGAGCTTGAGAGTTTTGAGCAGTGTTCGAGGCTTCTGAGTCTTCGGCTGAAGACTTACAGGAGTATCCTCCTTATTCTGATTCTGATGTAGATGATTCTACTCCTTCGGCTTCTCCTCCTGAGGATTTTTCTTTTTCAGAGACTCTTCATTCCATGAGGGAGCATTTTAAATGGGAAGGTCAAGATTTCTCTGATTCCAGGAAAAGGCTGAGGGAATTTTTGTTTCTACCCCAGCATAGGCCTTTAGCTATACCTCCTGTTCTGGATGTGGTGGAAGATGTTTTTGCAGAGGCTTCCCTGAACCCTGATTCTTTGCCTCCTGCCCCAGTTAAACCGGATAGGTATTATAGGGTGCCTGTAGCTCATAAGTATCTTTTAAGAGTCCTAGGGCAGACCCAGAAACTGTTTCTCAGGGGCCTAAAGGTGTTAAGGCTTCTGTTGTTAAAAATCCTGTCCCTCCTGATAAAGAGGCAAGGGCTTTGGATAGATGGGGAAAGAAGGTGTATACTTCTTCCACTTTAGCCATGAGGGCTTTGAATTGCCAGTTCCACATGTTAAAATACCAAAATTATCTCCTTTCACAATTGAAGTCTAAGGTGGATGCTCTGGCGGAAGGTATTGAGTTGCAGGATTTAGTTCATGTTTCTGAACAGGTGGGTAAGCATTCTTTGCAATGTGGTTTTGATGCTGTACAGGCCTCTTCGAGGGTGGATGCCACTGGTTCTGTTCTTCGCAGGCACGCCTGGCTGAGGGATCAGAATTTAGCTGAGCATGTTAAGACAAGGATTTTAGATGCTCCGTTACAATCTGATGTGTTGTTTGGTTCGCCTGTGGAAGCAGTTTTAAAGAAAATGGAGGACAAGGCTAAGTCTATGCAGACTGTTAAAGATTTTTTGCAGGTTCAGCCTCTGAAGTTTAGTAGAAATTGGCCTACTAAGGGGTGGACATATCCTTCTTATGATTCCCAGTCTAGGGGTAGGTCTAGACGTGGTAGGGGCAGAGCTCAAGGTTCTTTTAGGCCTAGAACAGGGAGTTCACCTGCTCAGTCTTCTGGTGAGGGCAGGGGTCAGTCCTTTCGTAAACAGACCCAATGACCTGCCTTTTCAGCTGCCAGAGCCTTCTCGTCTGGCAGCACCTTTGGGAGGAAGGCTGGCACTTTTCAAAGAAAATTGGAGTTTAATTACCCAAGACAGATGGGTATTGGATATCATTCACCACGGTTACAGGTTTTATTTCCATACCTTGCCTCCTTTCAAAGGCATGCCAGACATTCCTCCTCTACAAAGAAAAGAGGCTCACAAGCAAATTTCTCTGTTACTCCAAATAGGGGCCATTCAGCCGGTTCCTGTGCCAGAAAGGGGCCTAGGATTTTATTCTCGCCTGTTCCTAGTACCACAAAAGGGGAACACGTGGAGACCAATTTTGGATTTATCTATCCTCAACACTTATCTGGACATTCCCAAGTTCAAAATGTTGACGTTACAACAGCTTTTACCTCTGCTGGGAAAAGATCTCTGGATGGTAATTTAGATCTCAAGGAGGCTTACCTTCATGTGCCTATCAGACTAAGTTGCAGGAAGTATCTGCGTTTTCGAGCTGGGAATTCCCATTATCAGTTCTCTGCATTGCCCTTTGGCTTATCTACTGCACCCAGAGTATTCACAAAAGTTCTGGCTCCAGTGATAGCTTACTTCAGGCTAAAAGGAATACAAATCTATCCTTACTTGGACGACTGCCTGATTCTGGCTCAAGAAAAGGAAGACCTTTTTCAGCATTTGGAATATGTGATAGCAGTGCTAAGATGCCTGGGGTATTCTGTGAACGAAATAAAGTCCAGTCTAGTACCCTCTCAAGACATGTGCTTTCTGGGTGTGAGACTGAATACAGCAACCCAGATGGCCTTTTAACCCCGGACAAACAAAAGAATCTTTCCCTTTACTTCCATCAACTATCTCTTCAGTCCGGCTGACTGCAAGGACAGTCCTTCAAGCCTTAGGGTTCATGGCATCTTGTATTCTGGTGCTTCCCAATGCCAAACTGCATATGAGGAAGCTGCAATGGTATCTCAAAAATGTATGGACACAGCACTGCCAGGATTTGGACACTGTCATTCAAATAATACCTTGCATTCAAAAGGAATTTTTGTGGTGGGCTCAGGAATGTCACCTAAACAAGGGACTCTCTGTGACCCGGCCAGAGGCGGTCAGATTCTAACGACAGATGCCTCAGACATAGCTTGGGGAGCTCATCTGAATGGAAAGTGGATACAAGACAAGTGGCCCGCCAGACTACAACATCTACATATCAACATGAAGGAGATGTTAGCAGTCCAGTTTGCATTAATGGCTTTCAAGGAGTTACTTCTTCCAGGGCAGGTGTTGATTCTAACAGACAACACAACTGTCATGTGGTACATCAACAAACAAGGGGGAACACATTCTTATCCTCTCTGCAGGCAAGCAATGATTTTGTGGGAGACTGCGCTCAGCTTGCAACTAAATCTTCAGGCAAGGTTTCTGCCGGGAGCACAGAACTCCTTAGCAGATGTGTTAAGCAGGCAAATCATGGATCCCCACGAGTGGAAACTGGATCTTCATGTATTTCGAAACTTGACAGTGTCATGGGGAACTCCAGACATAGATCTGTTCGCTTCTCCACTAAACCACCAGCTGCCAAAGTTTTGCACGAAAAGGTTTCATCACACAGCTTGGAAAGTGGATGCTCTTTCTTTCAGTTGGAAAAATCTTCATGTGTATGCCTTTCCACCTCTGCCTCTCCTCCCAAAGGTACTCCTAAAGGTCAGACAAGACAAGCCAAGGATGATTTTAATAGCTCCAGATTGGCCTCGGCAACAATGGTACCCATTACTGAGGAGTCTGGTAAGGAAGCCTCCATGGCCTTTACCTTTGATTCCACACCTATTGTCTCAGAGGGACGGTCATCTACTCAATGTCAAGCTTCACTCTCTTCATCTAACAGCCTGGCATATTCTGTTTTGAACCACAGCAGGTCTCAACTTCCTCAACAAGTTTTGAATGTGATTATGGAAGCCAGAAGACCTAGTACAAGGAAAGTGTACGCAGAAAAATGGAAGAGATTTTATTTTGGAGTGCAGCAAAGGATTTGGAGGTTTCTGAGCCTAATTTGAGTGTGGCTCTTCAATATCTTACTGAGTTATTGGACAAAGGTTTGTCTTTCTCTTCCATTAAGATTCATGCTGCAGCAATTTCAGCTCACTATGATTGTGACCCACCATTGTTTTCTCATCCTTTGTTCAAGCAATTTCTTAGAGGGGCAAAGAATATAAGACCCCCGTAGAGCTCCTACTCCTGCTTGGGACCTCAATTTTGTGTTGGAGAAACTTACTCTACAACCTTTTGAGCTCGGCTACTGCTGAATTGAAATACTTGTCATGGAAGACTGCTTTTTGTTGGCCATTACTTCTGCAAGAAGGGTTTCTGAATTGCAGGCCCTTATGGCGGTTGAGCCTTTTTTGATTTTCCATAAGGATAGGGTATCATTACGTACTAATCCTTTCTTTATGCCTAAGGTGGTCTCTAGTATGGCTTTAAACCAAACTATTCATTTGCCTACTTTTTATGCAGATCCCAAAATAGGCGGGAAAAGATTTTGCACACTTTAGATGTACACAGGCAGTTGCGTTATTATTTAAGCAGGACTAAGGATTTTAGGCAGTCCCAGCAGTTGTTTGTTTCTTTTGCTTTGAGTTCTCAGGGCAAGCCTGTGTCAAAACAAACTATTTCTAAGTGGATTGGGTTTTGCATTGCATTTTGTTATTCCCATCATGGCAAGGAGATTCCAGCTGGGATTAGGCCTCATTCCACTAGGGCTACTGCCACTTCAACAGCATTTCTAAGGGGGGTGGCAACTAAGGATATTTTGGAGGCAGCTACTTGGAGTTCAGTGCATACTTTCTCTAAGCATTACCACCTTCCTCTCTACTCTAAATCTAGGGCAGGTTTTGCCACGTTTATTTTGCAGGGCATGTTGACAGCTCCTGCTTCTTTATGATTTGCCAGCCTCCCTTACCTCTGCTTTGGGATTCTACCCAAGTGTTAGGACTGCAGCAATGTGAGATGAAGAACATAGTACAGTTTTGTACCTACCATAAATGTAGATGTTCGAAGATCCACATTGCTGCAGTCCAATTACCCTCCTCCTTCCCTCTGTGTTTAGGGGTGGTTGTGTGGGTGGGGTTGTACTTTGTAAATTTGTATAT
Organism: Protopterus annectens; assembly: GCF_019279795.1. Classification (NCBI taxonomy): domain Eukaryota; kingdom Metazoa; phylum Chordata; order Ceratodontiformes; family Protopteridae; genus Protopterus; species Protopterus annectens. The sequence continues at coordinate 751,865,242 of NC_056736.1, forward strand.
ATTGTGCATATATTTGGTACAGGAGTGTTTGGTGTTTTTGGTTTTGGCCTTATCTTTTAGGGTCTTCTGACATCTGGGGCAAGAAAAGACTGAGGATATGACGTCGGTCATGCGCATTTGTACCCTGACGTCCTGACGTCAGACTAATGCGCCTTGACCGACGTCAGCCTTATACTTTGGTATTCGGGCCGACTGGGACAGCGGACTACCCAAGTGTTAGGACTGCAGCAATGTGGATCTTCGAACATCTACATTTATGGTAGGTACAAAACTGTACTTTTTAGTCCATGGCTCTGACACCATTTTGTCTGTGTCGGCCCATCTTGGAGAACATGTGTGTCAGTGTGGGGTTCACTGACCGCTTTTAATTTGCAATCATTGCATATGTAGTCAGCCAGAGACCACTGACAGTGGCCTTGACTTCAGAGAAGTAATTGCCAAAAAGGAGTGTTCCAACGACTGATCCCTGAGGAACTTCACTTGTGACTGGCCTCTGTAGAGGTGGGCTCCCGAATTCTGACTTCCCGAGTCCTGTCTGTGGGCCAGTTGGCTATCCACTGGTTGACATACAAGTTTGTACCTAACCTCTTGAGTTTGTGAACAATGGTTGAGTGGGTATTGTGTCAAATGCCATGTCCAGGTCAAGGTAGGCTGTGTGAATGATTTTGCTCTCCTCCATTGCTTTGATGACCTTCTCAGGGAAGTAAAGAAGTCCACCAGGTTGCGTAGGCATGATTTGCCCTTGACGAAACCAAACTGGATCGGGTCCAGTGTTTGGAGGTTTAGTATATCTGTACTGATCATTTCCATGATGATTCTTTCCATGGCTTCACATAAAAGGCTAGTGAGATTTGTGGGTCTGTAGATGGCGCACCTTTGTGCAGATGGATGACTGTTGCTGTTATCCATTCATGAGGCACAAAGCCTGTTTGGACGCTATAACTAAATAGCAGTTCCCGGGGCTTTGATAGGTCATGTTTCATGCTATTTAGGAGGCATCCTGGGATATTGTCTGGACCCATTTATGCGGTGTCCTTGGGCTTGGAGAGAGCATTAAGGACCTGTTTTCTAATGATAGTAGGGCAGTTATATGTGATGGTATTTCATGAGGGAAGGTTGAGGGGGTGAGAGGAGTGAAGTCAGAGCTGAATTTATTAGCCGGGAGGTTTTCTGTATCTTCTGGCTCAGTATAGGTGGCTCAATGTACAATGAGCTCTGCACACAATTGTGTATTGCCTTTTGAGGTTGCAGCTATAGCTATAGAATGCTTTGTAGTTGTCCTTGGCCTGTGTGACCAAACTTACCTTAAAATTGGCTTTGGTAGACTTTTTGTCCTCTGAGTTGTTTATGTTGAGAGTGCTTTTATCCTGCTGGGTGCTGCACCTCCTAATTTTTGCCATGATTTTCTTCCTCCTGTTATACAGCTGATTGATTTTGTGATTCCACCAGGGTGGCTTGTTTTTTTGAGTTAGCTCTGTACTTCTTCCTGGTGGGTACAGCTGCCTCTAGGCAGCTGTTAACATACTTGTATAGGGTTTCTGTGAACAGTTCTGCATAGGCAGGAGTACTTAGGGTTTATGGGGGCTTGAAATTTTGCCAGGTTATCACTTAATAGCAGGAGATTAACCTTAGAATAGTTCCTGAATATTCCAGATTTATCTGGGCGGTCCAGGTTTTGTTTTTACTTCAAAGGAGACCATTTTGTGGGCTGACCTTACCAGAGAAGGCATTACAGTAGGGGTGTGCAGTACTCTCCCATGTTAGTGAGGACCAAATCCTGTATGGTTGCACCCCTGGTTGGTGTATTGACTATCTGGTCCTGGAAGTTTGTGTTTACAAAATCCAGGAATCTATGTGCACGTTTGGTGTCATATAGGATTCCCAGTTAATAGTGGGGTAATTTAAAGTCACCCATGAATATGGTGTTGAGTTGGATAGTTAGTTTTTCTAGTAAGTTTAAATACATGGTATGGTTTTCCTAGGTCAAAGTTTAAATACATGGTATGGGTTTCCTAGGTCATAAAGGGGGACCTATAGCTTGCAAGGAAGTGGTGATGGATTGTGCCTATGGCTATTTGAACATGGAGCAGGTCAAGTGCATTGTCCTGTTTGACCAGCCTTTAAGTATATTTATTTTTTATGTAAATAGAGACACCTCCCCCTTTTAGTCCCTGCCTGTGAAGTAAGTGGTGCAAATGTGTGGAAGGCTTTATAACCTTTCACTGTTGGTGTGTTTTCTGCGGCTTTAAACCATGTCTTAGTGACAGAACAGACGTCGGCATTCTCTAGGGTGAAGAGAGCTTCTAGGGAGTGGAGTTTTTTGTTTAGATTCTTAGCATTGAGCAGTAATGCTTTTAAATGTTCTTGGTTTTGATTTACTATGTTGGAAATACTTTGTTTGTTTGGCATTGCCTAAAGAAGGCTCTATGGGAGAAGACATGTTTTAGCTAATATCTTCCATGTTGACAAATATTGCACCTCCTTCGAATGACACTAGAAACTAAGCCAGTTATTAAAGACAATCATCCTTTGTTCGTATTATGGCATCTCCCCTCTCCTCCATCCTTACTATGCACATTCCTGAACGAACTCTCAGATCCAGTAATCAAAACCTCCTTGAAGTACGCAAACTATCACAAACCCCTGGGCAACTTCTTCTTTCTCCATTGCATGAAAATGTAACTCATTTTCTCCCCACATCTGTACTACACAGTCTTCCTCTTTCAAGTCTTTGCTCCGTTCATCTCTCCCCACTATGTGGGAATGCTCCTGCTTCCACCCTTCCAAACTTCCTCCCTACTCCTCCTCCTGGCTTATCCCAGTTTAGGTAGGCAGTCTGCCTGCCACACAAGATAAAATGTGCATTCTCTCTTTAGGGTTCTATACTACATGTGTAACTCCACTCTCTTGTATAACATTATGTATTACCTACTGCAGTTTTGTTTCTGGAACTTAATAACTTGTGGTATTACTTTGTTGATCTTCTGTATGTACATACTATGGAGCTGTTACTGTATTAACTCATGGTATTTCTTCTTCCTGATTTTTTTTGTGTATGTATGTATATGTGTGTATATATATATATATATATATATATATATATATATATATATATATATATATATATGTGTGTGTGTGTATATGTATATATGTGTAAATATGTGTGTGTGTGTGTGTATGTATATATATATATATATATATATATATATATATATATATATATATATATATATATATATATATATAATGTTCATAGTTGTGTACTAGGCTAATGGCCCTGGAGCCTTTACAAACCTAGCCCATAGAAGTGTCTTGGCATCATGCCGCCTGACGTTAGTTCCCCGTACCTCTGTCAAGTAGAGTCACTGGAGTGATTCCCGGGGTGAACCACCTTTTTCCTGTCCACTCATCAAGATTTCTCTTGGAGGGCCAGTGAGGTGCTTTGCTTGACAGGTATGGGAAGTCTATTCCAGAGCATGGGCAGTCTCTGGGTTATGAACCTGTCCCTTCAGCATGCTCTGTTGATTGATTGTGGTAATGAGGTTGAGGTCTTGGGAGCGTGTGGTGCGGTGGGATTGGGATTTCTTTAGATGTAGCATTTCTAACAGAGCTGAATATGACGTGGCTTTGTAAGTCGAGCAGAGATCGCCTCTAAGTAGGGGATATGATTCAGAGAATAGTTGGAGTTTTTTCAGTCTGACCATGTAGTAGATGTGTTTAAGACCTAGGATCCTCTTCATGCTGTACTTTTGTGGCCTTTCCAGCTGTCGCATGTCTAGTGAGGTACATACCAAATGGTGCATTACACTCTATGACTGGCCTAATGAGGGAAGAGTAGAGAGAGATGATGACCTCTTTCTTCTTGGGTGCAAAACCCTTGGTAATGAGATGTGCCACATAGAAGGACATTTTGACCACAGTGGCAATGTGGTGGTCGAAGAAGAGGTTAGTGTCAGCCTGTATCCCCAGATCTCCAACACTTTCAGTGGGCTCCCATCGATTTGGTAATTAATGGAAACTGAGTTTTTCCCAAAGGGGATGACAATGCATTTTTTGGCATTAAGCTTAAGACCATGGTTTCAGCACCAGTCATTGGTCTCAGTGAGGCCTTTCTGTAGGATGGCTCCATCACCTGGGGAGTTAATAATGGCGCCCAGCTTACAGTAGTCAGTGAACTTGGTCAGCCAGAGTCCCTCTGTGTTGGCCTGGACTTCTGAGAAGTAGATGCCAAACAGGGGAGGACCCAGGACCGAGCCCTGTGGGACTCCACTTGTGATTGGTCAGCAGTCTGACTTGAATTCCACTACTTTTACACTGTGGGTTCTTTTTGTAAGCCAGTTTGCAACCCACCTAGTGATATAGGGATTGATGCCTAGTTTGGTGAGTTTATCAAGAATTCCCAAGTGGGGAATGGTATCAAAGGCCTTGGCCAGATCGAGGTAGGCTGTATGAACTGCCTTGCCCTCATCCACAGCTCTGATGACTGACTCAAAGAAGTCAGCCAGGTTGAGCAGGCATAATCTACCTTTCACAAAACCAAATTGCGTGGGATCTAGAGTTTGGAGATTCCCTATATCCTTGTTAATTAGGTCCATGATGATGCGCTCCATAGCCTTACATATCAGACTCATCAGGCTAATGGGGCGATAATTCCCAGGGTCTGTAGTCACTCCCCCTTTATGGAGAGGGATGACTTGGCAGTGCTCCAGCTGGTAGAGACAAAGCCTGAGGTGAGGCTGTGGTTAAACAGGGCACACAGATGTGGTGCCAGTTCAGTTCATTTAGAACACATCCAAGGATATTGTCTGTTCCCATGGAAGCTGTGTTCTTGGCCTTGGACAATGCAGCTTTAACCTGTGCTGCAGTAATGCTGGGTGCCTGGCGTTCCTCCGGTATTGTGATTGGCCCATTTGGAGGGAGGGGTAAAGCTGGCATTGAATCTGTCGGCCAGTATGTTGGCAATATCTGTTGGCTCAGTATTGGAGGTACCATTGTGCAGTAACTCTGAGCAAACCTGGGTATTGCCGTGGAGATTCTTGATGTAACTATAGAAGGTTTTGTGGTTGTTTTTACTATCTGCTGTAATTCTGCCTTCAGAGGTGGCTTTAGAGGTTTTGATGAAGGATCTCACCTTTTTGTTGAGACTAATAAGGGAGTTTTTCCAGTCTTGGGACTTCACCTTTTTCTGCAACAATTTATTCCTTCTGTTGTAGAGTTTATTAATGGCAGGGTACCACCAAATTGCCTTCCTTTTACTGGAGGAGAGCATCTTGGTTCTGTTGAGTATGGCTAGTTCCATACATTTTATGTATGTGTTCATGCAATGCATTGGTGTATGATTTGGCAATCATGCATCTGTTTGTTTTTCATTGACATGGGTGACGTGAAGTTAGCCAACTCTGTTTTTAGGAGCCCAAAGTCAGCTTTGGAAAAGTTTTTCATGGTGGTTACCTTTGCGTTTTTCAAGGTGATTAGTTTGTGGTCGGATCTAACCAAGGAGGAATTGAGTATTGGTGTAGAGCAACGGTTGTCCATGTTAGTAATAACCAGGTCAAGGATGTTGCTTCCTCTAGTGGAGGTAAGAATGAGCTGGTCCAGGGCATTGGGAATCGATGAATTCCAGGAAGCGTTGGGCCAATGTATTGGTGCAGGAGTAGTTTTCCCAGTTGATGGAAGAGTAGTGGAAGTTGGGTCTATATTATAATCTCGAATGTTTAATGGGTCGAATGCATAAATATTGTACTTTATGCATCGAACCATTAATCGAAAGTCAATAAAAAATTTAAAACAAAAAAAAAAAACTAATGAGTGTAGGTGGGGGCAAGCCCCCCTGCACCCCCCACTACTTAAATATACCAACTCTGAGATCATGCTACAGTGTAAGAAAGGGAAATTTTCCCTTTCTGCACCATACTACGTTAAAGTGCGATCTCGGAGTTGGTATGTTTAAGTAACGGAGGATGTGGTGGGGTGCAGGTGGGCTTGCCCCCTGCTTAAACCTGTTAGGGTAAGTATTTGAAGTTTAACGATTTTTTATTTTCAAAGTTACGGAACTTTGATAATATGGTGTCGTCCATATTGTATTTGATATTCCATAACTTCTATATTATAATACAGACCAGTTGAAGTCACCATGAGTGTTTGGTTGGACCCTAATAGTTTCCAGGGTGCTTAGAAATGTGGAGAGTCTTGAGACATGGTTGGAGACCTATAGCAGGCTACGACCTGAATTGCCATATGTTAGTTGTACCTGAAGTATCTCGGATGCGTTATGCTGGGTTACTAGTCTAGACGTGTGCGTATCCTTTATGAATATGGGGACACCACCGTCTTTGGAGCTTCAGTCCATGTTCTGGGGCCGAAAGGTGTGGAATAAGTTGTAGCCTGGTAGCGCAGGGGTGCTTTCTGCTGCTTTAAACCAGGTCTCTGTTACAGTATAAATGTCTGTGTTCTCCATTTTGAGGAGTGCTTCGAGCAAGTGCATCTTGAGATTTAGACTTATAGTGTTGAGCAGCATGACCCTCAGATTGCATTTATTTATAGCTGTTATGGTGGTAATTTGGTCTTTGGAACATTGCCTAAAAAAGGCACTATAGGGGTGGCAAGAGCCTTAGCCAGTATCCAAAAACCCAGGGGTGACAGATGCAGGTCATCTCTGGCAAAGCACTGAGGTCTGTCATTCATGTCATCCGAAGCAGACAGATACTGGATCTCCTTAGAATGACACCAGAAATGTAGTCAGTTGTTGAAGTCGATCATTTTCTGCTTGTACTGTTGTATCATTCTGGGCGACAGTAGGATGCTGCTCAGGCTTAGGGTCATACCTGCCTGGCCCACATATTCCAAGAGCTTCTCCGTGTGTCTCTTCATGTAGTCCAGGGAGGTGCGTCTCAAGTCATTCACACCCACATGGACAGTGACAGAGTCATACCTTGTACTTGTGGAGTGACCTGAGTTTGACACATAACACGTGCACTCGATTCTGGCACCTGGTAGACAGCTGACTGTTACCTTCTCCTTATTCAACCCAATGAGTGGGACAACAGTGTGCCTCACTATTGAGTCTCCTATGATCGGTGTATTGGGCAAGCTGTTTTGCCTTAGGGGCTTAGGTTGAGGGGCAGATTGTATAGGTGAGCTGTGTGTCTTGTGGTTTGTGCTATGGTGGTGGAGTGCGTCTGCCTTGGAGGTCTCTGCTGTTTGGGTAGATTTCTATTGAGAGCCTCCGCAAAGGTGGGTGTGTGGTTTATGTTTTTATGTGGGAGCTGTGATGGTGGGTGATGGAGGGATATTTGTTGCATGTGGTGTGGTGCAGGTTTTGACTTTCTCCTCTTGACCAGCTATTCCGGTCTTGGCTTGAGAGTACATGGCTTTTAATTTGGATATATAAGTGCATCTCTCAGAAGTCTGAGTGTTGGGAGGTAAGGGGAGAGGGTTGTCTGTGTACATGAGGCAGTTGCTACACTGCCTCAGAATGCCCAAGTTCGCCTGGTTAATAAGAGACAGCACAGGGAACTGACCTTTAGACATGCTAGGAAGGCTGGTCATTAGTAAGTACTGGAGCTCTTGCCTTATGTTTTCCTTTTACAGGAAAACTGTCACGAAAGGTGTCTGAGTCTGTGCAGAGCACTGCCAAACACTTGAGGGGAAACATACGAAGACCCTGAAAATTTTAGGATGAAGTATTTAGGCAGATAGTTGGAAAGAAATCAAGCAGTACTTACTGAAAAATAAAGAATTAGCTTGTCAAGAATGATGAAAAGAGGGAAGTCGCATGAATGGCTACTGCCTGGCTACTACGAATGCTGGTCTCCGCACAGCTTCACTCTGTTGGGGTACAATACGCCTTTGTTACTTTTCTCACCAGAAGCAAAATGTTAGCGCCAATCCCAAGAAGAGAAGGCCACAGCCTGTTTGGTGATCCACAGTCTTGTCCCAGATGATACAAGGGATCTGTAGGCTAGTTGTAGACTTTTCCTGGTAGATGCCTTGGGATGGCAACCAGACCAATCAGGAACATTAAGCACAGACACTCAGTGTCCAAACAAACATTCAGGAATCTGTGCACTCCGCTCCATGTCTCACCAAGACTAGAATATAAGCACAGATTCGAAGCTGGCACCTATGAAGGAGTTAGGCTTTCTGGTGATCAGCGGTCTGCAGGAAATAATATCCCTGTACTCCTATCACCAGGAGAAAACAAACACTAATCCCAAGATCACTACTGAGAGGCAGTATGTGGGCCCTTCAAAAACTGGTGGTCTTGCAATAGGTACTTAAAGGTAAGATAAAAAAAAAAATGGGGTAATATCCTAAACACTGCATGTGCACTAAGCAATTCGATATGAAAGGGGGTAATATAAGTTTTAGCCATCTAATTAGAGAACCACTAGTTTTAAAAGAGCAAGATATATTGAAAGGAGGTGGGCACTTTTGTATTGTGGTTCTATGGAATACAGTTGGCCAATAAATTTAAATAGTTGAAAGGGAGTGATTTTGCAAAATGATAATTTTTGTGCTTACTCACACCAGCCAGTGAAAGGGGAGAGGGAAGAAGATATGTGATCGAATTCACATAAAGGGGCAGGAACTAGAAAGATAGTTGTGTTTTAAGAACATAACAGGAACAGGGTAGGAGAGAAGGAGGGAACATTTTTGTCAAATTTGTCTGACTCACAAGAAACACAGCTGTGATCTCTCTCCAAGTTTTAATATGCAAGTAAAATGCAGTGCAAAAAAAACAAATCACAGTATACAAAACAGAAAAAGGCAACAACGTAATATAAAATACAATAAATCAAAAGCATATAACCTTTCCGTCACAGCACTTGTGGCCCAGAAGCTTCCTTACCTGCCAGTGCCTTGATATGTTGTACCTTACTCAGCATAGTCCTCCTCCTTACCTTTTTTCACTGCTGCCACAGGTATGTGTCAGTGCTACATTGTCCCCCACTATAACTTCTTTCATAGCACCATATTATACTGCATAGAGCAGACTGCAGATATCCTGCCACAGGTTTGGCAGCTTACTGCTGTATGCCATCAGGTGAACATATGTTTGCATGTTGGTGACAGTGCAGTGTTCGTACACCATCTCGGTGATTTGTCTGGGGTCTGTGAATAGGAACCATTATCCATGATTCCAAGACGCATGGCTTCACATGTCCCATGCAGCAGTGGTCACCATTACGAGTGGTCTGCTGTGTGTATTTCTCGGAGCAGTGTGAAGTGGCCAATGTGGGTAGTACTTTGTGCAACTGCCAGATAAATGAGCATGTGGAAGATCACCTCACACGGAACAATGGTACAAGTCACGTGTGGCAGATGTAATCATGGGAACTGCTTGCATGATGCATTGTGTGGAATTCCTTGAGTACTTCCGTCCATCTGGCAGCTGATGGTGTGGAAACCCTTCTAGCTGGTATAGCCAATGCCATGTAGAGGTGTTGGGCATTGATAGTGTGGGGGCAGTCATTTGCTAACCAGAACCTCAGGAAAATAGGCCCACAGGACCTCAGGGGAATGAGGTATATTCTAGGATGCCTGTATAGTGTCAGATCTCCTCTTTGCTGTCGGTGGAAACCAAATAAACTTCTGCACATGCTGCAGTATTACTTGACTGAACTGGTGTTGAATCTGCACGGCCGGTGCCGACAAATCTCCAGACACATCTACTGCTGGACACTGAAAGATACATGTATGAAGGATGGCTAATTCCATACTGCTGGACACTGAAAGATACATGTGTGAAGGATGGCTAATTCCATACATCCTCTATGTCCAGTGGGACAGGCAATCCACACATCCACTTTGATCTTCTCTGAGGATGGCCAGTTTTCTTTGTCCTTAAACAGTAGTGGTCAACCCTGTTTTGGATGTGATGATATGTTAACTGTTGTCACACCCTTCTTTGAGGAGGAAGGCAGTGACTCACAGCACACGGACTCTGAAGGTGGCCACTAACGCATGCTGTCCAGCTAATGCTGTTGCTACTCCTACAGCACGGTTTAGGTTTTACAGTAGAAGATGGTTGCAGCTCATCCTGCCAATTTTCTGTTTCTGAAGCTTGCTGCCATGTTTTTGTCATTTGTGCAGTAATGGTTTTCTTTGCACTGTTGACGCTCATTTACATGTTATTACATGGTTATTGGGCATACCATGTTGTTTCTCAGCTAATGCATTTGCACTAAGCATCTCTCTGAATTGCCCACTCCCTGCACATTTTTTGTAATGCATTTCACTGTTTGTCTCAGAATACCTCATTTGGTACTTAGAAATATGGGAAAACCCTGATATTTTAATAACGTGTCTCTGCTGCTTCGACCTTCGGTAATGGGTGAATAGAGTTTGACCAGTCCTGTATCCAGTTAACAAATAGTAATAAATTGAATTACTGCATTGCTTAGAGAGAGGAGGTTTGACTGCTTATTGTTGCCAAATTGTAAGACTGGATGTGATCTTTATTGGTTTATTTTTTTTTTTTATATTGAAGAGTTGTATAAAAGGTTGGACACTAAGGAGGGAGAAAAGGACCTGTACCGATTGGCTAGACAGAGGGACTGGGCTAGTAAAGATGTGCAGCAGGTAAAGGTGATAAAGGATAATGAGGGAAACGTACTCACAAGTGAGGAGAGTGTGTTGAGGTGATGGAAAGAATAATTTGAGGGGTTGATGAATGAAGAGAATGAGAGGGAGAGAAGGTTGGATGATGCTGGGATAGTGAATCAGGAATGGCAAGGGATTAGCAAGGAGGAAGTAAGGACAGCTATGAAGAGGATGAAGAATGGAAATGGCTGTTGATCCAGATAACATACCTGTGGAAGCATGGAGGTGTTTCGGTGAAATGGAAGTGAAGTTTTTAACTAGATTGTTTAATGAAATCTTGGAAAGTGAGAGGATGCCTGAGGAATGGAGAAAAAATGTTTTGGTACCAATTTTTAAGAATAAGGGTGATGTGCAGAGCTGTAGTAACTACAGAGGGATTAAATCGATCGGTCACAGCATGAAGTTATAGGAAAGAGTAGTGGAAGCTAGGTTAAGAAGGGACGTGATGATCAGTGGTCAGCAGTATGGTTTCATGCCAGGAAAGAGCACTACAGATGCGATGTTTGCTCTGAGAGTGTTGATGGAGAAGTACAGAGAATGTCAGAAGAAGTTGCATTGTGTTTTGTAGACTTAGAGAAAGCATATGACAGGGTGCCTAGAGAGGAGTTGTGGTATTGTATGAGGAAGTCGGGAGTGTCAGAGAAATATGTAAGAGTGGTACAGGATATGTACGAGGGTAGTGTGACAGTGGTGAGGTCTGCGGTAGGAGTGACAGATGCGTTTAAGGTGGAGGTGGGATTACATCAAGGATCAGCTCTGAGCCCTTTCTTATTTGCAATGGTAATGGACAGGTTGACAGACTAGATCAGACAGGAGTCCCCGTGGACTATGATGTTTGCAGATGACATTGTGATCTGTAGTGAGAGTAGGGAACAGGTGGAGGAGACCCTGGAGAGGTGGAGATATGCTCTAGAGAGAAGAGGAATGAAGGTCAGCAGGACTAAGACAGAATATATGTGTGTGAATGAGAGGGAGGATAGAGGAATGGTGAGGATGCAGGGAGTAGAGGTGGCGAAGGTGACTGAGTTTAAGTACTTTGGATCAACAGTTCAGAGTAATGGTGAATGTGGAAGAGAGGTGAAGAAGAGTGTACAGGCAGGATGGAGTGGGTGGAGAAGAGTGTCGGGAGTGATTTGTGACAGACGAGTACCAGTAAGAGTGAAAGGGAAGGTCTACAAGAGAGTAGTGAGACCAGCTATGTTATATGAGTTGGAGACAGTGGCATTGACAAAAAGGCAGGAGTCAGAGCTTGACGTGGCAGAGCTGAAGATGTTAACATTTGCAGTGGGTGTGACGAGGATGGACAGGATTAGGAATAAGTATATTAGAGGGTCAGCCCAGGTTGGAAGGTTTGGAGACAGTCAGAAAGGCAAGATTACATTGGTTTGGACATGTGCTGAGGAGGGATGCAGAGTATATTGGGGGAAAAATGCTAAGGATGAAGCTGCCAGGTAACGGGAAAAGAAGAAGGCCTAAGATAAGGTTTATGGATGTGGTGAGAGAGGGCATGCAGGTGGTTGGTGTGACAGAGCAAGATGCAGAGGACAGGAAGAAATGGAAAGAGCTGATCTGCTGTGGTGACCCCTAACGGGAGCAGCCGAAAGAAGATGATTGTAACTTTGGAAAAAATGGAGAATGGAACATGTAACTGAAGGCACATGGGATGAAGCGGAGTACAAGCAAGCAATGCAGTTGTCATGGTAGCAAATAAGGGAAATGAGCAGAAGCTGAAAATTAAGATAGAAGGGCAAATAGTGGAGCAGATTAACGGCTTCAAGTATGTAGAAGGGATGGTTGAGAAGGAAGTCCTAAATGAGGAAGTCGAAGCTAGAATAGGAGTGGATGCAGCCAACTGGCACAGGGTGTAAGTGGTAGTGTGTCAGAGAAGGATGCCAAAAAAGTGAAAAGTAAGGTGTACAAAACAGTGGTGTAACCAGTATTTCTCTTGCTGCAGAAACCAGGGCAATGAAGGCATAACAACTGAGGAAGCTAGAAGTGATTAGGAATGAAGTGCCTGAAATGTGCACGCTGTGGGACTGATGGAGAAATGACATCAGAGCAGAAGCCGAAGTAACCCCAGTTGCAGAGAAGGCCAAAGAACAGATTACGGTTGTTGTGCAGCACAGCAGAGGGAGATTTGCTGAAGATTTTGGGGGGCAGGGGGGGCAGAAGCTGATAGGAAACAAGGATGGACTTTGTGAAGGAAGACCTGAGACAGTCAAGCTTGACTGTCAGATAAGATAGGACAGTAGCACTGAATCAAGAGAAGTGGTGATAGTTGACGCAACACCTTGACCTTATGTCGAAAATAAAAATGGCGGGAGGGGGTTGGTAACATCTATCACATATCTCCATATTGTGCACACCAAGTTGTGATCACCAAGTGTCAAGACAAATTCCTACATGGCTAATTTTACAGAGGTCTCTTGTTAGTATCCAATGTAAAACACTTAACTTTTTTTTTTTTTTTTTTTGGTCTCCCCTTAGGAAATCATGCAAGTAGCCCAGCCCCCAGTACCCCATGTCTCCACTAGGTCTACCAGCTTTATCTCTTGCCCCCAGACTTTGATACTACTGGGGACAATTGGGGATCCTGATGGAGTCTTGGGGCTTGGCTATCTCTGCTTTTGTCTTGAGGTGGTGGTTTATACCCAACCCAATTCCCTGTCACATGTTCATTGACTACGTTCAAGGGCAGCTTTCCTCTTTGAACCACGCCTCCCATAAGGGAGTGTCATCAACCAACACCCTCTCACCTGGAACGGGCAAGCCCATACCTCCCTGCCACTGTCACGTGCTTGGATTAACTGGGACATAGTTCGGGCTTTGTCCTTCCTTCCCACTAGCTTTGTCTGTTCTTGTGATTTATTTGTGTGTCAGATGTTGGTATTACGGTGACTAGGCTGTTTGTTAGTGGTAGGCCAGTCGGTGTTAAGAGCGCATAGAATTGTTGTTTAAGTGGTACAGGACGGTACACTTGGAGACGTGAGTTTTTTGTGGTATAAATTGTATAGACTAATAATGCTTTTTAAGTCTGACTTTTTGTTTTAAGTGTAGCTATTAGGACTCCAACCTTGCTGATGTTTGGTGTTTGTGTTGGGCACTTGGCAAGGTGAAACGTTTTTGAATTAGTAATGTGTGTACCTACAGCCATTAAATTGGTACTGGTATTACTTCATCTTGTGTGTTTCATTTACCACTGTAATACTTTGGTTGTTAAGAGGGATCTGTCTTGTTTTCAAATATTATTGGAATCTGGATTTACATGACTGTTTTATTTCAGCTGAGATGTACCAGAAAGGAACATCAGAACTGCTTAAGATTTTTAACAGATTCTGGTTTAGGGCAAATGCTGCCATATTTACTTAGGTTTAGATTAAAGCATGTTTTAATATCTCCAGCACAGAGAGCATCTCTTATCTTAAAACACACTTTGGATTTGAGAAGCTACTCGTAAGTGAATTTCTTCATATCTTTGACAGAACCTTTACTATTTGTCTAGTAATAACTCCTCTGGTAACTCAATTTTCAAAACTGAGGTCCGTAAATAAAGCTCTGTTCTTAGCCTCCAGCTTTTATCCACATTTGTTAGCAGTTTATTGTTGGACCTGGCTACCATCAGTTATAATCTTTGTGCTGAAGGGATTATCCTAGCCTCTACCCTTTAAGTATCCTATGACATATATTTCAATATTAATTTAATATCATGTGGATCTGGTTTATTGACATTAGCCTTGACTAAGTGGTAATAACTTTCCAACCCACATTATATTGTTGTAGAAGACCCAGTAATATTTCTTCTCCCTACTGGGACACCTCTCAAATACTCTTCATATGAACTGGAAAGTAGATAAAATTTTAAATCGGTTAACATTTGCCTGTGTATTCTTGTATCTGCTGATGTTTGATGTAAGGAAAACTGTAGTAGGTAACATGTTTGTGCCTAAACTTTGAATATCGCCTGCTGGTAACTGCTCAGTTCCTTTTGGTACACATGACCTTTACAGTGTACCACAAATATGTGGCTTTGTGACTGTGTGATGGTAATAACATCACCGAGTCTTCTGCTTAATTCTTATACAAACTTCTTTTAAACAGATCTCGTCCAGCCCCCTGCTAAGGTATACACAGGCGTTATCCATCCCACTGCTAAGGTATACACAGGCGTTGTCCATCCCACTGCTAAGGTATAAACGGGCATTGTCCATCCCACTGCTAAGGTATAAACGGGCATTGTCCATCCCACTGCTAAGGTATAAACGGGCATTGTCCATCCCACTGCTAAGGTATAAAACGGGCATTGCCCATCCCACTGCTAAGGTATAAAACGGGCATTGCCCATCCCACTGCTAAGGTATAAAACGGGCATTGTCCATCCCACTGCTAAGGTATAAAATGGGCATTGTCCATCCCACTGCTAAGGTATAAAACGGGCATTGTCCATCCCACTGCTAAGGTATAAAACGGGCATTGTCCATCCCACTGCTAAGGTATAAAACGGGCATTGTCCATCCCACTGCTAAGGTATAAAACGGGCATTGTCCATCCCACTGCTAAGGTATAAAACTGGCATTGTCCATCCCACTGCTAAGGTATAAAACGGGCATTGTCCATCCCACTGCTAAGGTATAAAACTGGCATTGTCCATCCCACTGCTAAGGTATAAATGGGCATTGTCCATCCCACTGCTAAGGTATACACAGGTGTTGTCCATCCCACTGCTAAGGTACACACCAGAAATGCTGTGTTTTTATTTGTATCTGATAAGGATTATGCCCACACACTTATACACCTTCCCTTTATGTAAGCCATAGGTGAAAAATCCTTTTCTAAGATAAACTCTATTTCTTGAACACTTTGCTTGGTAGCCTAAGTTTTCAGACCGTTTATTCTGTGTATAGAAAAAAGTAGTTTTTGCCAAAGAATTTAAGTACACTTGTTCTCAGGATCTGAGTTTTTTAGCATGTATATGTAGTCATCCAAGCCCTTACTAACCAATTCTGTCGAGTGATTGTAAAATTAGTGTAATTCCTCTGTATTGCAATTGTCATATCTACAGCATTAGCAGTTTTCATTGTGACACGTGGCCTGGGTCATGGCTGAAAAGGGTCTGTGGATCAATCCACCTTCCAGATTAATAACTATTTCTATTAGATTTATGTTTAGATTTTTTTTCTTACGAAATAAATATATTTTGCTTGGTTGATTTGTAATTATCTAGTCAATGATGAACAGTTATGTTAAAGTTGTGCCAGAACTGAACTTTAAATGGTTCTTGCACAGTGTGTGTGTGTGTGTGTGTGTGTGTGTGTGTGTGTGTGTGTATATTTATTTATTTATTGACATTTGTTAACCGGGTTCATCCAACTGGGCTTGTGGCCCATTTTCAGTGAAGACCCGAGGAGAAAAGCTCCAGTAATACATTTTAAAACCGGTACAATTTTAAACAATATTGATATAATAGCAGTTGTATCAAAACGATTCACATATGTTGGGATATATGCATAAAGTTAACGTTGCATTAAAAAGAAGCTAAGTAACAATTTTACATTGATATAGTTCAGTAGGTCAACAATGAACATTTTTTGTTTGTATAAAATTGTGTAAATGCATAGTACACATTGGAGAGAGAGGTGTAATGTGGTACTAAGTATGGTCCTTTTGAGGGTACATAAAGGGAAGGAAGACTAGGTAGGGTCATGACAAGGGCAGGTCCTGGAATTGAGAAAATAAGCTTTTAGTTCATTTTTAAAAGTGTGAGGTGTGAGAGATTGAACGTAAGTCAAGGGGAAGTTTGTTCCAAGCATGGGCAAGGGAGTGTTTGTAGAGTAGTTTGCCTACTGACCTTTTTGGGTGGTAGATATCAAGTAATTGTTGGTTAGAAGTATGGAGGGTCCGGGATGGGATGTAGATGGAGACTAAGGAAGATAGTGTAGCATATGAAATTGATAAGATAGCAGAAATTGGGAAGTTCAAGCCATTGAAGAGAGTTTAAAGAAATGCAGTGGTGTGAGTTATATGGGGAGTTAGTAATGAATCTGACTATTTTATGGTAAGTCTGTTGCAGTTTGTTTAGAGTGGAGGCCTGGATAATGGTAAGAACTGGGGCGGCGTATAAGAGGGAGGGGAGGAAGAGTGCCTCGCCCAGGGTAAGTCTAGATTCAGGTGTTAGGAATTTTTTGTTCCGATATAGCAGACCTAGTTTCTGGATTGTTTTTTTTTTTTATACATTGGAGTATGTGTAGGTTGAACTTGAGTTCGTCATCGATAATGACCCCTAGGAGTTTTGTGTGGGTGTCTGGTTGGATATTTGTTTTGTTAGAAGATGTAATAAAAAAGGAGGTTTTGTGATGAGAAAGAGAACGGGGAAGGAAAAGTAGGAGTTTGGTCTTTTTGGGATTTAGGATCAATAGGTTGTGAGAGAGCCATTGTTCAGTGGATAGTAGGGCCTGTTGGGTCAGGGAGTGTAGTTCAGGAATATTATTTGAGATGGATATAAAGTGTGGAGTCGTCAGCATACTGAGTAAGGGAGGATTCTTTGCATGAGGTGTAAAGATCATTGGTGAAGATGTTAAACAAAAGGGGTCCCAAGATGGAGCCTTGGGGGGAACACCAGTGGAGATGGGAAGGAAAGGTGAGGAGGATGAGAGACATTTGACAGATAGGTAACTATTAAACCAGGCAAGTGCGGAGGGGGATAGGTGGAGATTTGCGAGTTTGGATAGTAGTAGAGGATGAGACAGTATCGAAGGCTTTGGAGAGATCTAGGAAGAGACAGGAAATGAGTTTATTGTTGTCTAGGGCCTCTGCAATGATATGAGTGAAGGAGAGGAGGGCAGTGGTGGTGCTGTGGTGAGGACGAAATCCATGTTTGGTAGGGGTAATTAAGTGGTGTGTGAGGAGGCGATTGAGAAGCTGTGAGTGAATACATTTTTCTAATATCTTGGAGAGGGGGAACAGAATGACAATGGGTCGGTAGTTTGAGGGGTCAGTGGAGTTTCCACCTTTATGAAGAGGGATAGTGAAGAAAGATTTCCAAAGGGTGGGGACAGTTGATTCCAGAATAGATCGATTCATTATTATAGATACAGGATAGGCAATTGTGTCAGCAGCAAGTTTGAGGAATGTAGGAGTAGATTGTCAGTGGAAGGAGAGCAAGGTTTTAGCTTGAGTAGTAGAGATTTGATGTAAGTAATGGGAACTGGCTCAAAAGAAAACAAAGTTGTGTTAGTGGGACTTGGAGAAGTGGATGTCGAAGTAGAGTTTGGCTTAGAGGTTACCAGATTTTGGATGGAAGAGCTAAAGTGTTTGTTCAGGAGGGTAGCTGTTTCCTGAGAGGAAGAGTTGGGGTATGGGAAGGGATTAGAGGGCTTTCCAGGATAGAGGATGTTGTTGAGAGTTGACCAAAATATTTGAGGATTGGATTTGTTGTTAAGCTGAGCAGAGCTATAGTATAACGTTTTGTCATTAGTTGTATGTTTTTTTGCAAGGTTCCTCATTTGCCTGTACTTTTGAAGAAAAGGTGGTTGTTTAGTTTTAGTCCAGGTTTTCCAAGCATGATCTCTTTGTTTCATAAGGGACCTAGTCTCTTTGGAGAGCCAGGGAGCATGGTTTGATTTTACTCTGATCTTCCTAGAGGGAGCTAAGGAGTTTAGAGTATTCATGAAGATGCTATTGAAAGTGCTTACAGCATCATTTAGGGGGATGTGTTTTAGAATGGACCAGTCTATGTTGTGGAGAATGGAGTTAAATTGGGATGAATTGAAAGTCGATAGTTTTCGACAGCCTTTGATAAGGTGGGGTTTAAGAATATGGGAGTAGTGTCTTAAGATGGTGGTAGGGAGATGATCACTGAGGGAGTCAAGTAAGGTGGTGGGATTGTGGTATTGGTAGGGGGAATTAGTAAGGATCCAGTCTATGATGGAGCTGGAAGAGGAATTTTTATGGAAATGAGTGGGAGATGTTATAAGTTGGTGGAAGCCGTGTAGGTGGATACTGAGTTGGGGGGAGTCAGTTGTGAGTTTGGACCAATCAATGTTGACATCACCAAGGATAAGTGTCTCATATGGTATGTTGTGGGAGAACCAGGATAGGATGTTTTCAAGAATGGGCAGATTGTTACCAGGAGGAAGGTAGATAGAGGCAATTGCAAGTTTTTGTGGGGATTCAGATGGCAGTTAAGGATGAAGATTTCAGCTGGGAGGAAGTCAGGAATTGGGGAAGGGTATGGTGAGAGGTTAAGAATGTTTAGAGGATGGCCACGTCACCACCTTTTTTTACAGATCTATCAGATCTGAAGATATTATAACCTGGTGGGAGTATTTCACTATTTGAGATGTGTGGCTTGAGCCAGGTTTAGGGAGAGGATGTGAGGGGTATTGAGAGCTATCCATGAGTGCAGCTCAGTGACTTTATTTGCTAGACTCTGAATATTCAATGAGTAAATAGTTAAGTATTTGGATGGAGATGATTGTTGTGACTGAGGTTGGTGACTGTTAAAGGAGTAAGATGGGGGCAGTGTAGAGGTAGTTTTGGGGAGAGAAGAGGGACCAGGGTTGGGGTCGATATCTCCAGATCAAAGTAGGTTTTTAGTGAGGAGAGAGTGTGTAGTAGATGCTAGATGGAGTTTGTATAGTTTTGACTTAGCTTTGTGGAGAGGTTTAAAAACCTGTATTATGGATAGTTTTGTATAGACTTGAGGTAGTAAAGAGATTAGGGGAAGATAATAAAAGACGAAGTAGTTGGATATATGTTGTATGAGTGAGAAGTTGGTGAACATAGGAGTGTAGAAGATATTAGAAAATAATACATGTTGGAATAAAATATGGTCAGATAGAGTAGGTAGAGAGACAGTGGTGTAGATGAAGTGGTGTTGACAAGATTGACAGATTAGTAAGGTGGTTATGGCAATAGGCAGGAAGTGGAATTGTAGTGGCTAGTGGGACAGGAAGGGGAGGGATAGTTGGGTATAAAGGTAATTGGAATGGGGCTGGGTGGGAATGGGGGTAGGGTAGAGGAGCAAATGGAGCGGGGCTAGCACCATATATATATATTGCTCACTCCTTCTGCCACCCATCGGACCCTGTCTTGGTCAGCCATCCCATTCCTTCTGTTCTCAACTGTGGGGTCATCATCTAGACAGGTATTGTGGTGGTTTGAAGGTTTTTCTGTTTTTACCCCCATCTCTAACCTTGTGCACACCCAGTAAGGTGTTGGGGAGGTGTATACAATGGCATGTCTCAAAGAATGTGCCTTTACTTCCACAAGGGGTGTACCCTCCAAGCAGCCCTGCCCTCCCCCATGGTACAGGCTGTGGTCTGTGTGTTCTGAGCCAGGGAGATTGAAGTGCCCTGCGTGCCTCTTGAGAGGCAAGTGTAAATGCATAACAGTAGCCTTTGGGAAGTCTTACATCCATGGTAACTATCATATTGACAACATACCCCTTAGAGCAGACTAAGTTGTCAGGGACTTAGGGACACTGATAGTAATCTAGCCTTTGATCATCATGTGTCTACAGTGGTGAGGAAATCATTCTATGTTGCACAACTTATAAACAAAGGTATGGCGTCTGAGCCCAAGGAAGTCATTGTTCCACTGTATTCGGCATTCATCAGACCTGTTATTGAGAACCATGCCCCCTTTAGTATGTACCTAACCAGGCATATCCAACAAGTGGAATGTCCACAGCGGTTCCTTATTAAAAAAATACAGGGCATAAGTAATGTGTCCTATACAGACCACCTCAAGGCCCCATCCCTGTATTCTGTCTCCTACAGACTTTTGAGGGGAGATCTATGCCCGGCATACAGGGCATTGTCAGACCCCACTCTGATGGACTTCCTGCATATCCACAAAAAACAAACAGTACCAGAATTACCCATTCTGAAGACTTAAACCTTGCCTGCATTTCTGCTGGAGAGAGAGGTATGTATCCCAGAGACTACCTCACCTATGGAACGGGCTCCTCATCCATGTGAAGCAGAGTTCCTCCTTAATCCAATTGAAGTGCAACTTGGACAGTTGGATAGGAAACTGGAAATTCATCCCTGGTTTGGCACCTATGTCTCTAATGGACTGAGGTAACCTGTAAATAGTTCATCTCCCAGGCCCATGCTTACACTTATCACGGATATCAGAACTTGGAGATTTGGGATGCAAGGCTAGGCTTTAAAAGGCCCTTGTGGTTGTTAGCCTAGTGAACATCTATGAACCTATAAGTGGACCCATGCCCCTTAACTCCTGTGTGTGTGTCGCATGTTCTCTGTCTCTCTCTCTCTCTTTTTTTTCAGTGGTGGAGCCACTAATAGGAACTTAGTCACCTGTGTGCAGTCAGAGTTCCATGTCTGTGCTGTGGAGTCAGTTGAGTGATGTAAATATTGAGGATAGTGTCCTAAAACTGATTTTTAAAAAAGTCTGTATAATGCACCATTATATAGTACTGTGCAAGCTTTTGAAAACGTGTCAGGCTGACATTAGCAGTTTTACTATTATCCCTTGGGAAATTTTATAGTTTAGCAGAGGGCAATGTGAAACTGTCAAACAACTAAAAGAATGTGCCCAACTTGTTTCCTGAATGCAGATGGTGTAGTTGATAACTATGGGGATAATAAAAAATGCTTGGCTTGTCTGATTCCAGTTGTCAGGAAGTACATTGTGATTTGATTTATTGTGCAGTGGAGTTGTTAAATTTAAGATTGGAGCTCTCTTCTGGATACTGAGGATTCATAAAAATGTTGGTAACCTTCCTGTGTAGGTATATAGTGTCTATAAAGAGATCTAAAATTGAACCTTGGGATGTGCTGGTAGATTCTAAACTTATCGAAATATTGAAAGTGGAAAGAACTTTGTTTTAAGAGATTCTTGGCATCTGCATAAGAACTTGGAAAGCTGAATTCAAGGGGAACATTTTAAATGTATGATTTTATAGGTATGGAAAAGATGCGTACTTGTATGACCGTGAATATGTTAAGTTATTTGAATTATAAGGAAGAGTGAGATGACAACGATTTTAATCTATATCGTGTTGAGCAGTGTTTTAGGCAATAGCTTTTATTTCGGTATCTCTTTCATTTTTGTTGTAAGTATTAGTAGTGAAAAAAAGGAGTGGCCGTGAGGGTATAATGATCCCTTGCTTTTAATAATTTGGTTTTATATGAACAGAAATGAACAGTTGTAGCCTGTGAAACTAGTTGGCATCTTATTGTGGTCTTCCAACAGCAATACCATTTGAGAATTGTGACAGATTTTTTTTTAAAGGTTGTCCTGGCATTTAATTTATAGGCACTGTTTTATACAACAGCTGTGTTCTTAGGTTTGTGTCGATTTTAGCTGAGCCTGTAAAAATCTGTCACACTTTAGTGGTGACGCTTATCTGAGATTTATAAAAGTCTCAAAAACTGACGTGAAAGATTTTGTATCTTTGACAACTGATGAAGTACATCAACAGGAGGTTGAGATACTTAATTGTTATGTTTGGAAAAAAGGGATAAAAAACATTGTGTTCTACTATATAATGCATACAATAAGCTCAACCCAAGTTTATTTTTCTTTTGTATATTTGAAAGGCCTTTCCTTCAATTCTGTGAACTTGTGTGAGAGAAGGAATAGATTTGTACTCCAAGTGTGTACTGTTGACTTGTTGAGTAGTGTTAGAGGAAGGCAGTCAGAATTAGAAGGTGAAAAGTAAACTGTATCATATTTATGAATGTCCAGTAATGAAATGATGCTACTGGCTGGGTGTGGCGTCTGACCTGACTTTAGATGACTCAGCTGTGGCGTAGGCTGTGCTATCTTTGAAACGTCAGACTTGTTGTTGGTGTAATGGTTTATTGTGAAATGTCTAGCTTACTTGCAGTACTTGGTAGACTTAATTGTTATATTTCCTTTTTATATTTGGACTCTCTCCAGGACTGATTGTCAGTGTTCTCCCTTGTCCTAGTCTGGTACCTTTGTTTTGTATTTGAGACATATGATTTTCTTTACAATGCAATAAAAATGAGACCTCTGTTCAGATGTTCTACTTGCTATCCACACAAGACCTTCCTAAAAATGGGACCTCTGTTCAGATGTTCTGCCTGCTATCCACACGAGACCTTCCTAAAAATGGGACCTCTGTTCGGATGTTCTGCCTGCTATCCACACGAGACCTTTCTGAAAATGGGACCTCTGTTCGGATGTCCTGCCTGCTATCCACACGAGACCTTCCCGAAAATGGGACCTCTGTTCGGATGTTCTGCCTGCTATCCACACGAGACCTTCCCAAAAATGGGACCTCTGTTCGGATGTTCTGCCTGTTATCCACACGAGACCTTCCCAAAAATGGGACCTCTGTTCGGATGTTCTGCCTGCTATCCACACGAGACCTTCCCGAAAATGGGACCTCTGTTCCGATGTTCTGCCTGCTATCCACACAAGACCTTCCCGAAAATGGGACCTCTGTTCGGATGTTCTGCCTGCTATCCACACGAGACCTTCCCGAAAATGGGACCTCTGTTCGGATGTTCTGCCTGCTATCCACACGAGACCTTCCCGAAAATGGGACCTCTGTTCGGATGTTCTGCCTGCTATCCACACGAGACCTTCCTGAGTTTTTATCTTGAAACTACACAATGTCCCTGCCTGTGATTGTTGTACTGAAGTTGTACTTTTGCCTCCTTAGAGCACCCACTCTGGTTTGGTGTCATTAGTACAAGTCTGAACTGGTAAGTGTCAGCTCGGTGTCATGGAGGGATGCCCAAGAGATCCAGGTTTGATTAATGGACCTGCTCCCTGAAGAGATGTCTTGGGGGTGTGAGACTGAGCATCATTTTGCTAACTTGTGTGTCCGTGGGGGGGGTTGGAGGATGTTGCTACAGTATTACACCCACCATGAAGGCTGTGAACATCAGTCTTGCTGTACAGAGTGGGTAGGTGCACCGACTGGCCATCTTTTGACACAGTTATGCCCTGTTGATGTCATAGAATGGAATGGGCTAAAAAGATAGGGCATAACAAAACACAGAATTCAAACTGCCTCCAAGTAACTGCTTAACCAATCCTGAATTTTGCTCCAGCTGGTTGTGTGGTTCAGGCAGCCACTGGAAGAATGAGTGTTCTACAGTGAGGGTAGGCTTGATTGTGTGTGTGTGTCTGTGTGTGTGTCTGTCTGTGTGTGTGTGTGTCTGTCTGTGTGTGTGTGTCTGTCTGTGTGTGTGTGTGTCTGTCTGTGTGTGTGTGTGTCTGTGTGTGTGTGTGTCTGTCTGTGTGTGTGTGTGTCTGTCTGTGTGTGTGTGTGTCTGTCTGTGTGTGTGTGTGTCTGTCTGTGTGTGTCTGTCTGTGTGTGTGTCTGTCTGTGTGTGTCTGTCTGTGTCTGTGTGTGTGTCTGTGTCTGTGTGTGTGTCTGTCTGTGTGTGTGTCTGTCTGTGTGTGTGTCTGTCTGTGTGTGTGTCTGTCTGTGTGTGTCTGTCTGTGTGTGTGTGTAAAATTATGAGGGTTGTGGGGCTTGTCCTTTGCACAAACTGTTTTACTTTTGCATGCTCAGAGGCTCTTCTTTGGGAGTGCTTGCTGCCATGTCTGCATTCTATTTTTTTGTCTTCAGTTGTGGAAATGTTGATGTTAGCTTTGTCAACATTTGGGAGCTTCAGAGGTTATAAGTACTGCCATGGATGTGTATGTACATGGATGTGTATAACTGGACATGTATTTCCCACTTTTTAAAATAATTACTCTAGATATGACTGACTTGTATACTTTGATACGGTTATCTGTTGCAACAGAAGCAAATCCTTTTACACATCGACACTGAAGTAAGTTTTTCATTCCTGCCTTTAATGTCTGAACATTTTCTTTTTGCTAAACATTTGCAACAGTGTGCCCTCGTGTAATAGTGAACTGGATAATAACTTTTTTATCATCAAAATAACCAAGCTGTGTTTTAATCTAGACTGCTGTTTTCCTTGGTATGTTCTGGTAAACTGTAAAAGGCAGTAATCTTGGTTTACTAGTTATGTCACAAACTGTTTTTGATGGATGAAATTCTTTTGACTGCTTTATCGATTATGAACATGCATTCACCACTACCATGAAACACACTGTTGCTGAATGGAGCTGCTAGGTCAATATGCCCTGTTTTTCTTTAACAGCATACCCCCAATTCCCGTGAATGCAAAGGAGCTTGTCCAAGATATTGCCTGTTCTTTATACATATGCTGTGTTTTGTCCTCTAGCTTTAGTTGTAACGGCAGCTTTTGCGCGACTTTATTTGGTTTTGTTTACCAGTATTAGAATAGGAACTCTGATTCCCATCAGACATGATCTTTCTGTACTGAACATGTTTATCTTCTATGACCTATTCCTCTTGTAATAACACCTGTAAGCTCTTTGTCACTCTGACAACAGCCTCTGTCATAAAATGTCACACTCGTAACACTTTATCAGCTGTGCCAGCATGCTGTCGCTTCAGCTTTTCTGGGAATTTTGTGAAAATTATCTTCTGTAAGAGGTCGTAGGGGACAGATCAACAAAGTTGTTATATACAGATTATGTGGCAATACAAGCAGACTCTCTGAGAGAGAACTTGATTGATTGATTTTGATTTGATTTTAATTGGCATTTGTTTACCGGGATAGTCCACCGGGCTGTGAAGGGCCCATTTTCAATGGAGGCTGGGGGAAAAAAACAACTCTGTAAGAAAACATCTAATATGTACAGCATGAAATTTTACAAAATTTCCTTAAATAGAATTTATTTATTTTACATTTAACTAGGTGGAGTCTGGCTGGGCAAGTAGCCTGTTTTCAGTGTAGACCCGGAGGAGAAAATGTCTGTAACAATAGTACAAAAAGATTACAAACATTTTTTAAAAAGATTTAGAAACAATATACAAAACAGTTTAACAGTTGCCAACAATCACAATTTACAAAAAGGGAATGTAAAACAGAAAACCATTGTTTCCTAAGCCTTACTACAGACAGTAATATGAAACTCATTAGATATATAACCAAAATAAACCGTTGTGGTATGTTCATTTGGTGGAAGTAAGACTAGGAGAAGATAGCAGAAAAGAAACATTTAATTTAATGGCTTGAGAAACTAGCCAGGAGTGTATTACAGGAGCATAGCCATTGTTGAGTAAGGTATTCCTTTAGGAGGAGTTTGAAGCTATGACGGTCTGGGTTTTTAGGATATTCTGGGGTAATAGGTTCCACTGTTTGGTGACTCACTCTTCTCCTATAAAGTCCACAAAGTAATTGTGGAAGTTAGTTACCTTAAGTATTAGATTATCAGATGATCTAAGGGTCCTAGGGTTGGTATTTATATAGAAATATGAGTAAAGGCCAGACAGTGTCATCTAATTCTGGCCAAGTTACAGGAAACTTTGGATCCCACACAGTTTGGTTTTGTGAAGGGTAGATCATGCCTGTTCAACTTGGTCGACTTCTTTGAGTCAGTCACCAGAGCTATGGATGAAGTCAAGGTGGTTCATACAGCCTACCTTGATCTGGGCAAGACTTTTGATACCATTCCCCACTCAGGAATCATAGAAAAACTCACTAAGCTTGGCATCAACCCCTGTATCACTAGGTGGGTTGCAAACTTGCTCACAGAACCCACAGTGGGAAAGTAGCTGACTCCAAGTCAGACTGCCGACTAGTCACGAGTAGAGTCCTACAGGGTTCAGTCCTGGGTCCTCTCCTGTTTAGTATCTACTTGTCTGAAGTCCAGGCCAACACGAAGGGACTCTGGCTGACAACATTCGCAGACTATTGCAAGTTGGGAGCTATTATTAACTCCAAGTGATGTTGACATCCTACAGAATGGCCTAACTGAGACCAGCGATTGGTGCCAGAACCGTAGCCTTAAGCTCAGTGCCAAAGAATGTGTCGTCATCCCCTTTGGTAAAAACCCAGTTCCCATGAATCACCACAATGATGGTAGTTGACTGAACAAAGAAGGTGTTATAAGAGATCTGGGAACACAGGTTGACACCACCCTCTATTTTGATCACCACATTGCCACAGCGGTCAGAAAGCCCTTCTATGTGGCACATCTCAATTACTAAGGGTTTTGCATTCAGGAAGAAAGAGGTCCTTGTCACCCTCTACTCTTTCCTCATTAGACCAGTCATAAAGTATAATGCCCCATTAAAACTCAGAAAAAAACGTCCGGTAGAAGAAAAAGGAAGCTGCAAACTGTAAATCCATTAAGCTGCTTTTTTAATACACACACTTTTCGTCCGGGCACAGGCCAGACTTGATCAGACACAAAAACACAATAAATGTAAAAGCACACACTAAAATACTCATGTAGGAACAGCACATGACTAGTTGTGCCCTATCTTAGCTGTGCTTAACTAATTAGACAATTAAATGATTAAATACCACAAGAAACCACACCCTTCATTCGTCTCACTTACTGTTGAAATACAGAATGTCACTGAACATCCTATCACTGTCAACTCGTAGAATATATATACAAAAATATACAAAGGTAAACATATTCACAGTGAGATATAGTCATCAGTGAATCATAAGAAGCAAACGATAAATAATGACATTAAAAGCACTGTAAATTCTGGTTAAAAGCAAATGAAGCAAATTCCATTGGCTCAACTCATTCAAGGTGTATACAGCTCAGATGTTTTCCTTTATATTTCCCTTGTCTGGTCCGGTTAGCCCATTTACAAGTACTAAGACTCCAGACTTTGAGTGTCCTTCTTTATTAAACCACCCTATGTATACCAGAAGGGATGGTTTGGTCCGTCTTGATTCCACTTAGGTGGAATTTTGACGAATCCCCTCTAGGAGGATTTTAGTATGAGCGAATTTTATCTGTTTTTCTGAGCTGGACCCTTCATTGTGGATTGTAGTGTGTCTGCGTCAGCATTGAATGTTTTGTATAGTAGAAAGACGTGAGGTGATAAAGTAAGGATACATTGTGCTTAAGTGGTCTTTCACCAATGTCTAGTGAATAACATTTACTATAAAACTTCTCTAAATGTTTTAAACGTAAGGAATTTAAGTACATTATCCAGCTAAGTGTAAGTTTTTTTTGATAACATTTAAACGGTGCAGTTCTCAAGGCGCTGTATACACCTTGAATGAGTTTTATTCAGTTGAACCACTGGAATGTAGGTTTCATTTGCTTTTAATGTCATTGTTCATAGTTTGCTTCTTATGATTTACTGGTGACTATATCTCACTGTGAATATGTTTATCTTTGTATATTTTTGTATATATAGTCTTAAGAGTTGACAGTGATAGGATGTTCAGTGACATTCTGTATTACAACAGTAAGTGAGACGAATGAAGGGTGTGGTTTCTTGTGCTATTTAATTATTTAATCATTTAATTGTCTAATTAGTTAAGCACAGCTAAGATAGGGCACAGCTAGTCATGTGCTGTTCCTACATGAGTATTTTAGTGTGTGCTTTTACATTTATTGTGTTTGTGTCTGAAAAAAAGTGTGCGTAGTAAAAAAGCGGCTTAACACATCTACAGTTTGCAGCTTCCTTTTTCTTCTACCGGACATTTTTCTAAGTTTTAGTAGTTTTCTTTGTTTACAATGCCCCATTTGGCATGTACTTCACTAGATACCTGTAACAACTGGAGAAGCCGCAAAAGTACTTCACAAAGAGGATCCTAGGCCTTAAACACTTGTCCTATATGGACAGACTCAAAAAAAACTCCAGCTATTCTCTGTATCATATCGCCTACTTAGAGGCGATCTCTGCTTGACTTACAAAGCCATGTCTGTCTCAACTGTGTTAGAAATGCTACATCTAAAGAAATCCCAATCCCTCCACACCACATGCTCCAGAGACCTCAACCTCATTACAACAGGTTCATAACCCAAGACTGCCCATGCTATGGAACAGACTTCCCATACATGTCAAGCAGAGAACCTTGCTGACACTCTTCAAGAGGATGGGAAACAGAAAATTCACCCCGGGTATAAATCCAGTGGCTCTACTCGACAGAGGAACTGGGAACTAAGGTCGGGTGGCACTATGCCAGGATAATTCTATGGCTAGGCTTCTAAAGGCCCCAGGGTCATTAGCCTAGTACACACCTATGGACCTAAATATAATATATTGCAGACAGGTAAGTATATAGAAATACACGAGAGAAAATAGAGAGGCAAAACATAGGATTTAGTAGAAGTAGGAGGTGCAACAGAGAGCATAAGCATGTTGACAATGAGAAATTAGTGATAATAAAAAGTTAAATGTAGAGGAAGACGGGGTAACCAGATTATCTTAAGTCAAGCAGCAGACGGGGCAACTAGATTATCTTAAGCAGCAGACGGGGGTAACTAGATTATCTTAAGTCAAGCAGCAGAGGCTAAACTGTTATTTGCATTTGGAGATGTGCAATAAAATAGGAAGGTGATTGCAGCTAGGATATGGAAGGAGAAGGTTTAGTACAATTGCAGTTCCAATTAGCGGAGGGGTACTCTTGCAGAGATGTGTTGAAAGAAGCAATACACATAGAGGTGCATGTTGCTAATGGTAGAGCTTTCCAGGTTTTGGCCATCACATAGGATTAAAGTAGTTGACCAGCAGGTAGTTTGGAATTACGGGTTTGCAGGAGCTGCTGTTTTTCTGATGTAAGTCACCTTTTGGGATTATAGTGGGTTAGTAAGGAATTCCGGGTAGGACAATCTAGAGGTCTGAATTATTTTGTAGGTGGTAATTAATTGGAAATAGGTGAGAGAGTGGGGGAGTTCAAGCTATTTTAATAAATATAGGGGTGTGCACTGGTGGGTATGCACTGGTGGGTAGACAGGCGGGCATTTGTTGCAATCTTTGCAATTTTATTATAATTTTCTTGCTTGTTTTTTTGTTGAGGATTGGAGGTTGGTTAGCAAGGGGTGCACAAGGAAGGAAGCAGATAAGTGGAAGCAAGTACTTGTTTTGTAGGAGGAGAAAGGAAAAGTGTGTGTACAAAATGCTAAGTTTTTGGTGTGTCTTATTGATATTGTGTTGTGCAAGTCGAATTTTAGGCTTTTGTCAAGAATTGCTTCCAGCAGTTTAGTGTGGCTAACAACTTCGATTGGATAAACTGGGATTTGTTTATGGAGGTACTTTTCTTAGGGGTGAATATTGTAAGGTTAGTTTTGTTGGGATTTGGAGACTGATGGTTATTGTAAAGTCATCTCTCTGTCGAAGTAAATGCTGATTGAGTGATGTGTTGTAGTTGAGCTGTAGTGTCAGCAGAGCATATATAATAGTGGAGTCCTCGGCATATTGTACAAGAGACCCCCGAGTAAATGATGAGTGAAGGTTATTAATAAATATATTGAAAAGGAGCGTTCCTAATATACAGTCTTGGGGGACACTTGTGGAGTAGTGAAGCTATGGGGATATCGGGTTATGCCATATTACTGCCTGCTGTCTGCCAGGTGAATCACTTGTGAACCAGTTGAGAGAGGGAGCAGCAGGCCAGTGTTTGAAAGCTGAGATAGGAGCGAGTGAGAGAGAGTATCAAAGGCTTGTAGTCCAGAAATGGAGTGGATACACAATCTTCCCAGAGTCTTGGGATTTATTGACCAAGTCCATGAAGGATATTAAGCAGTAGTAGTACTATGACTTGGTCAGAATCCATGTTGCGTTTGAGAGAGGATTTGGTTGTTTAGCAGGAAATGCAGACGTTGCATGCTGCATACTTTTCAAGGAGTTTGGAGATGGGAGATAAAATGGCTGTGGGACAGAAGTTAGAGATATCGGTTGAGTCACCACCTTTGTAAAGGGGTAGAATATATATTTAATGTCACCAAATCTTTTGGGTTTCTAATACTATGACAGGAATGGACCCCATTCCTACGTCAAAGTATGATAAAAGTTCATGAAATTAGTATTGTTTCAGTCTTTGTCAGCCAGATGTGCTCTTCGCAGCACCCACAATGTGCCCAGTAATAACTCCTCCTGCAGTTCATATGGAGTTGCATGGATTGGTAACTTATTTAAATACGATTGTGGATTCTTTTTTTATAAGACCCGTTCCTCCTACTACTACTATTGGAACTATCTGGGTATCTTTCTTCCACATTTCTCTTGTTTCTGCCTGCAAATCCTGATATTTTATGACATTGTCTCTCTCTGTACGCAGGACACTGTAGTCACTGGATGTGGCAATTTCAGTGATCAATGCTAATTTTTTCTTTTCGTGGACTACTATATCTGTTTTTCTAGAATCTGTCTTTTGAACGGTTTGTAATGGGTGATCCCATGTGATGTAGACTTAATCATTTTCTTTGATGCTGTGTGGCTCATGCTTCCAGTGTTTTTCAGCCACTTCAGTACCATAATGTTTGTACAATCAACAGTGCACCAGTCTTGTCACATTATTATGCCTTTCAGTGTACAGTCAGTTCTTCTGCAATTTGTATGTCACAACCAGCAACGAGGTGTGCGACTATTTCCAGTTTGTTTTTACAAAACCTACATTTGTCTGTTTCTCCTACATGTTCAATGGACTTTGCAAATCAGCGTGTACATAGCCCACTGTCTTGGGCTGCTAATATTAACCTTTCATTTCATGGTTTGAATTTGCCTCTCCTTAACCATTCCTGCGTTCCTTCCTGATCAACATGAGGTTCTTCCAGAAGTTCTCCATACTTGCAACAATATGTCTGCATTTTCCACATTTCTGTCCTTCTCATTTGGTCCCACACTTTATATTCTTTCTTTTGTTTTTTTGGCACATTCAGTTGATGCCTGATTTGTATTTGCTTCCAGTTTAATATCCATCCCTGCTTGATGCCAGTATGCTTCTTTCAGATTAAGCAGAGAAGTCATCTTAATTTATTCTCCTCATGTTGCAAAACTTTCACTAAGTTTAGGTCTTGTGAGGGCAGCAGGTGTGTGTGGAGTCCCACGATTGCATATCTATAATTGCAATCAATTTCAATAGAGGCCCACCCCTCCTTCGGAATGGGAAATGTATAATCTTGGTATACGCTGATTTTTATAAATCATTTGGTGAGCATGAAGCATCCTTGTTTTCTTGTCTAATCTATCCAGCACGTTTTTGGGCCAGTCAATCACTCCAAACTGTAAGTTAGGACAGGAAGAGCAAATTGATTTATAGCTTGAATTTTGTTTCTAAATATCAACACTGTTATCAGAATTAATTTAAGTCTACTAAAGTATTCCTTACTAAGTTTTGTTTGCATTTGTTCATGTTTTATTGTTGATGCTTCGTCAATTCCCAAATATTTATATACTCCTTCTTGCTCAAGTTTTTATATCGCATTATTATCCCAAACTGATGTTTTCCTGGTGCTGAAGTTTCCTGCTTTAAAGGTTATATTTGCACATTTATCAAGACCAAATTACATTCTTATATCTGAAAAGGTTTTGACAACCTGCTGTACAGTTTTAAATCCTTGACAAAGAGAAGATGAGAAGTTGTTTTCTTGGAGTCAAATTATAGTCCTGGCCTAAGCTGTTAGGTAAACAGCTGAATGGGTTAGGGCAAGGCAGAATTGCAAAGGTGCCAGAGAGTCACCCTGGAATATCCCCCCTTTGAATTTTTATCTCTGGGATAATAATTTGTCCTTTATCATGGCTTAATTGCAAAGTGGTCTGCCACTGTTACATGGTCCCTGTAATGTAGCTGATAGTATAGGGTGTATCTTATACGTTTTTAAGCACTCTTTTATCCATGATTGTGGGATACTATTAAATGCTTTTTTTTTTTTTTAGTCAATCCATGCCATACTTGGATTTTTCCCCTATTTACAGTTCTCCACTATGACTTTATTTAGCAACAGATGATCCTTTGTTCTATTGACTTTCTTTTATTGCCCTTTTGTTTTATTAAACGAGCCAGCACAAAGGAAAGGCAAGCCAAAATATTTTATTGTGATGTCATGATAAAACAAAAAAGTAACAACTGCAAACCTGTTTCGGCTATAAGTCAAGCCTTCATCAGTGCAAACAGAAAGTTTGAATGGTACATCCTGGTACTCCTTATATACTTGAGAGCTTAAAGATGTATGCAGCTAAATACTATATTTTAAGTGCATATTCATCAAATAATGGTGTTGAGAAAATATATAAAAATATTTTTATAAAAATAATTTTGTATATAAAAAAGAAAGAAATAAGGACCATCTTGTTTTTATAATTTAGAGCATAAAGCATAAATTCAGTGACAAAAAACTAGTGAGGTCCAATAATTCACAAGACATAAAATAGAAAATCTGCAGCTAGCAGTAATGAGCTAACTGTTTTCATTTAATCCAGGTTTGAATAAAGCACCTAACCTGGTGATCCATGAGGATTCCATATTATTTAATCTATCATGCCAGCTTGCTTTAGATGTTCTTTGCATCTGGATTTTGTCAATGATGGTAAATTTAAATTGTGCTGTTTTATGAGTCATGGTATGTTTATATAAAGCATAAGTGATTTTCTGAGTTCTGAGCGCACTAAGGTGTTCACTTATTCTGTGTCTCAGTGGTCTGGAGGTTTGACCAACATAAAAAGAAAAACATGTACAGGTGGCTAAATATACCACCCAATCGGTACTGCAGTTCCCAAAAATTCTTATCTGAAATAACCGAGATGTGTTGGAGCTAGTGAATTCCTTCGTCTTAGACATATATCTGCATGCACTGCACTATGGTACAGAAACCTGGCAGTAAAGACACAGCAGTTGAGGAAGCTAGAGGTGATGGAAATGAAGTGCCTGAGAAGGGTGTTAAGATGCACATTGTGGCACAGACTAAGAAATGAGGACATATGAACAGATGCCAGAGTAGCTCCAACTGGACAAAAGGTCAGATAACAGATTATGGTGGTTTGGGCACACGTACAGAAAAGCAGAAGACAGTCTGGTGAAGAAGATTTGGGGCAGACTGAAAGAAGGCAAGAGGAAATGGGGGCATCCGCTAAAGAGGTGGATGGATTGTGTGAGAGAAGACCTGTAACAGGCATGAGTGACAAAGGAAGGAGAGTGGCATTAAATAGAGAGAGATTCCGACAGTTGACATGACACCCCGACCCCATGTAGAAAGTGGCGGTAAAAAAAAAAGGGGGAGGAGGATTATTTTGTACAAGCATTTATACATGATGTCGTGCCATCTGTTACCAGAAACTACAGATAATGTAAATTCTTGATCGTGTGCTTCGTGTACGGGGATATTTTGTGTCCAGTCTTACAGTCGTAAGTGGACTATTGCGTACCACTGGATACATGGTGGTAGTGAGACTGGGCAGACTGCTTACCACCAAATATGTGATGGTAGCAAGGCTGGACAGACTGCTGCACTCACCAACGTGTGCAGTCTTAAACCTTCTACCCCAAAGGTCCTGATGCAAGTTCTTTATACCAGAATCAAAGCAAGAATCTTCTTTTCAGTGTGTGAAAACGTTCTTGCTTTGGAAAGTGTTGTAGACTTTTTATAAGAAACTGCTTACTGTTCATAGGTAGGTACTAGGCTATCAGCCCAAGGGCCTATGTAAGCCTAGCCAACAAGGTTCGTGGCTTATGCCACCCAAGAAAGTTATTTTCCTGTGCCACTGTCGAGCAGAGACGCAGAAGTGATCCCCGGGGTGTATTTCCTATTTCCCATCCACCCATCAAGATTTTTCTTGAAGAGTGCTATTGTATGTTGAATCCTGCTTCCAGTACCATGTGCTCACTGTTCACTTGGGAGTATTATATGCTAAATTCTTCTTCCAGTACCACATGCTCACTTTTCACTTGGGGATATTGTATGCTGAATCCTGCTTCCAGTACCACATGCTTATTATTCACTTGGGTATAGATTCACAGATGCTTAGATTGTTACTAGGCTAACGAGCCAGGGGGCCTTTCAGGAGAACTTGCCTAGGCTTAGAAAGAATAATTATGTCCTGTATCCAAATAGGACATTGAGGGCCAGGGATTTATAAAGTACCTTTGTCCATAAAGGACAGGAGTGCCAGGCCGTATAAATGTCCTGTTCCCCATCTTCACTGGTCTAGCTTGCTAATGGACAGCACAGCTTCACACGGATGGAAAGTCTGTTCTGTAGGAGGGGCAGTCTGTGGGACACCTATCTAAGTCACAGACAAAATTCAAGTCCCAAGACCTTGTATTTCTGGTACTCTTTGACTTGCAGATGTGTAGGAGTTTCATAAGTGTGGGGTTTGCAGATTCCTTGTAAGCCAGGCATAGATCACCCCTCGGCAATCTTAGAGGGAAAGGGCTTTAAGGTGCTCTGCATAAGGCAGGCTTTTTGCACCTTGTATTCTTTTATTAGGAACCTCTGAGGTTGTTGTAGATGTCCTTCAAGGATGCATCTGCAGTCCTAACAAATGGGTTGTCCTGCCAGGCAGCCCTTCGGTCGGCCGAATTCCAAAGTCTGGGTCTGGCCTCGGCTGATGTCGCACTTCACCCGACGTAATAGCGGCTGTTCATTGGGTATAAAGGCATCAGCCGACTCCATTTTCCTCAGTCTTTCTTGCCGCGTGGCGCCCGAAGCAGAAGCTGTTCGCAAGTGCCGGTCGGTCAGAACCAGAGATTGCTACTACCGAAGACTTCTAAAAAGCTAAGTACCCCGTTGGGGACTCTTTCTTGCCTCAGCCAATGTCAGAAAAAGTGAATAACTGTTTAACTTGTGGGAAACAAATACCTCATAAAGATTTCCACTCTTACTGCCTACCTTGTTTAGGCCCAGACCACGACGTAGCAGCTTGTCTAGCCTGTGCTTCCTTCAACCGACGGACACTTAGACGTCGGTCGGAGTTTGCAGAGGAGTTTTTCGGCTCCGCTTTTGCTTATAACATGCCGTCGGAGACTCCGACTTCACAATTAGCTAAAAAGCGTAAGGAAAAGGACCGACACTCGCGGTCCGCGGTTTCGGCCGAAACCGCGGTTAAGCAAACCGCGAGTGTCTCGGTTTCGGCTGAAACCGAGTCCGCGGTTCTTCCTTCGGCCGAAAGCATGCCTCCTACAACCGAGGCCTCATCCAGCATGGCTGAATCTGCTACGGAAATTCCACCTGGTCTTACAGGTTCTCAGGAATTATCAGATACTATCCCCTTAGATATATCTACTCCTGCACGTGGAGCTGCTAGGCCCCCTGCATCCATGTCAATTAAGGCTTTTGCCAGGGCTAAAGCAGCTAAATCAACAAAGGCCTTGCCTGCTAAAACCCCCTCTCACAGGCCTAGCTCTAGTACTCAAATGCTTAGTCTAGCAGAGGATCTCATTTCTTTGATCAGGGAATCCCAGCCTCACCCTGACAGGGCCTCTCACCCCCCTCCAGAGAAGAGGCCTAGAGCAGAGCCCCCTGAGCCAGTTTCTACTGATTACTCCTCTGATGATTCAGACAATACAAATCCCCCAGAAGGCCCTTATTCTCCATATGAGGACTCAGATGCAGAAGACTCCATCCCTTCTGCCTCTCCTCCTGAGGAATTTTCTTTTGGGGAAACACTGCATGCTATGAGAGAACAATTTCAATGGCAGGGCCAGGATTTTTCAGACTCTAGGAAAAGGCTTAGGACCTTTTTACATTTGCCACAGCATAGGCCTTTAGCCATTCCTCCAGTACTTACAGTTGTGGATGATGCATTTAATGATGTTTGTACTGCTCCTGACTCTCTTCCTCCGGCCCCTGCTAAGCCCGACAGATACTACAGGGTTCCGGACACACATTATCACTTGTATAAGGCTCCTATTGCAGATCCTGAAACTATTTCACAGGGCCCCAAAGCTGTAGCAGCTGCCTCTTCCAAAAACCCACTCCCCTCTGAAAGAGAATCTAGGGCTTTAGAGAGATGGGGTAAAAAAGTGTATACTTCTGCTACTCTTTCGGCCAGGGCCTTAAACTGTCAGTTCCACATGATTCAGTATCAGGAATTCCTGTTAGATCAGCTAACTAAAAAACTGTCCTCACCTGAGCCTTTAGACCGTAAGTCCCTTCAGGATTTGGTACATAACACTCAGCAGGTCAGTAATCATTCCTTAAAATGCGGCTATGATGCACTGGAGGCCTCCTTTAGATCAGCTATGACTGGTACAGTGATCAGAAGGCATGCATGGTTAAAAGAGCAATCCTTACCAGACCATGTAAAGTCCAAGCTTCTAGATGCTCCCATGGAAAAGCACAGTTTGTTTGGTTCCCCTGCACAGCAAGTGTTGAAGAAGGTGGAAGAAAAAGCTAAATCTGTCCAGACAGTCAAGGATTTCTTACAGGTCCAGCCTCCGAGGTTTAGTAGGAACTGGCCTTCCAAGAATTGGTCCTTTCCAGACACCACCAGAGCACAGAGAAGCAGAAATAGACGCCCAAGGGGCAGGGGTCAATCCAGAGGTGCCTACAGGGGACGTCAGTGGCAGCCTAACAGCCAGAGAAGTACTGCCACAGATCCAGCCACTACCACTTCCACAGGACAATCACAGTGACTTGGCTCTGAAACCGCCTACCAGGGAACAACTGGCAGCACCCTTAGGCGGAAAGCTAGCCTTATTTTCAGTAAATTGGCATTACATTACAGGAGACAAATGGATTTTACAGACAATAGACAAAGGCTACAGGTTTCACTTCCATACTCTTCCAAGGAAGAGAGGAATGCCAAACCTACCTCCAAACCAAAGGACAAACGCTCTACAGCAAATAGACCACTTACTAAGGATGAGAGCTATAGAAAAGGTACCGGCTATGGAACAAGGACAAGGATTTTATTCAAGGCTTTTCCTGGTACCAAGAAAGGAAAACCAATGGAGACCTATCCTCGACCTGTCCGCTCTGAACACATATCTCATTGTTCCAAAATTCAAAATGCTGACCCTACAGCAATTTCTTCCCATGCTGGGCAAGGAGTCTTGGCTGGTGACTCTGGATCTCAAGGAGGCATACCTGCACGTCCCCATACGACCAAATTGCAGAAGATACCTCAGATTTCTTGCAGGATCAGAGCATTATCAATTCTCAGCATTGCCTTTTGGCTTATCTACTGCGCCCAGAGTATTCACGAAATGCCTGGCATCGGTAATTGCTCACTGCAGGCTTCAGGGAATTCAAATTTATCCATACCTGGACGACTGCCTGTTACAAGCGGACAGCAAAGACAAATTAACAAAAGATTTGAAAAAGGTTATTCACCTGCTGCAAACCCTGGGATATACAGTCAACACAAAAAAGTCAAGGCTGATACCATCCCAAAGGATAACCTTCTTGGGTGCAGAACTGGACACATCAAACCAGATGGCATTCCTCACAGCAGAAAAACAGAAGCAGCTACCACTCTATTTCATGGCATTAACAGCGCAGAACCAGCTTACAGCAAGAAAAATCCTGCAAGCCCTGGGCTACATGGCATCCTGCATAATTTTGATTCCACATGCCAGACTACATATGAGGAAGTTGCAATGGTACCTGAGGAATTTATGGTCTCAGCACAAGCACAGCCTAGAAACCCGAATTCCAATAATTCCATGCCTGAAGCAAGAATTCCAGTGGTGGGCCCAGGCCTGTCAATTGAACAAAGGACTGCCCTTCCACAGGCCCCACCCAAGCCAGACTATCACCACGGACGCCTCAGACCTCGGTTGGGGGGCACACATGGTGGACAAGTGCATACAAGGCTTATGGACTCAAGACCAGATGAACCTACACATAAATCAAAAAGAGATGCTGGCAGTAAAACATGCAATTCAGACCGTTTCTTCAACAGGGTCATTTGCTGATAAGGACAGACAACACCACAGTTATGTGGTATATCAACAAACAGGGAGGCACACATTCATATCCTCTATGCCGGATGGCAATGGACCTCTGGAATGTGGCTCTGAACCTCAACATTCAGCTCCAGGCCGTATTTGTGCCAGGAAAAGAAAATATACTAGCAGACATCTTAAGCAGAACTACCACGGATGCCCACGAATGGATGCTGCATCCAGACATCTTCAAATCCATTACAAGGAAATGGGGACTGCCAGAAATAGACCTCTTCGCATCCCCACACAACCACCAATTGAAAAAATTCTGCACAAGGACATATACCACCCACTTGCTTGGAAGGTGGACTCCCTATCCTTCAGTTGGGAAAACCTGACAGCATATGCATTCCCACCTCTTCCTTTGATGCACAAAGTGCTACTGAAGATCAAAGAAGAACACCCGAGGATCATCTTGATAGCTCCACACTGGCCGAGGCAACATTGGTACCCGCTACTGAGGAGTATGTCTCGGGAACACGCATGGCCTCTACCCCTACTTCCTCTACTGCTAACACAGAACAACTTCAAGACCCTGCATCCAAACTTGAAAACACTGCAGCTAGCTGCTTGGAACATTACATAAAACAAAATAACCCAGATTTATCTCAAAGGGTTAAAGACATTATCTTGGAGGCTCGCAGACCCTCAACAAGGAAAACTTATTCAGCAAAATGGAAAAGATATTTCATTTGGAGTACAACAAAAGGAGTAGATGCATCATTGGCAAACATAGCTAACATCCTGGAATATTTAGCAGAACTTTTCCACAGTGGCCTGTCTTACTCCTCCATTAAGATTCATGCATCAGCAATTTCAGCACAATACAACATGGATCCTCCAGTCTTCTCTCAACCTCTACTCAGGCAGTTTCTGAGAGGAATTAAAAATGTAAAGCCACCAAGGAAACCACCATTGCCTACATGGGACTTGAACTTTGTGTTAGAAAAGTTGACACTCCCCCCTTTTGAACCAGCAGCAACAGCAGAATTACAGTACTTATCTTGGAAAACTGCATTCCTGCTTGCAATCACTTCAGCTAGAAGGGTTTCTGAATTACAGGCATTAATGGCAGTTCAGCCCTTCCTTATCTTCCATCAGGATAGAGTGTCCATGAGAACTAATCCTACCTTTATGCCAAAGGTGGTCTCCAGGGTATCATTAAACCAAGCAATACACCTACCAACATTCTTCCCCAACCCGCAGAACAGGGGGGAAAGATTACTGCATACCTTGGATGTACACAGACAATTGCGCTACTACCTGGACAGAACCAAGAACAATAGAAAAACTGACCAGCTTCTGGTAGCATATGCAACAGGAATGGAAGGAAAAGCAATTTCAAAACAAACAATCTCAAAATGGATAGGAAATTGCATTAAATTTTGTTACTCTTTTCATGGAAAGGCAACTCCAGAAAACATCAGACCTCACTCCACAAGGGCTACAGCCACTACTACAGCTTTCTTACGAGGAGTGGTTACCAAAGACATTTTAGAGGCTGCTACTTGGAGCTCCGTGCATACATTTGCCAAGCATTATAATCTACCTTTATACTCCAGATCCCGAGCAGGTTTTGCCACTGCTGTTTTGCAAGGGATCTTAACTACACCATAAACTCTTAGTGCCTCCTCCCCCAGTTTAGCTATGGTATTCTACCCATTTGTTAGGACTGCAGATGCATCCTTGAAGGACATAGTACAGTTTTGTACCTACCATAAATGTAGATGTCCGAGAGGTATGCATCTGCAGTCAGGATTACCCACCCTCCTTCCCCTCTCCGGTACTCCTAGGGTATTTTCCCATCTTGTAGCTAGCTGGGGGAATCTATTATGGTGTATTTGTTTGTATATATGTATATACATGTTTATTTTTATTTGCTCTCTTCTGTTTGGAATCATTTGCATTTATCCAAATTTAGCCTTCCTAGAGGGCACCTGGCATCTGGGGCAAGAAACACTGAGGAAAATGGCGTCGGCTGATGCCTTTATACCCAGTGAACAGCCGCTATGACGTCGGGTGAAGTGCGACATCAGCCGAGGCCAGACCCAGACTTTGGAATCCGGCCGACCGAAGGGCTGCCTGGCAGGACAACCCATTTGTTAGGACTACAGATGCATACCTCTCGGACATCTACATTTATGGTAGGTACAAAACTGTACTTTGCCGCATATTCCTGGTCAGGTACATACCAAGGGGAGCATTGTACTCTTATTGGTCTGATAATGGTGGAGTACAGTGGGATAATGACCTCTTTACACTTTGGATGCCAAGCCTTTACTTATAGGTTGTGCAGAGTAAAAGGATTTCCTCACCATTGTGGCCACATGGTGGCCCAAGGTAAGGCTGCTGCCTACTTGTGTATCCAGATCCCTGACCACTGGGTCGACTCTTGGGGCGTATTATCAACATGGTAATTAGAATAGTTGACTTCCCAAGGGGTACAATTATGCATTTCTTAGCATCGAGTTTAAGACCATGGCTTTGGCACCATTTGTTAGAAACATACCTTCTTGATGAATGCTAGTAACTGTAGGGGAGTTGATGATAACCCCCTTGCTTGCAATCATTTGCAAGCCTACTCCGCCATTACCCTGCAGCATTTGCTTCCATTTAAGAGAAATAGATGCCAAAAAGGAGCAGGCTCAGTATGGAGCCCTGGGGGGACTCCGCTAGTGACTGGCCTCTTGGTGAAGGTGGCCTCACCTATTTTGACCTCCTAAGTCCCATCAGTGAGCCACTTGGCTATCCAGTGGGGGATCAAAGGTTTGTACTTTAGTGAGCTTGTCTAGAACACCTCAGTGGGGTGTTGTATCAGAAGCCTTGTCCAAGTTGAGGTAAGCTGTGTGTACAGTCTTACCTTCATCTAGTCCTTTGGTGCTCCTCTCAAAACATCCCAGCAGATGTAATGGGCATGACCTTCCTTTAACAAAGCTGAACTGTGATTAGGTTCACTGTTTGCAGGTTATTTGTGTCCTCATGTATCATGTCCATGATGATTCTTTCCGTGGCCTTGCATATGAGGCTGGTAAGACTTTTATGGGCCTCTAGTTACCCGGATCAGTGGTTGGGCCTCCTTTGTGCAGGGGAATGACTGTAGCCATCTTCCATTCCTTGGGCACAAAACCTGTCTGAAGGCTGCAGTTGTAAAGTGATTCAAGTAGACTAGAGAGGTCATGTTCATGCTATCTATTAAACATCCCAGGATGTTATTGGGGCCCATCGATGCAGCTTTTTTGGTCTTGGAAAGTGAATTGATGACCTGTTCCATTGTAATGGTTGGGGGGAGTGGGGAGAGAGAAAAATTTGAGCTGTACTGGTCAGCCAAAAGGTTAACAGTGGCCTCCGGTTCAGTGTGGGTGATGCCAGTTACAATAACTCTTTGCACATTGTTGTGCATTTTCCCGGGGTTACGGACATAGCTATAGAAAGGTTTGTGATTGTCCTTTGCCTGAGAAGCTATTTCTTTTTTCTTCACATTTTAGCATTTGAAGTATTAATTAACCCTCTTAGTTACTTGTTTAGATTGGTTTGGGAGCTTTTAGTATGTATGGCTTTATTTCTCCCACACTTGGCGAAGATTGTTTTTTTCCTTAATAACTGATTAATATTGTGATTCCACCAGGGTGGTTTGTCTTTTGAGTTTGTCTTCTTAATTTGAGTGGGCACAGCTCACTCTATACAGATGGCAATATGGCTCTACAGGCATTTTGTAAATAGCATAGTATATGCTGTGGTGTTTACTGGGTTTGGGGGTACTTTTAATTTAGCCAAGGTGTCTCTTAGTAGAGGTAGGTTAGCCTAGGGATAGTTACTAAAGGTTTTTGGTTTCGCTGGGTCCCTAGATTTATTTATTTTTTCAGGGAATACTGCCTTTTGATCAGATCTGACGAGAAGACATTCCCACCCCCCCAAGTTCGTGAGTACAAGGTCAAAAATGTTTGTACCCCTGATAGGATAGAAGAATGGACCAACTGTTACAGGATGTTGGTATTACCAAAGTTTAGGAATTTCTGGCTTTGTGCATTAGAAGTGGTGTAGTAGGATTGAGAATCTATAGAGGGGTAGTTGAGATCCCCCCCATGAATATCGTATTGGGTTGAGTGGTGAGAGACTGTAGTACATTGAGATAAGTAGTGTCGGTTTCCTGGGACGTGGAGGGGGAACCTATAGGTTGTAAGGATATGGTGTGAGACATTGTTTGTGGTGAGTTGCACATGTACGAGTTCCAATGGCCTGTACACTTTAACTAGTCTGGATGTGAGGTTGGTTTAATATAGACTAAGACCCCTCCAACTTTAGTTCCCTCCTGTGAAGCAGCTGGTGTAAAGGTGTGGAAGGCATTATAACCTTGCACTGACAAGAGTACTCTTTGTGACTTTAAACCGTGTCTCTGTTACTACACCGATACCTACACCCTCCATTGAGAGGAAGGCTTGCAGGGAGTGGAGTTTAAGACTTTTGGCATTGAGCAGTACGACCTTCAGATATTTCTTCATAAGTTCAGTTAAGTCAGTAGGTTTATCAGTTTGGCATTGCCTAAAAAATGGCACTATGAGGGTGGAAAAGGTCTCTGTCAATATCTGAAATCCTCGAGGGTAAAGTGCAGACCATCCCTGGCAGAGCAGCGTAGTCTGCCAATCATGTCCTCCCAGGCCGTCAAATATTATACCCCCCTGGACTGTTGCCAGAAGCTAAACCCTTTGTTAAAATTAATCATTTTCTGTTGGTAACATGGCATCATCCTTCTAGAAGGTAGTAAATGACATCATCCTTGGAGAAGGTAGTAAATGACATCATCCTTGGAGAAGGTAGTATGCTGCCTCATTGATAGGCTCATACCTGCCTGAGACACGCAATCAATGAGCTCAGTCACATCTCGCTTCATATAGTCGCAGGAGGTCCGTCTCACTTCATATAGTCACGGGAGGTCCGTCTCACTTCATATAGTCACAGGAGGTCCGTCTCGCTTCATATAGTCACGGGAGGTCCGTCTCGCTTCATATAGTCACGGGAGGTCCGTCTCGCTTCATATAGTCACGGGAGGTCCGTCTCGCTTCATATAGTCACGGGAGGTCCGTCTCGCTTCATATAATCAGGGGAGGTCCGTCTCGCTTCATATAGTCAGGGGAGGTCCGTCTCGCTTCATAAAGTCACGGGAGGTCCGTCTCGCTTCATATAGTCACGGGAGGTCCGTCTCGCTTCATATAATCAGGGGAGGTCCGTCTCGCTTCATATAGTCATGGGAGGTCCGTCTCGCTTCATATAATCAGGGGAGGTCCGTCTCGCTTCATATAGTCAAACACCCACATGGACTTTTAAGAGAGTCATACTGGTAACTGTGGTTCAATAACTTGAGTGCCTGTGTGACTTGATGGATCCTAACCCTGGAAAGACGGGTAACCATGACTCTCTTCTTACTTGGTTTGATACGGGCGAGATTGGTGTGCCTCGCTATAAAATCATCAATGGACCAGGCTGTGCCCTGGTTTACCTTAAAGGCTTAGCAGCAGAGGTATTGGATGCACTGTTACTAGTATAACTGTGGGTGGTGTTTTAAGTGTTTAAATGATGGCTGAGGACCCTTTCTTTGATTGTACCACGCAGGAGGTCTTATTGTTTTAGGAAGGTTATCTAGAAGTGCCTCGGCATAAGTAGTTGTGTGTAGGGTCTTCATGGGTGTGCTGCAGTTGTCACTGACGACCTGTATATTTTTATTTATTTTATTTTACATTTATTAACCTGGAAAGTCCGACTGGATACATCCATTTTTAGCGGAGGCCCGAGGAGAAAAGCTCCACGTTAAAAAAAAAAAAAAAAAAAATAGTAACACTTTAAAATGCAGGTTACAGAGATCTAAGAATATTTAACAACAATCCGTGACCAATTCAAATTAAGGTTACATTTAGATCAGAAATAAAAACATTGTTAGTGATGGAATAAATATACAGCCGAAACAATCGGATAAGAGAAGTGTGTCTAAAAGAAAAAGGACTTTCAGTTAGAAAGTAAGGATGATGGTTAAGAGAAGGTAG
Organism: Protopterus annectens; assembly: GCF_019279795.1. NCBI lineage: Eukaryota > Metazoa > Chordata > Ceratodontiformes > Protopteridae > Protopterus > Protopterus annectens. Next base: position 751,909,574 of record NC_056736.1, read on the forward strand.
TTAAGTACGAAGGAGTTTTAGTATGGGTAGGATAATAAGGTATCTTCCTGATAATGGAATTGGAGACATATAATGGAGTAGAGAAATCTATAATAGGAGGGTGGAGTAGAGAAATCTGTAATAGGAGGGCGGAGTAGAGACATCTGTAATAGGAGGGCGGAGTAGAGACATCTGTAATAGGAGGGCGGAGTAGAGACATCTGTAATAGGAGGGCGGAGTAGAGACATCTGTAATAGGAGGGCGGAGTAGAGACATCTGTAATAGGAGGGCGGAGTAGAGACATCTATAATAGGAGGGCGGAGTAGAGACATCTATAATAGGAGGGTGGAGTAGAGAAATCTATAATAGGAGGGTGGAGTAGAGAAATCTGTAATAGGAGGGGGGAGTAGAGAAATCTGTAATAGGAGGGGGTGCGAAGAAAATCAAAAGGGGGATCACCTCTGTGAGCTACGTTTGCTTTAATTGTGTCGCGGTATATTTTGGGTTAGTCAGGGTTTAGACATGGACATAGCCACTCACTGTGCATGTGCGTCTTTAGAGATATTTTGAATTGAGGCAAGGAGCATTTAGCAGTTAGTTCAGCAGGAAGGGAGTTGCATTTTTTTCCAGCAGAGTTGGAGAATAAGGAATCTCCGGCTGAGTTGTTGGCTTTGGTCGGTTTTACTAGCATTCTGCTGGATGAGCAGAGGGATGCTAGGTTGCTATAGGGGGTAATAATAGTCAGAATATGGGTACTGGTAGGTTGGTAGAGGATTTTATGAATAACTATGAGTTGGTTATAGTATATCTGATTGGGTAGTTATAGCCAGCCTAATTTGTGAAGATTTTGACAGTGGTGGGTTCTGTATGCTGAGCCTGTGGCAAATCTAGCTATATTGTTATAGCAGCTGGTGATTTTGTTGAGGTTTGATTTAAATAGATTTGTGAGGATGGGTGAGGCATAGAGAAGGGATGACAGAAGATGTGTGCGAGCTGTGGCGGTTCTGGCAGTTGAGGTAAGAATTTCTTAATCCTGTACATGGAGCCTATTTTTTTGTTTACTGTTTTTATGGTTTTGTCTATATGGGCATCGTACTTCAGGTTGTTATCAATGATGATCCCTAGTAGTTTAGTGCAAGGTTCAGGAGCAATTATGGTGCCATTGTTAGAAGAGACTGTAATTATTGGTGGTGATAGCTTATGGGTGGGGGAGAAAAGTAGTAGTTTGGTTTTGTTTGGGTTCAGTAAGAGACGACGATTATTGAGCCAGTTCTCTACTTTGTTGAAGGTGGGTTTGGGATAGGGATTGTAATTCTGTGGGAGTGGAGGCAGAGCAGATAAGCAGAGTCATCTGCATACTGTATGCAAGTTGCATGTGGGATAACTTTGGGTAGGTCATTGATGAATATAGAGAAAAGGAGGGGACCCAGAATAGAACCTTGGGGTACTCCAAGGGTGACAGGTAAAAGGGGGGATAGATTCTTTCCACAGGACAGCTTGTTGTCTACCATGCTACAGAGATGCTGATTTAGTTGTGGCTGTATGTGATGTCCTTCATGGATGCATCTGCAGTCATAACAACTGGGTTGTCCTGTCGTCAGGCAGCCCTTCAGTCGGCCGGATTCCAAAGTCCGGGTCCGGCTTCGGCTGATGTCGCACTTCACCCGACGTCATCTCTGTTGGTCTTCGGGTATAAAAGCATCAGCCGACGCCATTTTCCTCAGTCTTTCTTGCCGCGTGGCACCCGAAGCAGAAGCTGTTCGCAAGTGCCGGTCGGTCGGATCCAGAGATTACTTCTACCCAATACTACTTCGAAGACTTCTAAAGCTAAGTAGCGCGTTGGGGACTCTTTCTTGCCTCAGCCGATGTCAGAAAAAGTTAATAATTGTTTAACCTGTGGGAAACAAATACCTCATAAAGATTTCCACTCTTATTGTCTGCCTTGTTTAGGCCCAGCCCACGACGTAGCAGCCTGTTCGGCCTGTGCTTCTTTCAACCGACGAACGCTTAGGCGCCGGTCGGAGTTTGCAGAACAGTTTTTCGGTTCTGATTTTGCGTACATTATGCCGTCGGATCCTCCGACTACCCAATCTGCCAAAAAACGCAAAGATAAAGACCGACACTCGCGGTCCGCGGTTTCGGCCGAAACCATGGTTAAGCAAACCGCGAGTGTCTCGGTTTCGGCCGAAACCGAGAAAACTGATCAAAGTACAGCTGAACCTATCTCTACAACTGAGGCCCCTGCTACCACTCTTGAATCGGCCTCAGAAATTTTATCCACTACGGTGGTTGCCACTGACTTATCAGACACCATTCCCTTGGATGTCTCTACCCCAGCACGTGGTGCTGCTAGGCCTCCAGCAGCCATGTCCATTAAGGCCTTCGCCAGGGCTAAAGCAGCCAAGACTACTAAGACAGTGCCTGTTAAACCCCCCACAACCAGGCCCTCTTCTAGTTCTCAAATGCTTACTTTGGCAGAAGATTTAATTTCATTAATTAGAGGATCTCAATCTCACCCAGACAGGGCCTCTCAGCCCCCAGAGAAGAGACCTAGGGCAGAGCCCCCTGAGCCAGTGTCCTCTGATGAGTCTGCCGATGAATCAGACATAACTGATCAGCCAGAGGCTCCTTTCTCCAATTTTGAAGACTCTGATGCTGAAGAATCCATTCCAGCTGCTTCCCCACCAGAAGAATTCTCCTTTGGGGAAACCTTGCATGCCATGCGAGAGCAGTTCCAATGGCAGCAACAGGATTTTTCAGACTCCAGAAAAAGACTTAGGACCTTTCTGCACCTCCCACAGCACAGGCCCTTAGCTATACCTCCTGTTCTCTCTGTGGTGGATGATGCTTTCAATGATGTCTGCTCCGCTCCAGATTCTTTACCCCCAGCCCCTGCCAAACCAGACAGATTTTACAGGGTGCCAGATACTCATCACCACCTTTACAAGGCCCCACTTGCAGACCCCGAAACTATATCCCAGGGTCCCAAGGCAGTAGTCGCGACCATAGCTAAAAACCCTATTCCTTCTGAAAGGGAAGCAAGGTCATTAGACAGATGGGGTAAAAAGGTCTACACTTCAGCTACTCTCTCAGCTAGAGCTTTAAACTGTCAGTTTCACATGATACAATACCAAGAGTTTATGCTTGATCAGTTAACTAAAAAACTAACCACTGATGAATCTCTTGATAAGAAATATGTATTAGAAATGGTAAATAACATACAACAGGTTAGCAACCATTCCTTAAAATGTGGCTATGATGCACTGGAGGCTTCATTTAGATCAGCCATGACTGGCACAGTGATAAGAAGGCATGCATGGCTAAAGGAGCAATCTTTACCGGATCATGTTAAAGCTAAGTTGCTAGATACTCCTATGGATAAGACAAGTTTGTTTGGTACACCTGCCCAGCAGGTTATGAAGAAAATGGAAGAAAAGGCAAAATCTGTTCAAACGGTTAAAGATTTCTTGCAGGTTCAACCCCCAAGGTTTAGCAGGAACTGGCCTGCCAAAAATTGGTCCTTTCCTGACTCCACAAAATTTCAAAGGGGCAGGAATAGACGTTCCAGAGGCAGAAACCAATCCAGAGGAGGTGCCTACAGAGGACGACAGTGGCAAGGTAACAACAGAGGCACAGACACAACCACTGCCACTACATCAGCACAACCACAGTGACTTAACCCTAAATCCGCCTACCAGGGAACAAATAGCAGCTCCTCTAGGCGGAAAGTTAACCTTATTTTCAAAGAACTGGCACTACATAACAAAAGACAAGTGGATTTTACAAACCATAGATCAAGGTTACGGTTTCACTTCCACACTTTACCAGTCAAAAGAGGAATGCCAAATCTACCTCCAAATCAAAAACAGAGGCACTACAACAGATAATGGAGTTAGCAAACATGAGAGCTGTGGAAAGAGTGCCAACAGCAGAGCAAGGAAAGGGGTTCTACTCCAGACTATTCCTAGTTCCAAGAAAGGAAAAAGTTGGAGACCAATTCTCGACCTGTCCACCTTAAATACATACATCATTGTCCCAAAATTCAAAATGCTGACCCTACAGCAACTTCTTCCCATGCTGGGCAAGGAGTCTTGGCTGGTAACTCTAGATCTCAAGGAGGCATACCTGCACGTCCCCATTCGACCAATCTGCAGAAGATACCTCGGATTTCTTGCAGGATCAGAGCACTATCAATTCTCAGCATTGCCCTTTGGCTTATCTACTGCCCAGAGTATTCACAAAATGCCTGGCATCAGTAATCGCCCATTGCAGACTACAGGGAATTCAAATTTACCCATACCTGGACGACTGCCTACTACAAGGGGACAACAAAAGCAAGCTGACAACAGATTTACAAAGGGTCATTTACTTGCTACAAGCACTGGGATACACAGTCAATTTACAAAAGTCAAGGCTGATACCATCCCAAACAAGGACATTCTTGGGCTGAATTGGACACAGTAAAACAAATGGCATTCCTGACTACAGAAGTACAAAAAGAACTCCCTCTTTACTTCTTGGCACTAACAAAACTGAACAAGTTAACAGCAAGAAAAGTACTGCAGGCCTTGGGCTTCATGGCATCATGCATAATCTTGGTCCCATTTGCCAGACTACATATGAGAAAACTACAGTGGTACCTAAAGAATTTATGGTCCCAACACAGACACAGCCTAGAAACAGAAATCCCACTAATTCCATGCTTAAAGCAGGAGTTCCTATGGTGGGCTCAGGCATGTCAGTCAAACCCAGGCCTACCCTTTCGCAGATGTCAAGCAAGCCAGACCATCACAACAGACGCTTCAGACCTAGGATGGGGGGCCCACATGCTGGACAAATGCGTGCAAGGATTGTGGACACAGGATCAACTTCACCTGCACATCAACCTAAAAGAAATGCTGGCAGTAAAACTGGCAATCCAAAAGTTCAAACCATTTCTCCAAGAGGGCCAGTTGATGATAAGGACAGACAACACCACAGTCATGTGGTACATCAACAAACAGGGAGGCACTCATTCATACCCCTATGCAGAATGACTTTGGAGCTGTGGACCCTGGCACTCAGCTACAACATCCAGTTACAGGCAATATTTGTACCGGGAAAAGAAAATACTCTAGCAGACATATTAAGCAGAACCACATCGGATGCCCACGAATGGAAGCTGCACCCGGACATCTTCAAGACCATCTCAAAGAAATGGGGAATGCCTCAGATAGACCTATTCGCATCACCTCTCAATCACCAGCTCAAAAGTTCTGCACAAGGACATTCCACCCACTAGCATGGAAAGTGGATTCGCTCTCCTTCAGCTGGAAAGGCCTAACAGCATATGCATTCCCACCTCTTCCCTTGATACACAAAGTACTACTAAAAATCAAGGAAGAACGTCCAAGGATAATCCTGATAGCTCCAAACTGGCCAAGACAACACTGGTACCCACTGCTGAGGAGCATGTCTCGAACAATATGTGGCCAATACCCTGGTGCCTTTGATGTTAACTCAGAACAACTACAGCATCATACATCCAAACCTAAAACGCGTTGGAACTGACTGCATGGAACATCACATAGCAGCAGCTAATCCAGAAATTTCCCAAAGAGTTAAAGACATTATTCTTGAAGCACGCAGACCTTCAACAAGAAGGAACTATGCTGGAAAATGGAAAAGGTTTGTCATTTGGAGTACGGAAAGAGGAAAAGATGTGTCAAACATAGATATGCCTAACATTCTGGAGTATCTGGCCGAACTTCTTCATTCAGACCTGTCCTACTCCTCCATCAAGATACATGCATCAGCTATTTCAGCAGAATACAGCTTTGATCCACCTGTTTTTTCGCACCCTTTGCTCAGGCAGTTCCTCAGAGGAATCAAGAATGTAAAACCTCCAAGGAAACCACCATTACCAGCTTGGGACTTAAACTTTGTGCTAGAAAAGTTGACACTATCACCCTTTGAACCAGCAGCAACAGCAGACCTACAACACCTGTCATGGAAAACTGCTTTCCTACTGGCAATTACTTCAGCAAGGAGGGTTTCAGAACTACAGGCCTTAATGGCAGTGCAACCCTTCCTAATCTTCCACCAAGATAGAGTGTCCATGAGGACTAATCCTACATTTATGCCTAAGGTGGTATCCAGAGTGTCTTTAAACCAGGCAATCCACCTACCTACCTTCTTTCCCAACCCACAAAACAGAGGGAAAGAATACTGCATACCTTGGATGTACATAGACAGCTACGCTACTACTTGGACAGAACAAAAATAGCAGAAAGACTGACCAACTTTTTGTAGCCTATGCAACAGGAAGGGAAGGAAAAGCTATTTCCAAACAGACAATCTCCAAATGGATAGGAAATTGCATACGATTCTGTTACTCCTTCCATGGAAAACCAATTCCACAGAACATAAGACCTCATTCTACAAGGGCAACAGCCACTAGCACAGCCTTCTTACGAGGAGTGGCAACCAAAGACATTATTGAGGCGGCTACTTGGACCTCCGTGCATACATTTGCCAAGCATTATAATTTGCCTCTATATTCCAGATCCCGAGCAGGGTTTGCCACTGCTGTACTGCAAGGGATCCTAAACACACCATAATCTACTTTTATCCTCCTTCCCTAGTTGGCTATGGTATTCTACCCAGTTATGACTGCAGATGCATCCATGAAGGACATAGTACAGTTTTGTACCTACCATAAATGTAGATGTCCGAACTGGATAGCATCTGCAGTCAGGATTACCCTCCCTCCTTCCCCTCTGTGGTACTCCTAGGGTGTTTACCCTCCTAATAGCTAGCTGGTGGGGGGGAGTCTTTTATGGTGTATTTGTTTGTATATATGTACATACATGCTTATTTTTGTGTTTACCTCTATCTTTTTGGAAACATTGGCATCTATCCAAATTTTAGCCTTCAAGAGGGCTGCTGGCATCTGGGGCAAGAAACACTGAGGAAAATGGCGTCGGCTGATGCCTTTATACCCGAAGACCAACAGAGATGACGTCGGGTGAAGTGCGACATCAGCCGGACCCGGACTTTGGAATCCGGCCGACTGAAGGGCTGCCTGACGACAGGACAACCCAGTTGTTATGACTGCAGATGCTATCCAGTTCGGACATCTACATTTATGGTAGGTACAAAACTGTACTTTTTGCCTCCAGCGTTGGTGTATTTTCACCTCTTACATACTTTTATTAAGAATATGTAGGTTGTCATTGTACATGAGGCAGTTTGCTGCAATGCCTCAGAATACCCATCTCAACCAGACTGACTACAGAGAGAGAGAGTCAGTCAGGAGATGCATATCCATGGCTATTGCTGTACTGTGGAGGGTGGGGGGACATTTAAATATCAAATAGGTCAGTAAGACAAGGAACTTGATGAACAGTGCTCCACTATGTGCAGACTAGATGCTGTAGTTGTTTAAAAAAATCTGTCTAGACAGTAATGGTGCTTCAACAAAGTATTAGTTTAAGGGTGTGCACACTTATGCAACCAGCTTATTGTACATTTGTTTATTTTTTTATATTTTTCCCCTAACGGATTTGTATGTTTTTCAATTGAATTGTACAGGCTATAGGTCACATTAAAGGTGGGAAAAGTTTTGAAATGATTTATTGTGGTCTCATAAAATATCACAAAAAGTGCACACACCCCTGTTAAAATGCCAGTTTTCTATCTCCACTGTAGCTCATTCAAGTCCTGCCTTCTTTTAAACCTCATTCTTCCCCTGTATTTTCTGTTCCCACAATTCCCATTTTTTTTCCTATGTAGGTTGCTCCTTCCTTTTTCTAAAGATCCCAGTTCCAGTTCTTTTATCTCTTACTATGTTCACTACTTATAATGTGGTTGGTTTAGACTTTGATTTACATTTTCTAGAAATTGCTTTTTTTGGCAGCCACCATAATTAGACTCAGTAAAGCCTTACTATGTCTAGGCAATTCCGATTCTGTGTCATAGCTCAGAAAAATCCTCTCTGTAGTCGCACTAATTTGCTCACCCAGCATCTCTGACAGAGCAGTCAGCAGGGAATCTTTAAAATCTGCCAGCTCATTACACTTCCAGAAAATATGCTCCCAATTAACCTCTTTCTTCCCCATCACATGACCAGCATTTGCTGTCTACCTGAGGAAAAATTCTCTGGAGTCTACTTTGGGTATAAAAATATCTATGTAAACATTTCCAAGCAAACAGTCTACGTCTTCTGGATTTTGTTGCATATTTGGGACACATACATATATCCTCCATTGTTTCTTTGTGAATGGTTTATCCAATCTCTCTTCCCAATCCGTTATAACCACCTCTAATTGATTCTTAGTTATAATGTAATAATTTATATGGTGTACTAATTATTCCTTTTTAACTGCAGCTTCTGTTCCAGATTCTACTAAAAAACTACCAGTGCTGGCCTTTCATTTAGGAGTCCCCTATTTCTTTCTCTTTGCTTATACTCTGATATCAATCCTTGATAGGGAAGGCAATCCTGGCATCTTCTAATTCTGTTGCCTTTCCCTTTCTAGTTATTTGCTCCCAATACCTTGGGTCCTGTGTCAGTTCTCGCCAATAAATTCCAGCCCCCTCTTGCCTATTGTCTGTATCCCTAATTGCTGTCATCCCTATCGGCAGAATCCCCTTTATCCATTCAAGTTTTGGCGTGGGTCTTAGAATGCTGTGAATATAATATTTTGTATGATTATTGTTCTCCTTAAAGATTTGCATCAAGCGCCCAGTCTCTCCTTGTTTCTTAAGCTCCCCCATGTTTAATCATCATCCAGTTCCACTTTGTATTCTAGGTTTCTGCTTGTGCTATGCATAGGAGCCTCATCTAAGTAGCTCTGAAATACCCCTTCCAGTTGGGTAATCCCAGTCTGCCCTGTTCTGTTGGAGGAATCTGGTTATCCCACATGAGTTTTGCCATCTTCACCTCTCAGATAAAATCCTTCAGCTATTTTTATTAATTGCATTTCACAGCTTCTCATCTGGTTGATAAAAAAAATATATAGCTGACTTGTGTACAAGACTAAAGGGACTAAAACATTTTAACTGCTTGTGTCTTACTATCCATATAACAGAGCTTCCAATTTCTCATTTTTTTAATATTATCTTTTGTTTAGTCTTTTCCCACATATCCTTAGCTGATACACCAGAATCTTTTTTAATACACGCTCCTAAATACTTCATTGTGTCCTGTCCCCATAAATCTGGATATTGCTGAACCAATTCGTGTGTGGGTACATAATTTTGCAGTTATTGCCTTTGTTTTAGCTTCTTTAATTTTGTATCCCGAAAAGATTTGTCTCAAAATGTTTCACAACACTGTAATGTCCTTTTTCTGGCTTTATCAGGTATAAAATAATATCTGCATATAGAGCCAGCTTTTCTCTTTGAGTACCATAGCAATTATATCCTTGAATTTCTGAGTTCCTTATTTTCTTTGACAGTGATATCTAAATATATTGCAAATAAAGGGGAAAGGGACAGCCCTGCCTGGTTCCTCTGCTGAAGTAGAAATTATCAGAGAGGACCCCACCCACTTTAATTTTCACCTCTGATAACTCGTATATCCTCCTAATCAACCTTATAATTTTATCAGAGAATGCAAGTACTTCATTGCTCTGCTCATAAAGTCCTAGCGTACTCTGTCAAATGCTTTCTCAGAATCAAGACCCACCAATAGTATTTTCTTCCGTTTTGCTTCCCTCTGGATCATCAGTGTTCTGTTAATATTGTCAGATGTTTGCCTCCCCTCCCCAAAGTCACATTGGTCCATATCTATTAATTTTGGCATCATTTTGCCATTCTTTTAGCTATTACAAACACTTTATAATCATAGTTTAGTATTGAAATGGGCCTGTATGAAGCTGGGTCTGATGGATCTTTACCCTCTTTAGGTAGTACAGCTACCACCGCTTTTTGCCAGGACGTTGGTGCTTCTCCTCTTAAAATACCATTAAACAAAGCCTTCCTGGTCTTTATCAGTTTTTCCACTCTTAGCTTCCAAACTTCCTGGTAACTTTCCTGTAGATTGGTTATAAATCACCATTTTTATTTTGTATTTCCTAACTGTTCGTATTCTACCTCTAACCTTGGCATAGTTAATTCTTCCATGAACATTTCCATTTGCACCTTTTCTTGATTTTCATATTATACAGACTTTCATAGAATTTCTGAAATATTTCTTGTACCTCTGCAGGATCTCTTGTTACTTCCTTATTATAGGCTCCCTAAGCTTGGTAGCAGCGCTTTCTACTTTCTCTTGCCTGCGTCGTGCTAAAAGTTTATGTACTCTAGAGTTATCTTAAACCTCTTGCATCAGAGGCCTCATGGGATGTTTAAGGTATCACACAGAAGTCTATCTTTCTAGATTTTTCTTTTTGCATTTTTTAACCAGTTGATTATCTGTGTGACCTGTTTTACTCTTTGTTTAGTACTTTAGAGTTATCAAAAAACAGTTGCTGTATAGCATCTTTCTAAACTTGTGCATATTATGGAGGTAATCTCTTATTTTCTGATTAGCATTCTGCAGTTGCTCCTCCTCTCATTCTGTGAGGTTCCCACTGTTCTGCAATACTTTAACATTTGTTAGTTCCTCTAATTCTTGCTAGTTCTTAACCATATCTCCCTTTCTTTTTCCACTCTATTTTTAACTTTCATTTTAATTTTATTCCACTCCCTAGCTGTATTTTCAGAAGAAATTGCTATCTTCACTAATAACTCCTGAATAATTTCCCCTACCCAGTCCTTAAATTCCTCTTTTCGATAGGTAAGTGGAAAAGCACCAGTCTCATTTTTTTTCATTACCCCGTGTTTCCTCTAGGTTACTAGAAGTCGCGTCTGGAGCTTGCACTGCTTTTTGCTGAACAGCTGCAGTACTTTTCCCAGTCAGTGTTTTTTTTTTTTTCCTCACCTTTTGTAGCTGATTTTCCTTCAGGTCCTTCATATTTCTTCTTTTTTCCTGGTATCCAGGCAGTGTGTTTACTAGCCAGTTATTGAACTTCACCCTGAAACACAAACGTCCACTGGTCTTGTCTGCTGAGTTTCTGTTTTCTTACTGAGAAAGCTAGAATTAAGCTGTTACTCAATATGCAGCCATCTTGGAAGTCCTGGCCCTTTTTACTATTGGAGTAACATGAACAACCCATATACTGTGTTTCATTTGATTAACACTTTCTCTCTCTTCCTAGCCTTTCTTACGCTTCACCTTTCTTGCGCTTCACCTTTCTTGCGCTTCACCTTTCTTGCGCTTCACCTTTCTTGCGCTTCACCTTTCTTGCGCTTCACCTTTCTCGCGCTTCACCTTTCTCGCGCTTCACCTTTCTTGCGCTTCACCTTTCTTACGCTTCAATGACAATTGGATCGTTTCAAAAACGTGGAGAACCATTTGGAGTCAAAATGTGTCACATGATCCAGTGTGCCTAATTCTTATGACATATCCAGTACTTCACTTATACTTTTAACTCATGACCTTTTTAAACAAAAAGCGTTTGTAACTCATCCTTTTTGCTCAAACCTGGGCCATCTTCTTTCACTGGAACTCATGTCAGCACACCTTTTGGCTTTTCCTAGCGTACTGTAATTGGAATCTGCTTCAGTAGTAACGGATCCTCTCCACTATGTTCTGATAGTGTTTGCTTCTATCCCTGAACACTTATGAAATGTAGTTGATAATATAGCTGATACAGTTGCCCATCTACTTTTTGTGGTAAATGATAAAAATGACTTCTTGGATTCACTGCAAGTTGTTAAATCTTATTCTCTGGCAATAAACTGGAGGTGTCGTACTTCTCAAAACCTACACCTGCTAAAAATAAAGGTGACAGTTTAGCGGAAGAGTTTTAAAGAGGCTTACACCTAATTGTATGGTTACATATTTGGAGAAAGAGGAACATGTAGATTTGACCACCTCACCCAGGCAAATGACCCATTCACTACCTCTTTACTGAGGATCAGTACAAGTGATCATTTAGGCAGCCATCAGGAGTAGTTAGTTTATTTATTGGCACTCTGCATCCTGTGCATTGAGCTGTGTGTTGTGGGAGTTCCTTCACTTCTGCAAGGGGTGTTGCTGCAAATAGCACCACCTACCACCCTGAATGCACGGGAGATGAGAAATTACATTATCCATATGTGCTCTTTAAAGGACCACTACGGGCAAACAATGAAAAAACATATATTTTTTATCTTGCCATGATTTACTGCACTTCCTAAAGCTGCCTGCAGCAAAATAAGTGCTCTTTCCTAATTTTATTTTTTTTTTACTCTTGTCTGCCCTCATGGGGGCAGACATTGTGATTCCTTTGGAAAGCTAAATCTGTCTCAATGCACAGACTGAGAACAAATAGCCCTACCATTTGTTGTCAGACTACACTTCCATTCACTTAAATGGACCACCTGAAAAAAACTGCCAAGTTTGTGAGTCTGCAGCTCATGTGTCATTGACTGGTATGTGCCGAGTTTTACAAATGTTGTTCCTACTGATGTACTACACATTCTCTGAAAGAAACTTGCAAAAGTGTCAACAAATTACTGAGATAAAAAAGACTTTTCACAAGGAGCAGTTTTGCAAGTTTCAGTTCCTGGCCAGGTTACTCCTTCCCATCTCCCCTCCTTCAGTGGGCTACAGTCTCACATTTCCAGCTTTGCTAGATTCAACTATTTTGTCAGCTTTGCATGACAATAGACATCAAAAAATCACAGCCTGGTGTGCCACTAAATCTGTTCCCTTGTATGTCTCTTCACTTCTGAATAGCATTTCCCCAGGAAAAAAAAAAAAAAAAGCACACATCAGTCCAGAGTTTGGGCCAATCTATCCATTTCTTATTGTGCACAGTAAAACATTCAGTTTATAATGCGTTCTGGCTGCTGACATGGTTATCTTTATATAGTTCTCTTATAGCATAACCTGAACTTATGGTATTCAATGCCAAGCTTTACAACAGTTCTCAGTTTCTTAACTATGACCTCCCAAGCCTCTGACGTGACCCAGTACTTGTCAATATACTGTAAATACATAGATTAATACAAATATTTGTGCACATATGACACGTACAATAATACACACATACCATCATTAAAACAAGATAAATGCAATATAAATCGTCAATATAGTTATGCTTTCTAGTTTATGACCCTGTTTGTCTATGGAAACTTCTTTTTGAATTTATGTTCATGCAGTTGTATATTTGTTGTATAATATCTTGTTTAATTGTTTCTCAGTATTCTAGCCACTGTGTATGCTGCATCAATTGTAAAACTCTGATTTTACTCCTTTTATATTTTCTATGCTCTGTGTACAAAATAGCTATGTTTGTATAATTTATTTTTATAATTGTTTACTATGTACCTGGAGGTTTTGGTCATCTTGTGTCCAGTCGGACCAACCTGGTAAACAAATGGAAAATAAATAAAAAATAAAATATACTAAGAAAATCAATCAATATACCAAGAAAAAAGGAAGGAAAATGTTTCCTTGATGCTGTCATGAAAATCCCACTCACTTATTCAGATCCAACCCACTAGTCATAGGTGAATCTATAGCCAGGCACACTGATGTCCCACTCACCAGGCTAAACAAGGAGAAGGTTACTGTCCCTGTCTGGTACCAGGATCTGCCACATAACCTATGCACTCAGGTCACTCCACAACAAGTACAAATATGACTCTGTCATTGTCCATGTTGGTGTGAATGACCTGAGACATACATCCCTGGACTACATGAAAAGAAACATGGAAGAGCTCTCCGATCTTGTAGCCCATGGAGTTATGACCCTAGTCCTGAGTAGCATTCTGCCATCACCCAGAATGATACTGCAGTACAAGGACAAAATGACTGAGTTCAACAATCGGCTAAGCTTCTGTTGTCATTCTAAGTAGATCCAGTATCTGTCTGCCTGGGACGACATGGTCGACAGACCATGATGCTTTGCCAGAGATGGCCTGCACCTGTCGCCCATGGGATTCCGGATACTGGCTAAGGCTCTTGCCGCCCCTATAGTGCCTTTTTTAAACAAGTTTCAAATGTAACAGGAACAGGCAAGCAAAAACTGAGGGTAATACTACTCAGTGCTAGAAGTCTAAATCTCAAAATGCACTCACTCAAGGCACTCCTTAAAATGGAGAACATCGATACCTGTGCAGTGACTGAGACCTGGTTCAAGGCTCCAAAGAGCACCCCTGCACTACCAGGCTATAACTCATACCACACTTTTCGGCCACGTAACCTGGACCAGAACATCAAAGGCGGAAGTGTGCCCATATTCATTAAGGATATCCACACCTCCAGGCTAGTTGCTCAGCATAATGCATCCGAGGTTATCCAAGTGCAACTAACTCTGGGCAAAACTGCAATCCAAATTGTAGCTTGCTACAGATCCCCCATCATGCCCCAGCATTCCCACTCCTCTTTTCTTGATATACTGGAAAATATTGGGGTTCAAACACCCTGATAATGGGCGATTTCAACTACCCTACCATTAACTGGGAAAACTACTCCTGTACCAACTCCTTTGCTCAATGCTTTCTGGAATTCATAAACTCCAGTGCCCTGGATCAACTTATCCACACCCCCACCAAGGGCAACAATGTCCTAGACCTAGTCATTACCACCATAAATGACCAGTGTTCCACACCCAAAGTCAACTCCGTGTTGGTCAGATCCAACCATAAACTAATCACCCTAGATATCCACATCCTGCCCCCACCCCCATTAATTTGCACCGACACCTGCTTGCTGCCCTGCTAAGGGGGGACACTTGTGCAAGTGCAGTGGACTGGCTCCAGTAGGAAGGGATGGCAGCATAACTCTCAACGTTATAGAACAAGAAATCTGGACAAGGCCATAAATAATAGGGGACAAAGGCCCAAAAATGGGACAATTTATAAATATTGCACTTACAAACTTAGAAAGTTGATAAACAGATTTTGCATTAGTGAATTTTCTTAAGGATATGAAGTCTGAAAATCAAATGTCTGTCAACTTTCTGACTTCAGTGTTCAATGATTTGCCAGTGATTTGACAGCAAACTGCAATTTTATGAAAACCAGACAAAAAATCTGGACTTTCTGCAAAAATCTGTACTGTTGATTGATATGGATGGGAATCTTGAACCAACACCCATCAATCATTTTCATTTGTTTGCCAAAGCCATTACAGCAGTGTTTTGCAGAGAGGTGGGACAAGCCTTAAATTTGACTGGTATGTTGTATGGGTGTGGGTAGCTGCGTAGGGGGAGGGTGTGCCTTTGTAAGTGTGGTGCGAATGTTATGGATTATGAAATGGAGAGATTGAGTAAAACTGTGCTCAATGAAGTCCCTAGCAATTTCATCACTGCTTGATTCAGACATATACATTCCCCTGTGTTTGTCAGTACTAGGTTTGAGTGCATTGTTTTGGCGTGTGGTATCACTGCTGCAGCTGCTGCTACTCTTTCGATACAAGTATATGCTTTGGAAGTTTTCTCCAGGAGTCTGTTGCTGAGAGGATGAGAGACGTGCTACAGGTATACAACCAAGACAAACTAGATAAAGCAATAGTAGAAAAAAGTACTAGGTCACATCAGAGGCTTGGGAGGTCATTGTTAAGAAACTGAGAACTGTTGTAAAATGTATCATTAAATACCATGTGTTCAGGTTATACTATAAGAGAATAACTATGTAAAGATAACCATGTCAGCAGCCAAAATGCATTATAAGTTGAATATTTTACTGTGCACAATAAGAAATGGATAGATTGGCCCAAACTCTGGACTGATGTGTGCTTTTTTTTTTTTTTTTCCTGGGGAAATGCTATTCAGAAGTGAAGAGACATATAAGGGAACAGTTTTAGTGGCACACCAGGCTGTGATTTTTTGATGTCTATTGTCATGCAAAGCTGACTAAATAGTTGAATCTAGCAAAGCTGGAAATGTGAGACTGTAGCCCACTGAAGGATGGGAGATGGGAGGAGTAACCTGGCCAGGAACTGAAACTTGCAAAACTGCTCCTTGTGAAAAGTCTTTTTTATCTCAGTAATTTGTTGACACTTTTGCAAGTTTCTTTCCGAGAATGTGTAGTACATCAGTAGGAACATCATTTGTAAAACTCAGCGCATACCAGTCAATGACACATGAGCTGCAGACTCACAAACTTGGCAGTTTTTTTCAGGTGGTCCATTCTAAGTGAATGGAAGTGTAGTCTGACAACAAATGGTAGGGCTATTTGTTCTCAGTCTGGATTGAGACAGATTTAGCTTTCCAAAGGAATCCCGATGTCTGCCCTCATGAGGGCAGAAAAGAGTAAAAACAAAATAAAATTAGGAATGAGTACTTTTGCTACGGGCAGCTTTGGGAGGTGTAGTAAAGCGTGACAAGATAAAAAATGTATGTTTTTTTCATCATTTGGCCGTAGTGGTCCTTAAAGCATGCTCAGCCCTCTCCTCTCCCCAAAGTAGTTGAGGGGGCAAGTTCTTTCACTTTTCTCTCCCTCCCTTGACTGGCACCTCTAGTGCCAGGGCTGCAGATTAAACTGTGAATACCTGAGTCAGAGTCCGAGTCGGGGCTTCGTCCATTGTAACCACAGAGCTGGACAAACTCAAAGTCATAGCCCTTACTGCATAGCTCTGAAGTATAGCTCCATGTAAACACTGTTATATCACCACGGTATATGAATTAAAACTATTTGCAGTTTGTAACCAGCTACACTCCATTTTTTGTGTGTATGTTAAGAGCACATACCATTTGAACAAGATTTTCAGCATCTCCTTTATTGATATATAAGTGCATGGAAGTCTTTTGACAGTCTTCATCAGCTTGTGAGTGTGGTTTGGAACCTGTCCAGCATATGATGTAAAGCCATGAAGCTCTACAGGCTTGTAAAAAGTGGAGCTGGGTAGTAAAAGCGGAGAAGGGCAATAAATAGAAAGTTTTTAGGTAGTAGGTAATGCTAGATTAAAGGCCGACAGTGTATGTGCTTGTACAACTCCCCCCCCCCCCCCCAAACAGACACACGAACTTCATGTGATATCCGAGGAGGCCTGTGTGACACGCATACTGTGCCCCAGTTCCCTGCTTATTGATAAGCGGCATGTAGCTCTTACGTGAACAACGGCATTTTTTTTTTCCTTTGGCCTTCATAAAACTTGCTTCAGTTCTGTTGGGTATTTCTTAATACCATGGCTGTTTAGATCTTGCAGCCACTTTGGGGAAAGTCTGCTCAAACCACAAGTCACTTGTTTTATTTGAATGAATGTTTTCCTTTTATCTCCTACAGGTGTTTCAGTCTTTGTATGTTTAAACCTGTCTTTCATTTTTTCTTTCATGCTGTGAAACTTTCTTGGACTCTGTTTCCCCTTGAACCTCCAAGTATTTTGGTTTATATTGAAACATTTGTTGTACCTATTGATTTTAGAATTTGGAACTTACCTGGTTTTCATAAAAATAATCAAAGAAGTGTTCTGCATATCTGTTAGCTATCTCTCACTTTTTTAGAATTGTTTCTCCTTTAGTCTGATTTTTCTGATAACATAGTTACAGCTAGTAAATTGTAAAATAGTGTCTTTTAGTATAAATCATTTTTTTGAATGAAAACTATTGGCATTTTAAATAAAATGTTATGTTTGTTTGCTCCGTGTTATTTTACTGTCTAGCCTTGAGGCAGCAGGTGGGGAGTTGTGTTGCACTGGAAGCTATTTATATAGTAGTTTGAATAGTACGTTTTAGTATAACAGGAATATTCAAGGCAGTACTTCATTAATCTTTCTGGTAGCTACATTGTGATGTCCTCCCAGTGATAGTTTAGTGGTGCAAACATTAAAATGCTAAATGCGTGGTTTGTCACCACACATTTTAATGGAATTAAACTGTATTCTTGTCAGTTTGGCCTGCATTATCCCACACTTTGTACATAAGTTTCAAAAATATTTCTGGGTCTCTATAGTTACAGAGTAGCAAGTGTAATAATCCACTGTGAAAAATGAAATAATTATTATAGGTTCATAGGATACTAGGCTATTGGCCCAGAGGCCCTTATAAGCCTACTCAAGAATTTCACAAATGTTCCCTCAAAAGTCGGCACCTGTTTCCCCTGTCTAGCAGGGACACAGGTGAGAATCCAGGGGTGTATTTTCGGGTACAGGATGTTTGGACCCCGCCGATTCGCCCCCAACCGATTCGACCCCGGACGGTTGGACCCCAGTCAAAAAAAATGTAAGTGAAGCCAAAGCACAATAGAGCATGAATAGAAGAGAGAGAGAGACTGTTTAACATTCTTAAAATGACAGTCTTTCTTTCATATTTATGTGTTTCGGCTACAGTAATTTTAGAAAAAAAATGAAATTATAATGAAAAGCAATAACGGAAAAAAAAAAAGGAGGAAATAACCAGTTGGATAAATACCGGAAGTTTGCAGCATAATCTATTCTGGAGTTAACGTGCAACAGTAAAAATATCAATGTAAAAAAATACAGATAGACGTTAAAAGAGAAGTTATCCCTAGAAATGTAACGTAAAAATAACACTTCTATACCAAAAATATAAGCAATAAATCAATTAACAAAAACTCCGGACTAGCTCATGCTGCAGACATCCGGATTAGTTCTCAAACAGTTGTAAAACATAATTACTGACATACCCTAAAGAAAAGCATAATATCAGTACCAATTATAAGAAATGCATATTAAAAAACAGTACGTTTATGACAGAAGAGCAATGTAGAAATTTAAAATGCAACTGCAGCCTAAACAGAAATAATTGGGGAAAACCATTACAGAAATAACAAGTGCAAAGAAAACGTTTAGTAAAAAAAGAAATACATTTAACTACCTGAAACAAAGAAAATTATGTAGAAAAGGGTAATAAACTGTAAATCCACTTGTATCCATAACAGATAAACTATAAAAGGAATCGCATACAGAAAAGTATTAAGAATGTATATAATACATTAGTGTACTGCCACCTAGTGGCAATAGTAAGATATTATCATAAAAAAAAAAAATATATATATGTATATATATATATATATATATATATATATATATATATATATATATATGTATATATATATATATATGTGTGTGTGTGTGTGTGTGTATATATATATATATATATATATATATATATATATATATATATATATATATATATATATATATATATATATGTTGGAGATGTGACAAAAGAACGTCCTATAACTGTAAATCCAGACTTCATACAAGTGTATCTACAAATGAGGTTACATGAACACAGTCACGGAAGTGACCTGTCAGAAACAGAGGTGTGGGTATGTTACATGAACACAGTCACAGAAGTGACCTGTCAGAAACAGAGGTGAAGAAGAAAAAACAGTTGTTATAGGTTAAAGATTTAAATGTTATATTTATACTAACCAATGTAATCATCATCATCTTCTTTCGGTTGTTCCCGTTAGGGGTCGCCACAGCGGATCATCTGTTTCCATTTCTTCCTGTCCTCTGCATCTTGCTCTGTCACACCAACCGCCTGCATGTCCTCTCTCACCACATCCATAAACCTTATCTTAGGCCTTCCTCTTTTCCTCTTTCCTGGCAGCTCCATCCTTAGCATCCTTTTCCCAATATACCCAGCATCTCTCCTCAGCACATGTCCAAACCAATGCAATCTCGCCTCTCTTGCTTTGTCTACAAACCGTCCAGCCTGAGCTGACCCTCTACTGATTATTAAATAAAATAAAAATATTCATAAAAAATATATTTACAAAGAAAAATTAACAGTATTATTGAATAATTTATTGATTAATAACTTAATTAAGTACTTAAAAGAATATATTTGGGGTCAAATAGTCTGGGATCAAACTGTCCACTAAAAATCACATATACAATACATATAAATGTATACATGAAATTGTATAGAAATGCATTGAGGTTGAACCATCCTGGGGCGAACAGTCCGGGGTCGAATAGTCCTGCTTCTGTATATTCTGTTTCCCATCCAGTTGTCCAGGTTCCTCTTAGAGGGCTAGTGAAGTACTCTGCTTGACATGGCGATGGAGTCTATTCCACAGGTGGGGGATTCTTTTGGACACATATCTATCCTGCCAGCAAGTTCTGTTAATGTCACAGAACAGGTTAAGGCCTTGCGTGCGGGTTGCGCGAGTTGAGTTTTACTTGCGGATATGCAACAACTCCATCAAAGCTTGGTCTGACATGGCCTTGTATGCCAGACACTGAGAAGTCTGTACGAGACTGAGTAGAGGGACAGGGCTTTTAGCCTATCTGTATAGGATAGGTGTTTGAGACCCTGGATTTTCCTGGTCAGGAACCTCTGTGGTCTCTCCAACTGCTGCATGTGCTTTGCAAGGTACATGCCAAAGGGGGCGTTGTACTCTATAATGGGTCTGATAAGGGATGAGTACAGGGATGTTATTATCTCCTTGTTCCTGGATAAAATACCCTTATTTATGAGGTGGGCCATGTAGAAAGCCTTCCATACAATGGAGGCAATGTGGTGGTCAAAAGTCGGGTTGCTATCAACCTGGGTGCCCAAGTCCCTCATGGCTGATTGCATGCTTAGTGCATTGTTATTAATGTGATAATTGGTGGGGATGCCATTTTGAAATACCACTATACAAAACCAGGAAAATGTCACCGGCCAGGAACCAAACTGTAGATGCACGCACAGGCAAAAATAAAAATCAAATAGCGTAGAAACAATTTATTACCGCTTTCGTCAGAAGACTTCATCAGAATATTTTCTTACAAAAGAGTCCCTGCCTTAAATAACACTTTAATTATCCAATTTAACAATTAATTAAAAACACTAAAATCTCTTAAAGAGCACTTGCATATTATATAAACAACAGTTCAGTATTGTCTTTATTAATACCTAATTTACCGTTTTTTAAAAAACATTTAATATTGACCATTCCATTTAAACCCGGAGGTTTATCAGATTTTAACAATCTGCCACAAAGCTTCCCTCTGTTCCACAAAATTTCTAAAGTCTCCCCCCCTTGCATCACTTTTACACACCTCAAGAACAGAAAATAAAAACTTTTTAAAAATGTTACATGTTACAGAGTGTTTAAATAATGCATTCTTTTCATCATGCCTTTTGATATCATATAGGTGCTCGTGTTTTAAACTTCGCGTCTATTTCCGACGTACCGGCGTGAAAGCTGGGCATGTGCTGCATAGCCCAATATATACCACACCTGCTGTATTACAATCTACATATTGGGGTACTTGAAAGGTCTTATCAATGCTATCAATGGTAATCAATGGTCCTACTGATAAAAATCTACAAATGTTACAATGGTAACAAGGAAAAACACCTTTAGTCTTCATTCTATTGTTTACTAATGGCGTTTTGTTTGTTTCTAATGCTTTTTTAATATCAAATGTATTTCTAAAAACAAAAACAGGTTTGTCACCTAATACCTTTGAAATGTCTCTATTCCCTTGTAAAATATTCCAATTTTTTTGAATCATGTTTTTAATAGCCAACCCATCAATACTCATGCCCAGGGAGCATATTGGACCTGTAATGTTAACATCAGGGGAGCCATTTATGTTTATCACTTGTTGTGGTGTATCAACATGGTTGTTTAGAATGGCAGGATAAGAAGTACTTCTCCTGCTCATAATAGTAGTGATGGTATCATCTAACATAGTACCGGGATATCCCCTCTCTAAAAACAATTTTTTAATGAACAAAATTTCATTATTTAAGTCGTTGTCAGATGATGTCATACGACAAGCTCTTATCAACTGTCCCTTAGGAATGTTTTTGATGGTGTGTTTCTGATGGGCGCTATTAAAATGTAAATAACTGTTGGTAAAACTCTCTTTGCAGTGTATTTTACTGTTAAATTTATTTTCAGATAAGTCCCATCTTAATGAAACATCCAAAAAATCAACTGTCAAGCCAAAGTTCCCAAGCTTAAATTTTAAAAAAACTTCCTGTTTATTAACTTCATTAACAAAATCACGTACCGTGTCATTGTCTCCTTTTATAATAAAAAACAAATCGTCAACAAACCTAAGATATACTTGAATGTCAAATATAGTCATTAAAGGTTTTAGAAAAAACTCCTCCCACCAAGTCATCACCAAGTTGGCATATGAAGGAGCTGCAGAAGACCCCATGGCCACTCCTCTTTTTTGTCTATAGTAACAATCCCCAAATAAAAAATAATTATTGTGAAGTAGAATTTCTAGAAATCTACAAATGGTAGAAATTTGTCCAGAATTAAAATCATGGCTTTTAGCTAACAGTAATCGAATGGCATCAACCCCCTCTTCATGCGGTATGCATGTGTATAGGGATTCTACATCTAGTGTGAACATGATGTGTTTGTTGAAATCAAAAACCCTATTGGTGGCAAAATTGTTGATCCTGTTCAAAAAATGCCAAGAATCTTTGATGAATGATTCCTGTCTGGATACCAGAGGTCCCAAGGTGGCATCAAGGACCAATGATATCCCCTCAGTTACTGAATGGGGAGAGGACACTATGGGCCTAAAGGGGGGGTCCAACAGATTTTTGTGTGTTTTGGGAATACCAAATAAAGTTCCAATTCTAGGCTTCTCTATAACACAAAATTCGTATACTTCTGTACTAATTTCGTTGTTCATTAAAGCATCATAAAGTAAAGAATGAATAAATGCTTCTTTCTTCTTGATAAAAAATGGTGTGACCAATTCATATTCGTCAGCATTTTTTAATAAAGTCATCATTTTAT
This sequence comes from Protopterus annectens, assembly GCF_019279795.1. Classification (NCBI taxonomy): domain Eukaryota; kingdom Metazoa; phylum Chordata; order Ceratodontiformes; family Protopteridae; genus Protopterus; species Protopterus annectens. Next base: position 751,932,242 of record NC_056736.1, read on the forward strand.
CATTATACTGTGCTTGAGTCATGATGACAATATTACCACCCTTATCGCTTTTCATAAAGCGTAGGGTTTTATTCCTGTCACGCAATGCATTAAATGCTTTTCTTTCATTTATACTCATGTTGTGCTTTTGTTTAAATTTCTGACAGAAAATATTATCAAGATCATTAACACATGCCTCTTCAAATATTTTGACTGTGTGTGTTAAAGGTGGATTGAAGGTGGAAGGTTTCACTAAAGAACTGTTTTTTCCAAAATCTACTTCGCTTAAAATGTAGGACAAATTTATTTTCCTGGAATGTTTATGTAGATTGTAATACAGCAGGTGTGGTATATATTGGGCTATGCAGCACATGCCCAGCTTTCTACGTCGGAATGACGACGAGAAGTTTAAAAACACGTATACGTGAGCACCTATATGATATTAAAAGGCATGATGAAAAGAATGCATTATTTAAACACTCTGTAACATGTAACATTTTTAAAAAGTTTTTATTTTCTGTTCTTGAGGTGTGTAAAAGTGATGCAAGGGGGGGAGACTTTAGAAATTTTGTGGAACAGAGGGAAGCTCTGTGGCAGATTCGTTTAAAATCTGATAAACCTCCGGGTTTAAATGGAATGGTCAATATTAAATGTTTTTTAAAAAACGGTAAATTAGGTATTAATAAAGACAATACTGAACTGTTGTTTATATAATATGCAAGTGCTCTTTAAGAGATTTTAGTGTTTTTAATTAATTGTTAAATTGGATAATTAAAGTGTTATTTAAGGCAGGGACTCTTTTGTAAGAAAATATTCTGATGAAGTCTTCTGACGAAAGCGGTAATAAATTGTTTCTACGCTATTTGATTTTTATTTTTGCCTGTGCGTGCATCTACAGTTTGGTTCCTGGCCGGTGACATTTTCCGGGGATGCCATTTTCTCCGTAGGGGATAATGATGCATTTCTTGGCATTCAGTTTGAGGCCATGCTTTTGGCACTAATCATTAGTTTGGGTAAGGCCTTCTTGAAGAATGTTCACATCACTAGGGGGAATTTATGACAGCACCCAGCTTGCAGTCATCTGCAAACTTGGTCAGCCACAGACCACTGGTTTTGTCTTGCACCTCAGAAAAGTATATCCCAAACAGTAGAGGCCCCAAGACTGATCCTTTGGGTACACCGCGGGTCTACTACTAGAGGTTGCTTCCCTTATTTTGACTGAGTGTGTTGTATCAGTGAGCCAGTTATGTTATGAGTATGTTACACATCTGGTAACATACAGGTTGATGCCTACCCGGGAGAGTTTATCTATTATGCCCGAGTGGGGAATAGTGTCGAAGGCTTTGGCTAGGTCAAGTAAGTAGTATGCACAGTCTTCACCTCATCCATGGCTTTGGTGACTGTTTCAAAGAAGTCGACCTAGTTTAACAGGCATGATCTCCCATTGACAAAACCAAACTGTGTTGGGTCAAGCGTTTGGAGGTTGTCAATGTCCTTGTTTATAAGGTCCATGATGCGTTCCATGGCCTTGCAGATCAGGCTAGTTAGGCTGATGGGCCTATAATTGCCTGGGTCTGTGGAAGCTCCACTTTTGTGCAGAGATATGTCAGTGGCTGTCCTCCATTCAGCTGGGATGAAGCTGGTGCTCAGGCATTGGTCTAATAGGGTGTCTAATGGAGCTGAGAGCTCATGCCCAAGTTCATGTAGGATACAGCCAGGGATGTTGTCTGGTCCCATGGAGACTGTATTTTTTGCCTTTGAGTGGGTATTGAAGACCTGCTCTCTGCTGATGGGGGGGGGGGGGGCAGGGGCTGGGGATGTCCTGGTTTACTGATGAGGGGGCAGGAGGGTTGAAGTTTTCACTGAACTTGTCTGTCAGCAGGTTGGATACATCTGTGGCATGTTTGATGTGGAGTTACTGACCACCAGTTCAGAGCAGATTTGGGTGTTACCTTTGAGAATGCGGACATATGTGAAGAAGGCCTTGTGATTGTCCTTAGTAGATGTGGCCAATTTGGACTCAGGTTTAGAGGATGCCACCAGTGACCTTATTTGCTTGTTCTGACAAAGGCGAGATTGCTTCTAACTTGGTACCTGCTTCTTCTTGGTCCTGGCCAGCATGTTTTCCTTTTATTATAGAGTTTGTTTATTGCTCCTGTCCACCAGACAGGTTTACTATTCGTTGAGGAAGATGATTTGGTCCTGTCAGCTATTGCTGACTCCATGCAGCTGTGTAGGTGCTCCATATAGTGTTTTGGTATAGGCTTGGAAATTAGTGCTAGTTCCAGCTGAAGGGATGGTGGCTGTGAAGCTGCTTATACCCGCTTTGAGAAGATTGTAGTCAGCTTTGGAAAAGTTTTTTTTTTTTTTCCCCAAAGCTGACTACAAAGTTATGTATCTGACATGATGGCAGCATAGAGTCAGAGAACTGTCTGTCTGCATATATTGTAGTTTACCTTGATTTCAGCTACTTACTGTATTTCTCATCTTTAAACAAATTTGCTGCTGATTTGAATTGATTTTGTATTATTTTTAGTTGGAAGGCTATGGTTCTATGGGTGAGTAATGGAGGGACAGGTATATACTTTAAAGAAACCATGCAGTTCTTTTTTTCCCTTGTTGCACCGGTAAAGTTGGTGTTTTTTTGTGTTCCCTTGTGCTAAAAAGGAGAAGAGACTAAAAGTTCCAAAATCAATCTCTTCCCCTAGTTGAGGAGTTATCTGAAGCACTGAAGGGATAAAGTGAACCCTTGCAAGACCTACCTTGATGATGATGATGATTCTAGAATATTTGTGGTATGTGCACCACAGGAAAGACTTCAACTAAACTATGGATGTAGAGGCTGGATTGTAAAGAAATAATTCAGTAGTTTGTGGCCTGTTGCTGTCATTGTGTGTGTTCATACCCTACTTGGATGCACTGTGCTTTTAAAACTGATATGTAAGCAGATTCCCAACATAATGTGCCCTAAGACATCATCTGGGAGTATCCCTTGAACTGTTTAATATAACTAAAACAATGAAGCAACAGGCAGCATTATTTGAAGGTTTCAAATTTCAGTGTTGAAGATGGAGATGACCAACCGTCGTTTTTAAGCATTAATTGCAGCATTTTTCGCTGATAGCTGTGTATTACAGTGGTTCCTGTTCGTGTGTAATGCAGTGGTTTCTGTTCGTGTGTAATGCAGTGGTTCCTGTTCGTGTGTAATGCAGTGGTTTCTGTTCGTGTGTAATGCAGTGGTTCCTGTTCGTGTGTAATGCAGTGGTTCCTGTTCGTGTGTAATGCAGTGGTTCCTGTTCGTGTGTAATGCAGTGGTTCCTGTTCATGTGTAATGCAGTGGTTCCTGTTCGTGTGTAATGCAGTGGTTCCTGTTCGTGTGTAATGCAGTGGTTCCTGTTCGTGTGTAATGCAGTGGTTCCTGTTCGTGTGTAATGTAGTGGTTCCTGTGTAATGTAGTGGTTCCTGTACGTGTGTACTGCTTTATTACTTTTGAATGTCTGCTGTCTGTCAGGATGTTTGGCACAAAGAACAAGTCTGCATCTTTGGTACATTGGCATACTGTTTAAAAAAAAAACAACTGGGTATCGTGACTCTCTGTACCCCCCCCCCCCCCACACACACACCTGTACAGTAGCAAACACCGGCCAAACCCACCCACAACTTCCAGATCTGCGACGTGTATGAATACTTAATGAATATTCATGTAGATCTGATCATTAGCTTCATCAATGTTCATTAAGTATTCGGCAAGTCAGTACAGCATTACTTAGTGTTTACTTTACACCTAAAATAATTGTTTAAAATACATGCTATCTGAAAATTAATATGTAGTGTAAGGAGTAAGCAGGAGCGTTTAAAAATAATGGCAATATTCAGCACAAAAACAGAAATATTACTAGCCTTTTTAAAATTAATAAAACAGCATAAAATACACACTCAGGTTTGAAAAATTAATATATCACTTACTTGAAGACATTTGATACAATGTTGATCAGAAACGTATAAAAATATTTATAGTGGCATAATTGTAGAGAATGAATATCCCATAAATTTCCATTTGTGGGATATACCCCTTCAACATTTTTCTTGTACTCCTATTTACAGATTCATTACCCATAGAACTGAATACCCTTTCAAGTTCCAAGTCATCCGTGTGTAGTCTGGAGATACGTAAACACTGCCTTTAATACATTAAACAGTATACATACACTTAAAAAAAGCTTCTAATGGTAATGGCCTATTTGGAATTGGAAAATATTTTAGAAAGTGCTACTTCTGAAAGGAACTTTGTATACTACAAAAGATTTGTTAATGACATGTTCCTGCTTTGGCAGGGTACACTTGAATAACTTCAGGCTTTTGTGCAGATTATTAATGTAGTAAAAGTTTTCTGAAATTTATAGTTAATAAATTGGGTAGGAGTATTTTTTTAGATGTAAATTTATCAATAGACTCTTCAGGATGTTTTAAGCAAAGTATTTTTAGGAAAACATGCTGAAAGAATATAACCCTACACCCAGGGATGCCAGATTTGTAAAGGGGACAGGTAGGGACCAAAAAAAAAAAGGTCCCTAATGCAGAATATCAGACAGTTCTACATTCAACAGAAGTAGCTCCATTTTTATTGGTTCATATACCGACATAAGAGCCAATCAAAAAAAAAAAAAACAAAGCAGAGGCTGTTTCACGGGATTTTCTGGCAGTGCAGGACTTTGGATCGGGCTGCTGATCCCGGGACAGTCCCGCTCAAATAGACATCTGGAAACTCTGCCTCCACCGCACCCCAGTTATGTTTATAAAAATATGTTAGAGACAGTTAAATCTAGGTGTAATAAAGAAATTTTGGGTAGTCATGAGAGACAGGGTAGAAGTAATGTAAATGCGACTCTGACCGACTCTACTAATATTAGCATGGTATGTGATGTTATAAAGAACTGGCCCTGTTAGCTGATGAAGGACTTAGAGGGGTTGTAGGGAATAATCCAGGATTTTTTTTTTAGAAATGAGATGTCCCTGAAAAGGAGACTGTGTTGTATGAAAAGCAAAAAGAAATCTCAGATTGTACTGCAATGGAATGGGCACATGCCCTTTTAGGTCCTATAAGGCATGTGGGTCGCTTACTACTAAGAATTCATTTATTCATCCAACAACTAAACTAGAATACTCTTCCCAGGTGTATGCAGATTGCAAAAGTAAAGATTTAGTATATTTAGCTATGTCTAGGAATTGCCCAGGTTATGTTGCAGGAAAGACAGATTGTACTTTGAAAGAGCAAATTTTAGAGCATTTAGGGGATATTAGGAGGGATGTAGCATCGAATGCTCTTAACAAACATGTAAAATCTAATAATGGACATAGCTTTGAGTTTATGGTGTTACAGTTGAGTTATCTGAACAACAGAGGAGGTAGTTTTAATAGATAGAACAGAATCTGATGAGTTGAAATGGATCCTATTGCTGCAGGCAGATGAAGGCCTTTATTTTAATGGCAGTGTACCTGTAAAACCAACACTCAAAGCTAGGAAGTTACCTCTTTGATTTTAATTAGGTATCTGTGGTTACTAATTTTTTAAATTGTTAAATTGAATTGTATGAGATTGTTGCCCTGTGGATTTGTGTATCTTTGTATGATCTTCAGTACAAAAGCATGAACGTGCTTGCCTGTGAAATAAATATGACTTCAGCTTAGGTGATTGTTTGCTTTTTGTTGTTTTTAGTGACTCTGTTTTTATTAACCAACCTTTAATCATGCTATTTGCTTTGAACTGTTTCTCTGGATATTTATAATGACACTGGGAAATCTGCATGTTTGCTGATTGTGCTTCATTTGCATATGGTATCACATGTGTGCCAATCAAATTAATCATGCCCACACGTGCAGTCCTTCGGGACAGTTACAAGGATTCATGATGACCAAAAAAAAATTGTTAAAATTAGTTTTCCCTGTGTAGATGACAGCGATGTTTACCAGTGATCTTTAACCTCGGTGACATCAACTGAGGGGAAAAAAAGTGAGAGGTACCCCTGAACTTTAAGGGACTCAGTTTTGCATACACAGAATGGCACCCATTAAAATCTATGGACTGCCACCTCACATGACGTCACACAAGGAAACTGTAAGTTTATTTGGGCCATGGCTTTCATGAAAGAAATGTGTGAACCTTTCTGTTAAGAAAATGACCCAAATAAGTAAGGATACACGTTTGTAAAATGCTTTGCAGCATTTAACTCCTCAGATGCCACAATACGGTAGTAAATACTAATAAAACGCTTTAAAATTACAAAAAGTTTGCCTTACTGTTTATCTTCATGGTAGTCTTTGTTATGTACTAAAAAATATAAAGAGGTGTAGATAAGTATTTAAGCTGGACCCCCCCCCCCCCCACCATTTATCTGCTCTGGTTGCCAGTGCTAACCACACACTTGCATCTCCATACAGATCAGCCATCACCTTGCACTACAAATTTATGCTGGGGTACTCTGCAAATCCCTCCCAAAGCCTTTCAGATTCCCACTCCACACAAAATGTAATACTATATCCAAACTTCCACAGCACAATATGTTCATAGGCATTTACTACACTAATGACCACAAGGGCCTTTTTAAGGCTATAGCCGTGTATCCTAACTCTCTGACAACTTCTTGTACCCTAGATAAGTGTAAACAGGGGCTTGGGAGATGAAACGTGTACAAACAGGGGCCTGAGATGAGCATTTACGGGGTATGTGTTCATTAGAGACATAGTGCCAAGCCAGGGATGAAGGATTCCTAGCCCTCCACTATTGTCTCCATCACATGTGTGGTCATCAAGGCTGTTTGCTGAGGCCCCTAATGCTGCCTGTGAGCACCAGTCCATGTGACAGTACCGTCATCATCATCAATGTCCTTCCACATCATTGTTACAGGATTCCTAATGTAAGGGATCTCCTACCAAGGATAGCCCAATGTCCGGCCGTTATACCAAAACCATTAGCTTTTTTAGCCGCTGTACATCACATGGCTGCTGCCCTCGTAGGGCATAAAAATTATGCACTAATGCAAACTCTCAGAACAACTTTGCTGCCAGTATGAATGCCATTCTCGAACCTCTGTCCGAACACCTTTCTGCTACGCTGGTTGTCGGGCTGTCTTCAGATAACTGCCCCAGTGGGGTTTCTTCGCTGTCCTTTATTCATTCTTGTAGTGTCCTTGTGTTCGTGTCATCCAAGAAGGGAAAATGTCAGTGTGGGAGGCAGATTCCCCATAAAGACAGTTCTGACCAGTATCATCTTTGTTTAGGTACTTCCCAAGACAATACTCCATGCTCTGTCTGCCAAGTGTTTGTTACCAAGACCCTTTATATTCACTTCTCTTCCTTATCCGTGTACCTTGAGAACCAGCAACTTAGGTTATGGTGGAATCCTCCCATCTCAAAGGACTCTTCTCTGCCAAGGAGGAGGCCAGAAAGACTAGGTCTAATCTGGTTGTTGTCCAGCCTCCCCTGAATGTCTGTCTAGAAGCTAGTGAAAGCCCTAAGTGCTTCTGCTGTGACCCCGCTAGAGGCTAGCATGCATCTGAATTCTTGCACATCCTCTAAGGCTTTTCCAACATCTGTTCCAGACACTGAGGGGGAGCCTTGGCTGATTATTTCTGAAGGACTGCTTGGGATTCCTTAGGAAAAATCTCCTCCCTCACTAAAATATAAGATTATTGAATCCCACCAAGGGTCTCAACCACCAGGAGTCCTTTTGTTGGATATCCCACTCAAGAAAAGACAAAGTAAATGCAGCATCCCTGTTAGAGATCCTCTGTGTGAATGGCAAGATTTTACTCTAGGTCTGTTCATTGCTTTAATGGATTTGAAACCTCCTCAAGGGGTGTCTCTCTCTCTGTGCTCCTCCCTGGTTTTCCACCCCTGTTATGAGACCTAGGGAATTTGATTCCTTAGACGTTTACTCCTGTCAAATTCCTTCCCCTCAAGACTATGGATCTGCGGAAGAGAATTCTTTGAGCCCAGACTCCACTTGGAAGAATTATCCTTTGGGGTACTATTGCTTGTACGATGGAGTACTTTAAATGGGATTGCTCCCAGGTCTCTGACATTCACAAGAGGTATTATGAGCTTTTACAGATGGAGTCTCCTAAGCTGTGTGCTGTTCCTCCCGTTTTGGCAGCCATTTTGGACACCTTTTCTGCTGCCACTGTGGCTCCTGATTCTCAGCCCCCGAGAGTCTACAAAGTGCCTGAAGACTGCAAATGTTTGTATAAGTGCCCTTCTGCTGATTCTTAGGGGGTTTCAGTCTACTAAGCTGTTTCACTTAGATAAGCACAGCTGAGCTGTGGAAAGGTTAGGTACAAAGTATGTACTGCTGCCACCTTGGCTTTTAAGGCTACGAATTACCACACCCACATGATCAGGTGTGTTTTGGCCCTTCTTTCTTGGGCAGATTTGGTGGCCTCTGACTTTCCTGATTCTGATGGGAAGTCTTCAGCTCTTTCTCTGCTTTCAGGTTCTCTCACTCCATAAAATCCAGCTATGATGCAACTGATGCCTGTTCTGCTGCTGGTTTTAGTTCTGTGATGAGTTGATGTTCTTCGTCTCACATTGCTGCAGTCATAACCTGTGGGTAGTCCGCTGTCCTCGATCGGCCCGAATACCAAAGAGCTGGGCTGGCGTCGGTCATTGTCACCTAGAGCTGACGTCAGTACGTCGTAGTACATAAGCGCATGACCGACGCCATATCCTCAGTCTTTCTTGCCGCATGGTCCGAAGCAGAAGCAGCGTTTGCAAGTGCCGTTCGGCGTTCTGAAATTTTCATTTATCGAGTTTCAGACCGAAGACCAAGTTGGGCTAAGTACCCCGTTGGGGAAATGTTTGTCTTTTCTTGCCTCAGTTATCCGGATGTCAGAAAAAGTTAATAATTGCATTTCTTGTGGGAAACAGATAACTCATAAGGATTTTCATTCTTTCTGTATTCCTTGCTTAGGGCCTGAGCACGACGTGGTCGGGTGTCGCTTTTGTGCTAGATTTAACAAGCGCACCATTAAACGAAGATTAGACTGTGCCAGGCTTGTTTTTGGTAAAAAGTGTAACTATAACATGCCGTCGGATCCTCCGACGCCCGCTACCACTAAAAAGCGTAAAGATAAATCTTTGAAGTCTAAACTGGATGAGTCGTCCGTTGCGGACGCCGGTTCTACGGAGCCTCCGGTTGAATCTGTGGATCCTGCCGAGGGTTTGGCTGAATCCCATGGGGAACCTTTACTTTTACAGGAGTTGGTCTCTCAGGAGTTAGGCCCGGCTGAAGGTGCTTCTCAGGTGTCTGTAGTTCCATCCTTACAGAAGGTTATTAGGCCTTCTGCTTCAGTGGCTAAAGCTCATGCTAAGGCCAAACCTTGTCATGTTGGCCCTGGTCATAGTTCTAGCTCTCCAGCCCCTGTTCCTAAAAAGCATATGTTAAAAATGGCTGAGGACTTGATTACTTTGATCAGGGGTTCTATGCCCCCCCCCCAGAGAAGAGGCCTAGGGTGGAGGCAGATTTAGAGGGGATGGATCATTCCTCAGACTACTCTGATTCCTCAGTTGAAGAAATTCAGGAATTCCCTTCTTATTTAGATTCGGATGCAGAGGACTCCTGTCCTTCTGCTTCTCCTCCAGAGGATTTTTCTTTTTCTGAGACTTTACATTCCATGAGAGAGCATTTCAAGTGGGAAGGCCAGGATTTTTCGGATTCTCGGAAACGGCTCAGGGAATTTTTGTTTCTGCCACAGCATAGGCCCTTGGCTATTCCCCCTGTCTTAGAAGTTGTTCAGGATGTTTTCTCTGAATCTTCCCTTAATCCTGATTCTTTACCTCCTGCCCCTGTTAAGCCAGACAGATATTATAGAGTTCCAGAAGCACATAAGTATTTGTACAAGAGTCCTAGAGCTGATCCGGAAACTATTACTCAAGGTCCGAAGGGTATTAGGGCTTCTGTGGCTAAGAATCCAGTTCCTTTGGATAAAGATTCTAGAGCTTTAGATAGATGGGGGGAAAAAAGTGTACACCTCCTCTACGTTAGCTATGAGGGCTTTGAATGAATTGCCAATTTCATATGCTGAAGTATCAGAATTTTTTTGTTAGGACAATTGCAATCTAAGGTGGATGCTTTATCTGAGGGTATAGAGTGTAAGGAGCTCCAGGAGTTGGTTCATGCATCAGATCAAGTTGGCAAGCATTCTTTGCAGTGTGGTTTCGATGCTCTTCAGGCTGCATCCAGGGTGGCTGCTACAGGTTCAGTTATTCGTAGACATGCCTGGCTTAAGGAACAAAATTTGTCAGAGCATGTTAAGGCTCGGATTTTGGATGCTCCTCTTCAATCTGAAGTACTCTTTGGTCCTTCTGTGGAATCAGTTTTGAAAAAGATGGAAGATAAGGCTAAGTCTATGCAGACGGTCAAAGATTTTATGCAGGTGCAGCCCCCTAAGTTTAGTAGGAATTGGCCTGCTAGAGGATGGTCTTTTCCTTCGGATTATCAGTCTAAGGGCAGGCCTAGGCGTGGTAGAGGCAGAGCTCATGCTCAGGGTTCTTTCAGACCTAGGACTTGGAGCTCTCCTGCACAGTCTTCTGGTGAGGGCAGGGGTCAGCCTTTTCGTAAACAGACCCAATGATCTGTCTGTATCTTCCGCTGCCAGACCCTTCTCTACTGGCAGCTCCTCTAGGAGGAAAGTTGGGACTTTTCAAACAAAACTGGCATTTGGTCACCCAGGACAAATGGGTGTTGGATATAATAAATCACGGGTACAAGTTTTATTTTCACACTTTTCCTCCTTTCAAAGGCATGCCGGATGTGCCTCCTCAGCAAAGAATGGAGGCTCAGGAGCAAATTTCTTTACTTTTACAGATGGGGGCAATTCAGGTGGTCCCTCCGTCAGAAGTAGGCCTAGGTTTTTATTCCCGTCTATTCCTAGTGCCAAAGAAAGGAAACACTTGGAGGCCAATTCTGGATTTGTCCATTCTCAATACCTACCTAGACATTCCAAAGTTCAAGATGTTAACATTACAACAACTTCTGCCTATGCTAGGCAAAGATCACTGGATGGTAACCCTGGATCTCAAAGAGGCCTATCTTCACATCCCTATCAGGCTTAGCTGCAGGAGATTCCTGAGATTTTGGGCTGGTACTTCTCATTATCAGTTCTCTGCATTGCCCTTTGGTTTATCTACTGCGCCCAGGGTATTCACAAAAGTTCTGGCTCCTGTAATTGCTTTTTTCAGACAGAGAGGAATACAAATTTATCCTTATCTGGACGATTGCCTGATTCTTGCTCAAAACAAAGACAAATTACTTCAACATCTCCAGTATGTAATGGCAGTTTTAAGGTGCCTAGGGTATTCTGTGAACGAAAGAAAGTCCAGTTTAGTGCCCTCTCAGGACATGTGCTTTCTGGGTGTGAGACTGAATACAGCTTCTCAGATGGCATTTTTGACCCCGGACAAACAAAGAACTCTTCATGTATACTTCCAGCAGATGTCCTTCAAGGATGCATCTGCAGTCCTTACAAATGGGTTGTCCTGTCGTCAGGCAGCCCTTCGGTCGGCCGGATTCCAAAGTCTGGGTCTGGCTTCGGCTGGTGTCGCACTTCACCCGACGTCATAGCTGCAGTTATTCGGGTATAAAGGCATCAGCCGATGCCATTTTCCTCAGTCTTTCTTGCCGCGTGGCGCCCGAAGCAGAAGCTGTTCGCAAGTGCCGGTCGGTCAGATCCAGAGATTACTACTACCGAATACTACTTCGAAGACTTCTAAAAGCTAAGTACCCCGTTGGGGACTCTTTCTTGCCTCAGCCAATGTCAGAGAAAGTTAATAACTGTTTATCCTGTGGGAAACAAATACCTCAAAGATTTCCACTCCTACTGTATACATTGCTTAGGCCCAGACCACGACGTAGCAGCTTGTCTAGCCTGCTCTTCTTTTAACCGACGGACGCTCAGACGTCGGTCGGAGTTTGCGGAACAAATTTTCGGCTCTGATTTTGCCTACATTATGCCGTCGGATCCTCCGACAGCGCAAATTGCCAAAAAACGGAAAGAAAAGGACCGACACTCGCGGTCCGCAGTTTCGGCCGAAACCGCGATTAAGCCAACCGCGAGTGTCTCGGTTTCGGCCGAAACTGAGCAAGCGGTTCTTTCTCCAGCTGAAACCATGCCTACTACCGAGGCCTCTTCTAACCTGGTAGAATCTGCTTCTGAAAATCAGCCTTCTGTTGCGGTTTCCCAGGATTTATCAGACACAATCCCCCTGGATATTTCAACCCCTGCACGTGGAGCTGCTAGGCCTCCTGCAGCCATGTCTATTAAGGCCTTTGCCAGGGCCAAAGCTGCCAAAGCTTCAAAATCTGTGCCTGCCAAACCACCCCCACACAGGCCCAGCACTAGCTCTCATATGCTTTCTTGGCTGAGGATTTAATTTCTTTAATTCGTGGTTCCCAGCCCCATCCAGACAGGTCCTCTCTCCCTCCCCCAGAAAAGAGACCTAGAGCACAGCTCCCTGAACCAGTACCCTCTGATGGTTCCTCTGATGAATCAGAACATTCAGAACTTCCTGAGGCTCCTTATTCTCCTTACGAAGACTCTGATGCTGAAGAGTCCATTCCTTCAGCCTCTCCACCTGAGGAATTTTCCTTTGGGGAAACATTGCATGCTATGAGGGAACAATTTCAGTGGCAGGGCCAAGATTTTTCAGACTCCAGAAAAAGGCTTAGAACATTTCTACATTTGCCACAACATAGGCCTTTGGCTATACCTCCAGTTCTTTCTGTTGTAGATGATGCATTTAATGATGCTTGCACTGCTCCTGATTCTTTACCTCCGGCTCCTGCTAAGCCCGATGGGTTCTACAGGGTCCCGGACACTCACCATCATTTATACAAGGCTCCCTTGGCAGATCCAGAGACCATCGCTCAGGGCCCTAAAGCTGTAGCTGCTACTTCTACTAAGAACCCCCTCCCCTCTGAAAGGGAATCCAGGTCCTTAGAGAGATGGGGTAAAAAAGTACACTTCTGCACCTTGTCAGCTAGGGCTTTGAACTGCCAATTTCATATGATTCAATATCAAGAGTTTATGCTTGAGCAGTTAACTAAAAAGCTTTCCTCTGAAGAATCTTTAGATAAGAAATATGTTCAGGAAATGGTACATAACATACAGCAGGTTAGTAACCATTCTTTAAAATGTGGCTATGATGCACTGGAGGCTTCCTTTAGATCAGCCATGACTGGCACAGTTATCAGGAGACATGCATGGTTGAAAGAACAGGCATTACCAGACCATGTCAAATCAAAGCTTTTGGATGCACCCATGGACAAGGTCAATTTATTTGGTTCCCCTGCTCAACAGGTGCTAAAAAAGATGGAAGAAAAGGCAAAATCTGTACAAACGGTGAAAGATTTTTTACAGGTTCAACCTCCAAGGTTTAGCAGGAACTGGCCTTCCAAAAATTGGTCCTTTCCAGACTCCTCTAAGACACAGAGAGGCAGGAATAGGTGTTCAAGAGGCAGAAACCAATCCAGGGGTGCCTACAGGGGACGCCGATGGCAAGGTAACAACCAGCGAGGCACAGACACAGCCACCACCACTACAACAACTCAGTCACAGTGACTTGACAGTGGCACCGCCTACCAGGGAACAACTAGAAGCACCCTTAGGCGGAAAACTAACATTATTCTCAAACAACTGGCACTGCATAACAAGGGAAAAATGGATTTTGCAAACTATAGACCAAGGTTACAGGTTCCATTTCCATACTCTACCAGGGAAGAGAGGAATGCCAAACCTACCACCTACTCAAAGGGCAGAAGCTCTAAAACAAATATCTCAGCTATTAAGAATGAGAGCTGTGGAAAAGGTACCATCTATGGAGCAAGGAAAGGGATTTTACTCCAGACTCTTCCTGGTACCAAGAAAAGAAAACAAATGGAGACCCATTCTAGACCTGTCCGCTTTAAACACATTCCTTATTGTTCCAAAATTCAAAATGCTGACCCTACAGCAGCTTCTTCCCATGCTGGGCAAGGAGTCTTGGCTGGTTACTCTAGATCTCAAGGAGGCATACCTGCACGTCCACATAAGACCAATTTGCAGAAGATACCTCAGATTTCTTGCAGGATCAGAGCATTATCAATTTTCAGCATTGCCCTTTGGCTTATCTACTGCGCCCAGAGTGTTCACGAAATGCCTGGCATCAGTAATAGCTCATTGCAGGCTTCAGGGAATCCAAATTTATCCCTACCTGGACGACTGCCTGATACAAGCGGACAACAAAAGCAAACTAGCAGAAGATTTACAAAAAGTCATTTACCTGCTGCAAGCCTTGGGATATACAGTCAATATAAAAAAGTCAAGGCTGATTCCATCCCAAAGAATAACCTTTCTGGGTGCAGAGCTGGACACATCAAAACAAATGGCATTCCTAACTGCAGAAAAGAAAGAACTACCACCTCTCTATTTTTTGGCATTAACAAAGCAGAACCACCTAACTGCAAGAAAAGTATTGCAAGCTCTAGGCTTCATGGCATCCTGCATAATCCTGGTCCCTCATGCCAGGCTGCATATGAGAAAGCTACAGTGGTACCTAAGGAATTTGTGGTCCCAGCACAAGCACAGCCTAGAAACCAAAATTCCAATAATTCCATGCCTGAAACAGGAGTTCCTATGGTAGGCTCAGGCCTGTCAATCAAACCCAGGACTACCCTTCTGCAACAGCCAACCAAGCCAAACCATTACGACAGATGCCTCAGACCTCGGTTGGGGAGCACACATGCAGGGCAAGTGCATACAAGGCTTATGGACTCAAGATCAGCTGCGCCTACACATAAATCTAAAGGAAATGCTGGCAGTAAAATTGGCAATCCAGTCTTTCAGACCATTTCTCCAAGAAGGCCAGTTGATGATAAGGACAGACAACACCACAGTTATGTGGTACATCAACAAACAGGGGGGCACCCATTCATATCCTCTATGTCGGCTGGCCCTGGACCTATGGGATGTGGCCCTGACCAACAACATTCACTTGCAAGCAATCTTTGTACCAGGAAAAGAAAACATTCTAGCAGACATATTAAGCAGAACAACCACAGATGCCCACGAATGGATGCTTCATCCGGACATATTCAAAGCCATCACAAGGGAATGGGGATTACCACAAATAGACTTGTTTGCATCTCCGGTCAATCACCAGCTAAAGAAATTCTGCACGAGGACGTCCCACCCACTTGCTTGGAAGATGGACTCCCTCTCTTTCAGTTGGAAAAGCCTGACAGCATACGCATTTCCACCACTTCCTTTGATGCACAAGGTGCTTCTGAAGATCAAAGAGGAACGTCCGAGGATCATTCTGATAGCTCCAGACTGGCCAAGGCAACATTGGTACCCATTACTGAGGAGCATGTCTCGGGAACAAATATGGACACTACCCCTGATCCCATTGTTGTTAACCCAGAACAATTACAGCATCCTGCATCCAAACCTGAAAACACTGCAGCTAACTGCCTGGAACATTACATAACAGCAATTAACCCAAACTTATCCCAAAGGGTTAAAGACATAATCCTGGAGGCACGCAGACCTTCAACAAGAAAGAATTATGCTGCAAAATGGAAAAGATATTTCATTTGGAGTACTGCAAAGGGAAAAGATGTGACTCTAGTGAACATGGCCAACATCCTGGAGTACTTGGCAGAGCTTTCCCACACAGGCCTGTCCTACTCTTCCATCAAGATACATGCATCAGCTATTTCAGCACAGTATAGCTTGGATCCTCCTGTCTTTTCTCATCCCCTGCTCAGACAATTTCTAAGAGGAATTAAAAATGTGAAACCTCCCAGAAAACCACCATTGCCAGCATGGGACTTGAACTTTGTGCTAGAGAAATTAACACTTCCTCCCTTCGAACCAGCAGCAACAGCAGAATTACAATACTTATCATGGAAGACTGCTTTTCTGCTGGCAATAACCTCAGCAAGAAGGGTCTCTGAACTACAGGCACTAATGGCAGTACAACCCTTCCTGATCTTCCATCAAGATAGAGTGTCTATGAGAACAAATCCTACATTTATGCCTAAGGTGGTATCCAGAGTGTCATTAAACCAGGCTATTCACCTACCTACATTCTTCCCAAATCCACAGAACAGGGGAGAAAGGCTTTTGCATACCTTGGATGTACACAGGCAGTTACGCTACTACCTGGACAGGACTAAGTCCAATAGGAAAACTGACCAGCTACTGGTAGCATATGCCACAGGAAAGGAGGGAAAACCAATTTCAAAACAGACAATCTCCAAATGGATAGGAAATTGCATTAGATTCTGTTACTCCTACCATGGAAAGAAAACTCCAGAAAACATCAGGCCTCACTCCACAAGAGCTACAGCCACTACCACAGCTTTCTTACGAGGAGTGGCTATCAAGGACATTATAGAGGCTGCTACTTGGACCTCTGTGCATACATTTGCCAAGCATTATAATTTACCTTTATACTCTAGATCCCGAGCAGGTTTTGCCACTACTGTTTTGCAAGGGATCCTAGCTACACCATAATCACTACTCTTCCTCCTCCCCTTGTTTAGCTATGGTATTCTACCCATTTGTAAGGACTGCAGATGCATCCTTGAAGGACATAGTACAGTTTTGTACCTACCATAAATGTAGATGTCCGAGAGGAATGCATCTGCAGTCAGGATTACCCACCCTCCTTCCCCTCTGAGGTACTCCTAGGGTATTTGCCAGCGTTCAGCTAGCTTGGGGGGGGATCTATTATGGTGTATTTGTTTGTATATATGTACATACATGCTTATTTTTGTGTTTACTCTATATTATTTAGAATCATTGGCATTTATCCAAATTTAGCCTTCCAGGAGGGCACCTGGCATCTGGGGCAAGAAACACTGAGGAAAATGGCGTCGGCTGATGCCTTTATACCCGAATAACTGCAGCTATGACGTCGGGTGAAGTGCGACACCAGCCGAAGCCAGACCCAGACTTTGGAATCCGGCCGACCGAAGGGCTGCCTGACGACAGGACAACCCATTTGTAAGGACTGCAGATGCATTCCTCTCTGACATCTACATTTATGGTAGGTACAAAACTGTACTTTATCAGTAATGTCCAGGCTGACTGCAAGGACAGTCCTTCAAGCCTTGGGGTTCATGGCATCTTGCATTCTAGTACTTCCCAATGCCAAACTGCATATGAGGAAGCTACAGTGGTATCTCAAAAGTGTGTGGACTCAACACTGCCACGATTTGGACACTGTCATTCGGATTATACCTTGCATCCAGAAGGAATTCTTGTGGTGGGCTCAGGAATGTCACCTAAACAAGGGACTCTCTGTGACCCGACCAGAGGCGAGTCAGATCCTAACGACGGATGCCTCGGACTTGGCTTGGGGAGCACACTTCAATGGGAAATGGATACAAGACATGTGGCCTCCCAAACTACTACATTTGCATATCAACATGAAGGAGATGTTAGCAGTCCAATTTGCTTTGATGGCCTTCAAGGACCTACTTCAGCTGGGACAGGTGTTGATTCAAACAGACAACACAACAGTCATGTGGTACATCAACAAGCAGGGGGGACCCCATTCCTACCCTCTTTGCAGACAAGCAATGATTTTGTGGGAAACTGCTCTGAGTTTGCAAATCATTCTTCAAGCACGGTTTCTGCCAGGAGCACAGAACTCCCTAGCAGATGTATTAAGCAGGCAAATTGTGGATCCCCACGAGTGGAAACTGGATCCTCAGGTATTCAAACAATTGACCGTGGCTTGGGGAACTCCAGACATAGATCTGTTCGCTTCTCCACTGAATTTTCAACTGCCAAAATTTTGCACAAAGATGTTCCACCCAAATGCTTGGAAAGTGGATGCTCTATCTTTCAGTTGGAACAACCTTCACGTTTATGCTTTTCCTCCTCTGCCTCTTCTTCCCAAGGTACTCTTGAAAGCCAGACGGGACAAGCCTTGCATGATTCTAATAGCACCAGATTGGCCACGTCAGCATTGGTATCCTCTGCTGAGGAGTTTAATCCAGGAGCCTCCTTGGCTTCTGCCACAGGTTCCTCATTTGTTATCCCAGTCAAACAATCATTTTCTCAATGTTCAGGTGCAGTCCCTGCATCTAACAGCCTGGCGTATTCTGTGATGGAGCCGGTGGGGTCTCAGCTTCCTCAACAGGTTTTAGATGTCATTTTGGAAGCTAGGCGGCCTAGTACTAGAAAAGTTTATGCTGATAAATGGAGGAGATTTTTTCCTTGGAGCACTGCAAAGGGTTTTGATGTTTCAGTGCCTAATTTGAGTTTTGTACTACAGTATCTTACTGAATTACTGGACAAGGGTTTGTCATTCTCTTCTGTGAAGGTTCATGCTGCAGCCATTTCTGCTCACTATGATTGTGACCCTCCTTTATTTTCTCATCCTTTGTTCAAACAGTTTCTTAGAGGGGCAAAGAATATAAGACCCCCACGTAGAGCTCCTACTCCTGCCTGGGATCTCAATTTTGTTTTGGAGAAACTTACTTTACCTCCTTTTGAACCTGCAGCTACGTCTGAGTTGAAGTTTTTGTCTTGGAAGACTACTTTTTTGTTGGCCATTACTTCTGCTAGGAGGGTATCTGAATTGCAGGCACTCATGGCAGTTGAACCTTTCCTGATATTTCATAAGGATAGAGTTTCTTTGCGAACTAACCCTACTTTTATGCCTAAAGTGATTTCTAATGTGGCCTTAAACCAGTCTATTCATTTGCCTACTTTTTATGCTGATCCCCAAAATAAGGGGGAAAAAGTCTTGCATTCTTTGGATATCCACAGGCAGTTACGTTATTATTTGAGCAGAACTAAGGAGTTCAGACAGACTCAACAGTTATTTGTTTCTTTTGCTTTGGGTTCACAAGGGAAAGCTGTTTCAAAGCAGACTATTTCTAAGTGGATTGGTCAATGTATTGCTTTTTGTTATTCTCATCATGGGAAGAATGTTCCTGCTGGGATCAGACCTCATTCTTCTAGGGCTACTGCCACATCTACTGCTTTTTTGAGGGGTGTAGCTACTAAGGATATTTTGGAGGCAGCTGCTTGGAGTTCAGTACAAACTTTTACTAAGCATTACCATCTCCCTCTTTATTCCAAGTCCAGGGCTGGGTTTGCCACTGCAGTTTTACAGGGCATGTTAGCAGCTCCTAATGCTATTTAGTTTGCCAGCCTCCCTTTTCCTTTGCTTTGGGATTCTACCCACAGGTTATGACTGCAGCAATGTGAGACGAAGAACATAGTACAGTTTTGTACCTACCATAAATGTAGATGTTCGAGGATCTACATTGCTGCAGACCTATTATCCCTCCCTCCTTCCCCTCTATAGTTTGTGGTTGTTGGGCGTTTACTATTTTGGCTCTGGCCTTCTTTCATTCTTAGGCCTTCTGACATCTGGGGCAAGAAAGACTGAGGATATGGCGTCGGTCATGCGCTTATGTACTACGACGTACTGACGTCAGCTCTAGGCGACAATGACCGACGCCAGCCCAGCTCTTTGGTATTCGGGCCGATCGAGGACAGCGAACTACCCACAGGTTATGACTGCAGCAATGTAGATCCTCGAACATCTACATTTATGGTAGGTACAAAACTGTACTTTATTCTTTGCCTGCGAGCTTTCCCTGATATTAATGTTAAGCTTTTGCATGCTCCCCTGGTTAATAAAAATCTTTTTGGGACAGCTGCTGCTGATCTGTTGGATAAGGGTAAGGTGTTGCAGGAACTCAAACATATTTTTCTCTCTCCTATCTCGAAATTCCAGAGGAATTACCCTTCCAAGGCCACCTTTGTCCATGAGCAGACTTGCCCACCTCCGAAGGTACGAAGTGGTCCAGGCATATTCCCACTGCTAAAGTCACTTCTTTTCAGGCCAAGCCTGTCTCCATTTGGCCTTCTCTTCCCCTCAATCAGATCCCCCTGTCTCTCCACCTTTCTCTGTCTCTTCCAAATCAGTATCAGATCTCTCTGGACGTCTGGGTGCTGTCCGTCATTTGTCAGGGGTAATTCATGGTTTGGATCCCCTTTTTTTTTTCAGGTATTCCACAACCTTCTCTGGAACAGCTTTCTCATTTCCCAGGGGTTTTTCAATCCCTTTTACATTAGGACAGTATTCGGCCTGTTACACCCTCCCAAGTGGGAAGGGGGTTTTACTCCAGAATGTTTATGGTTCCTTGGTAGGAGGGTACTTGGAGACCAATTCTGTCTCTTTCTTAAAGTCTCTTCTTTCTGGATGCTGTTTCTTCAGGTCTTGTTTCCTTATCTTCCACAGGCCTTCTTGGTTTCGTTGGACCTCAAGGATGTATTCTTTTGCATCCACTTTCACTCTGTATTCAGTAAATGTTTGTTTTAATTCCTCTCTTTCAGTTAGCTGCCTTGCCCTTTGGCCTTGGTGCTGCCCCAAGGATATTCACTGAACGCCTTACTCTTGTCATTGCCTTTTGCAGACTTCATGGGATACAGATGTTCCCCTGTCTGGATGACCTTCTCATTCACTCTTTTCTGCAGCAGTCTGTTGTAAGTCGTGAGCTCCACAATCATATTGCAAATAGTAAGAAACTGTTTAGAGATTATTGTGCCAGATAAGATGGCAGCAAAGTTATTGCAGGAATCTAGAGTAAAGGAACAAGTGGACAAGAACTAGTAGCAGAAGTAGCGCAAAGGGTACAAGTACTTGTCTTCTCAGAGTATTTGGCAATATCTTTGAAAGTGATGTTTTTTAGAGCTCAAACAATGAATAGCAAATTGGGTGAAAATATATATGTTTTCATAGGTAAGTACTGGGCTAGCTGCCCTTGCAGGCCATTTCAGCCTATATAATTTCCTTTTTAAGGGTGATAACAGTGTGTTGTACCTTGTGTGTGTGAGGTAAACACCTTGACTGTTATACCAAATCCTCTTCTCATGCCCTCTGTTTTACTAACCAATGTCTAAGGAATGTGGAAGAGACCTCGTATGAGCACTTATATTCAATTCAACTGTTGGCAGACAAGAATATGGAGCTGAAGGCAGGGAGCAGTATAGACGAAGCGAAGATTAAGGCTCGTGAACATAAAGTTGCTGAGCAGGAGGACGTGGCCAGATGTGAGAGACTCTGGATGGTCTGTAAACCAGAGAGAGTTGAGGCATAGCTGTACTGAATTTGTGGTGAAGTTGGCAGAATGGTCAGAATTCTCCTTAGAAGAGATCAGGATAGGGCGCTTAGGCTGGCTGAGCATGCTTAAGGTGGGCAAGAAAGTCTGTCTAGACATGCAGTAAACCCCTACCAAACTTTTGCTTTAAAGGAAGAACTTTTGGCTAGATTATAGACCGTGGGAAATGAGTTGAAATGAGAGGATCCAGAATGTACGTTATAGCACAATTATTTGATACCCCTCAAAGGAAGAAGGCCCGTTTCATACTTACAGCGAATTTAAGGAAACCGGATACAGACCTAAAATGCTGTACCCAGGCATGTTCATTTTTCCTGCAGGACTAGAAACATTTTTAACACATGAGGAGGCTATGGTGACATTGCCTTATGCAACATCGAGTGAACTTCACAGATCAGGTACATTATAGGAGAAAAAAGGAAGGATGTGGCCATTGAACAGAGAGTGTTAGATGTAAAAATAAGAAAGTCTTAGATGCGTTCCCTTTGTTTAGAAAGACAGTATCATTAACTAAAAGGGCAAGCTCACTTCAGGAGCTTGGGAGACAATTGTGACGCAATCATTAAATCCTCCATTCAATTTTCCGTACTACTGAAATGGCTGTACACAGCAGCACTGGATTATTCAGGAACACCGACTTGCTTATGAAGTTAAGGCAAGTACAAAGTTTTATTTCACTTACTGGGATAATCGAACAGTATACCTCAGTTAAAGGATGTGCTGTTGGAACAGTCAAGTGACTGTCCTCTTTTGCAGTTGTGTGGTGGGTCAGAATTATCGCCATTATTTTTTGTGGGAACCAGGATAACGGCAGTTCATTGAGCTGAGTTGACCTTAAGCTGATAGAAGTTGAGAGGTGTTTTTGTGCCTTAAACTTGTTTAATGAAAGGTTGAAATAAAAGACTTCTTGGTTTTGGGAGATTGACTTAGACTGACCTTGTTTACAGGCTTAGGAAGTAATGATTAGGGTGGCAACTCTGCTTTCTATGACCTGCTTTTGTGTTTGAACTTAAAACTTGGAGTAAGGGTTCATTTGCCCCATAAAATTGCTGAACAGTTGCATTAAAATAATTAAAAATTATGTTAAACGGTCATTATAGTGTGAGCATTTCCCATGTGTCATGGTATGCTTTAAATGTGGCAAAATTAGAACATTTTGTTTTGATTTTAGGGTGTTTATTATGTTGACAAAAGATGAAATGATGCAGAATGTTCAGTGTATTTTCTTTCCTACTACAGAAATAAGATTTAATAAAAGCAAAAAGTTTGTTAGGAAAGTGGGTGGTTCTGTGGATGTACAAAAAAAACAAAGCAAGTTAGCTGACTATTCAGACCCAAAATGATCTTCTTATAGGAAGTAGTTGGACCCCTGTGCCATGTTTCTTAGTATGGCCAAGTATGATTTTAGTGGCAGATTTGAGGCATGGTCCTCTCCCTTGGAAGGGTAAGTAGGCACACAAAACTGAAACTTCCAGACTTTTTGATTTCTGGAAGTGTAGCAGAATGAGGAGGGGCATCTTAAAACCGGGAAGGGGGGGGGGTTTGCTGTTGTCATGGTGGAGTAAAGAGGAGCGGGGGTGATGCTGCTCCTCTCGAGTAAGCAGAAGCAGGGGTGACACTGCTCCTCTCGAGTAAAGAGGAGCGGGGGTGACGCTGCTTCTCTCGAGTAAAGAGGAGCGGGGGTGACGCTACTCCTCTCGAGTAAAGAGAAGCGGGGGTGATGCTGCTCCTCTCGAGTAAGCAGAAGCAGGGGTGACACTGCTCCTCTCGAGTAGAGGAGCGGGGGTGACGCTGCTCCTCTCGAGTAAAGAGGAGCGGGGGTGACGCTGCTCCTCTCGAGTAAAGAGGAGCGGGGGTGACGCTGCTCCTCTCGAGTAAAGAGGAGCGGGGGTGACGCTGCTCCTCTCAAGTAAAGAGGAGCGGGGGTGACGCTGCTCCTCTCGAGTAAAGAGGAGCGGGGGTGACGCTGCTCCTCTCGAGTAAGCAGGGGTGACACTGCTCCTCTCGAGTAAAGAGGAGCGGGGGTGACGCTGCTCCTCTCGAGTAAAGAGGAGCGGGGGTGACGCTGCTCCTCTCGAGTAAAGAGGAGCGGGGGTGACGCTGCTCCTCTCGAGTAAAGAGGAGCGGGGGTGACGCTGCTCCTCCTGTCGAGTAAAGAGGAGCGGGGGTGACGCTGCTCCTCCTGTCGAGTAAAGAGGAGCGGGGGTGACGCTGCTCCTCCTGTCGAGTAAGGAGGAGCGGGGGTGACGCTGCTCCTCCTGTCGAGTAAGGAGGAGCGGGGGTGACTCTCTTACTACTTAACTAGATGCCAAATACTGACAGAGGTATTGGTTTATCAAGAAAGTCACTTTACCTGTGAACCCTTTCTAGCCACTCCTCTCTTGTCCCTTCCATTACACCTGGTCTCCAAGACATGTTATCAAACTTGCTTTAGTATTCCCTTCTGTTTTCTCCGTGAGTATAGTTTCTGTTGTTCTGCTGTACTTCTCAATTTCCTGTAGCTTTGCACCTACTTAAAACCTTTCTTAGTTCCTTACAAACTGCTCTTAGCATCTGTGGTCCCACCTGGAGTAGCCATGTCGCTCATCTGTAACTGCTGTATATAAGCCTAAACCTGGAAGTCCATTGTTAGTAATGTACCCTGTACTGCTGCTCTGCTTATATGAACTTGATTACTTACATATACCTTGCTCTCCTCTCTCGTTGAATATTCAAAGCTTTCAACCATGTCTGTTACATACACTATGCAAATTAGGAATTTCTATACTGTGACACTTGTACCTGGCTATTGTTAATGTTTAAGGTATTTGATTTATTTTCCATTTTTAGAGTAATAATTAAGACTACCAACCCATTTCTGTACTGTGCAGTTTTTGTCTTCTAACCATTAACTGATTTTAGCAATGTTTTATTTAAGCAAGAACCGACGACGTGGTGTGGTATATTGAAGATTTACTCGTGGTTGGTATGGTTTGGTCATGAGGGCGAAGCCCGAGTGGCCAAACAAAGACAACCGTGGGTAAATCCAGCATTACCCACACCCAGAAGTGGATTATTGCTATTATACAATGACATTATTTAAGAAAAAAATACTTACTTTTCTTAAATAATGGCATTGTATAATGCCTCCTTGCTGCCCTTCCGCAGCTGTCCAGTATTCTGCGGAAGTTCTGATGTACTGCGCATGCGTATGGTTATGCAGTATGTCAGAGCTGCGTGTGGAAGCAACGGAGAAAGGAAGATCTCCATTGCTTTTTAAAATGTGTCTCGCTATGTTGAGTTTAACGTAGCGAGATAGCTTTAAAAAAAGCAACGGAGATCTTTTCTCACTTGCTTTTTTTAAAGCGTTCTCGCTATGTTAAACTCATTTAACATAGCGAGATAACAGCAACGGAGCTCTTCTGTTCTCCGTTGCTGTCCTACACACACAAAAAAAAAAAAAAAAAGACTTGCACTAATGGAAAAAGTCTGGGCGACCGGACCTTTTTCCATTAGTATAAGTCTGATTTACAATGGGCACGCTGACCAATCAGCGTGCATGTTTTGGAATATTAATGGGGGGGGGGGGTCATTGTATAATCTTCAATATACCACAACCACCAAGTCGGTTATTGCTATTTATACAATGACATTATTTAAGAAAAAAAAATACTTTAATGTCTTTCTATAACGGCGGATTGCTATTCTTCCACCAGTTGTGGTATACTGCTTCTTTGTTTTGATGTACTGCGCATGCATATGGGACTTGCGTTCCCACGCATACCCAGTACATTGATGCTTTGAAATGGAATCAATGGAGAAAAAGTCTCTGTTGCTCCGTTTTATCTCTCTTAAGGTTTGGGGGCACTTTATACCAATGGGAAAAAGTCCAGGCGACCGGACCATTTTCCGTTGGTACATTGTGGGATTTACAATGGGCATGCTGGTTGGGCTGGCCAATCAGCGTGCACATTTTCGAATATTAATAGGGAGCTATTGTATAATAGACTTGTAATATGCTTTCTAACTGTAACCTTTTGCAAACTTAATGTATGTATTTTTTGATGATGCTTTTCTTCCTGGGCCCCCTCTGAAAAGGGACCTAGTGCCCAGAAGAACTATCCTGGTACAAATGATAATACATTAATGTGCATATACTGCCACACATGTGTAATTCACTTCCCTTTTTTGTTTTGCATCTTATTTTTTTCTTGTATTTTCTACTGTGACAAAATGACTAAGAGATGACTGAAAATGATACAAAACTAGTTATTCCATGTTGTTAACAATTTACACACACACAGACTTTGTTTATTAAAACATTACAGCCCATATGATGATCTTGAGCTAAATTTTGCTAACGTTTGCGTGTTGTCAGGGAGCACAGCGGTTTGCATTAAATACTAACTGCATAACTCATGAACACTCTGCTAAAGATTGCAGTATGCAGAGGGCCACAGTTTAACCCCAGTAGTCAGTGAGGGAATGAATATTGTTGCAAGGCACATCCTTAGGATTGTAAGAGGGCTACTAGAGCTCTGTGTCATTGGTGGGCTTCTGTGGGACTTTCTCTTGTGAAGTCTTTAGTGTGGTTCGTTTGGTTTGTTTGTGCAGGTAGCTACTGCATTGTATTCTTGTATTTTGTACTTGATTTCAAATTTAATCTTTTATTCTTGTTTTTCAGTCCTGGTAGAAGACGTGATTTTTCACCGGTGCCTTGGAACCAGTACTTTGAATCTATGGAGAATGTGGTTGTTGACAGTGATCTCAACAAAGATATATCCTTTTCGTGGGACTAAAATATCCTGTGACTGCATGACAGATTGTTAATGGATGATGGATAGACAGTGTACCAAGTATTAAAGTTTGTTGTTGCACTATTTCTTTTTGTTTTTTTCTTTGTCACCCCCCCCCCA
This sequence comes from Protopterus annectens, assembly GCF_019279795.1. NCBI lineage: Eukaryota > Metazoa > Chordata > Ceratodontiformes > Protopteridae > Protopterus > Protopterus annectens. The sequence goes on from NC_056736.1 coordinate 751,958,300, forward strand.
GTGCCTGTTTGCCATGCAGTCTATTCCTTTTGTCAATCAGTTTGTTCCTCATTGCCTTTCTGCAGGTGCTGAGGTGTGAAAATGGTCATGGGAGGAGCCTTATTCAGGCAGTCATAAGTTGTGAATGCTTTTTCTTTGGCCATATGAAGCTTTTAATATTGTTAGGTGGTCAGGCATTGCATTGGAACATGCTGCCATTCACCCTCCACCATGGGTGGCCAGGCATCGTAGTGGAACATGCTGCCATTCACCCTCCACCATGGGTGGCCAGGCATCGTAGTGGAACATGCTGCCATTCACCCTCCACCATGGGTGGTCGGGCATTGGCTGCTGACTTATCCTGTGTTGCAGTATCTTTCCACCACCCAAGTTGCTAACTTGTCCTTTCTTAGATGCAGTCTGATATTCAGCTTAGCTAAACACATTACCTTTATTGCCTCCAGGTGCATTACAAGTTGTCATTTTGGTTGCAGTGAACTTTGTATCATGACGAGACTTCTGAAGTAAGTGTATTGTTGCTTGGAGTTGGTAAACAGAATAGTGCAGTAGGTCTTTAGCAAATGTGATCTGGCATTATGATACTCTTTCTGTAGGAATCGGTAAGGTGACACTGCATGCTTTTTATGGATCACTTTCCCAGGCTACAAAATCCATTTACAACCCTGACAATTTATTACTACTGCTATGGCAGAATATTCCATCTCTTTCCAGTTGTGTAAGAGAGCTTGGTCAGATTTGATGGCCCTCTGCTACCATTAGAAAATATTCTTAAAAAAAAACCTGCTACTCATGCTTATTTTACTTCTGTTCTGGTCGTCTGTTATTTTTTCTTGAAATCGTTTACTTAGTGTCTTTCAGGGGCCTTTGTTCACTTCAGCAGTCATGGCTTTTCAGTGTAAGTGCTCTTGTCGTCATAAGCAAGTCCTGCAAGCAAGCACCTGAAGTGGGTTTGGGTCTCAGTGAGGTCACTAAAAGATGCAGAAGAAAACCTCTTCCGAATTTATCACAGAAGTCGCAGGATTCAGAGCAGGATCACACTCCCTTATCCAGTAGGTTTCTGTAGCATAGCAAAGATACCCAAGACTTCTGTCAAAGAACTTGTAAAAGGAAAAGTTTACATCAGTAGAAAGTGCCAGAGGCAGATACGCTGCTGTTCTGGAAACATGGAGAATATGCAGAAGTGAAGTTCTTGGCGCGAATGCTTATTCTTACTAAAACCTCTGGCCGCAAATGTTGGAAGTGTGATGGGGAAGAAAGAGGTAACTGAGAGTGTGTTTTTTGGTAGTGTAATGAGCTGCCAGATTTTAAAAAATTCCCTATGGGAATATTGGGGGAGCAAATGGTTGTAACTAAGGAAAGGATCCTTTTAAGCTAGGGCAAAGGATCTGAATTGCCTATCCCCAAACATAGTAAGGTCTTAAGTTTAATTCTGTTTGCTGCCAAAAAGCTGTCCCTAGAAAATGGAAATAAAAATCTGCTGCTCCTACCAAGAAACCGTAGAGAGCTAAGCATTCTTCTGTATGTGCTAAGGATCCCCACAGGTACTGCCAGCAGTTTACTCGAGGCCTGTTTAATGCATTAATGGCCATGAAACATCCCCAAGTGTTTTCTGAGCCTACCCCCTTGGACTTCAACTCCTTCCAAATGGCCTAGTGATCCTGATCCCTCAGTTGAGTCTGAAGGTTCCTTGTCTTACCCTTCCCAGGTGCCTTCTCCTTTGGCTTATGGTTCTGAAGAGGAGTTCGTTATCCCCGAGTCTCCTGTTTGAAGAATCGTAGTCTGGGGACACAGTAGCCAGAAAGATGGAATACTTTAAGTGGATTCTTTTCAGGTGTCTTAATATGCAGACGAGGTATCACAACTGCTTCAAGTGGACACTCTCTTAAACCATCTTCAGTACCTCCTGTGTTGGCTGCTTGTTAGACACCTTTATAGCTGCACCTAAGTTTCCTGATTCCTAGTCTCCTGCTCCAAAGAAACCCGACAGGTCCGGTAAGGTTCCTGAGGATTGTCGATTCTTATTTAACTGTCCTTTTGCTGACCCTGCTGTGGTGTCGGTCTCCTCTGTAGAACGATCTAAACTTTTCTCTCTAATATTCTGCCTTCCCATAAGGATAATAGGTCAATGGAGAGGATTGGTGAGAAGGTTTACACCGCTTTTACTTTGGCCTTTTGGGCCATCAGTTACCAGACCCACATGATGATGGGTCTGTCATGAGGCATTACTCTTGGCTTCATCTACAGTCTTTATCCGAGGACATTAAGGCCAATCTGCTGGATGCTTCTTTGGATAATAACCTCTTTGGGACTGCTGCTTCTGATAGGTTTGTCTCCTCAAGAAAAAGGCAAAGCTTTGCAGGACCATAAACCTATTTTTAAATTTCCTGTTCCTAAGTTCCAGAGAACTATCCTACTATGTCTACTTTTGGTCACAGACAGCCTCGTTAGGCCAGCAAAGGCAGGAAGGGTGGTAGGCGAGCTCCTCCTGCTATGTGTTCTCAGGCCCCTGTGGCCCAGAAGCCTCCTTTTCTGACAAGCCAGTTTTTCTGACATTTTGTCCCCCCTCCCTACCCTAGGCCAGGTTTCCTTGTCCCTTTGGCTATTCTGTCTTCCAAACTGACATGTCATCACCTCAGATTCTTGTGTTCTGCCTGTCATGTGTCAAGGTTACTTCATGGTGTGGAAGTCTCACCCTCCCTTTTCAGGGATTCCTCAACCTCCTCTAGAGCAACTTCCTCTTCTCTCAGAGGTCCTTGGGTCTCTGGTGGATCAGAGGAATAATCAACCTGCCCCCCATCCTTAATTGGGGAAAGGGATTTTACTCCAGGATGTTCCTGGCTCCTCGAAAGGAGGGCACTTGGAGGCCTGAACTGGAACTCTCAGTGCTGAACACCTTTCCCAAGGTTCCTTCCTTTCGGATGCGTACTCTTCAGACCATGTTTCCTGTTTTACTACTCCAGGCTTTTCTGGTGTCCTTGGATCTGAAGGATGCTTACATTCATATTTCTATTCATCCTCTTTAGGAAGTTTTTGCATTTCTCTGTTTCTTCCTCTCATTTTTGGTTCTCTGCTTTGTCCTTTGGCACCTCTGCTTAGCCCAAGGGTATTCATAAAATGCCAAGCTCCTGTGATTGCTGTTTACAGGCTCCAAGCCATTCAGATCTTTCCTTATCTAGACAATCTGTTGCTTCAGGCACCTTCTCCCGGTTGCCTGTTAAAGGATCTGGAGTTCACCATCTCTCTCCTTCAAAGTCTGGGGTTCACTATTGACTTCCAAAAGTCTGTCCTGGCTCCCTCTCAGGATCATGTGTGTCTGGGCTTTAGGATTCCAACAGTGTCAGTGTTCGCCTGTCTTCCACATCCAAAAGTTTTGTCCTTCACAGCTTTTTTATTTTGTTCTCTCTCTACCTGCTGTTCCAGCCAGATAGTTTCTTCAGATATTGGGATTCATGGCCACTTCTGTTCCATTGCTTCCTCATTCTAGACTGCGTATGCTGAAGCTTCAGTTCTACGTGGAGTCTATTTGGCTTCAGCACCGCCACCCTCTGGATTTCAGAGCCTCTCCTTCCTTGTTTCAAGCAGGAATTTGAGTGGTAGACTCATCTACTTGCCCTCAACCCAACCTTGGCTTTTCAGCCACTGGTTCCTTCTCATGAACAATTCACCAATGCCTCAGACATGAAGTGAAGAGCTTCCTTTGGTCACCTGAAAGTTAAAGGTCTCTGGCTCCCCTATCAGAAGTCCAGACCATGTCGGCATCCAAGAAATCAGAGCTTTGATCCTGGCCTTTCAGGCTTTTCACCCTGTAATCTCTCCAGGTCCTCTGGAGGTCACACGGACACCACAATGATATAGCATGTCAGCATGGGGGGGGGGGTGCACAAAGTCTTCTGTACGCTGACTGTTCAGCTTTTGGATCTGGCTATCTGTTATCAGTTAACTCTTCAGGAAATGTTTATTCCTTCAGAGGGCAATCTAGTGGCAGACTCTATGAGCAGTTCCAAAACACAGGCTCACAAATGGATGCTTCACTGAGACATGTTTCTCTGGACATGGTCCATTGTTGGGGTGTTCCTCAGGTAGCTCTTTTTGCCTCCTATATAAACAGACAGCTCCCTCTTTTCTGTTCCAGCGTGCCATGCCATCTGCATGGAAAACGGATGTCCTTTTCCTTGGAAGAGGATGTTTCTTTATGCCTTTCCTTCCTGTACCCTACTTCCAAGAGTCCTCTTGAAGACTCAGATGGACTCCTCAAAAATCTTGCTAGTGACTCCTTTTTGACCAAGACAGCACTGGTTCCCCCTCTTAATGCATCTTGCCAGGAGCAATCACTACAAGTTATCTGACCGGTTTGACCTTCTCGCTTGTCTACTCTTCCCCTGACACTGTGGTTGATAGGGTTTTGATCCCTTTTAGGTACCTTTATTCTGAGGACATGCTCAGGCTTTTATAGGAGGCAAGAAAACCTGCAAGCAGAAAGTTGTGTGTATCCAAATGGAAGCGATTTTCTGTCTGGTGCCATGCTATTAACCAACACCCTTTTTCAGTGGGGGTCCCTCTGGTTCTGTCCTATTTATGCAAGTTGCTCCAGTCTGGCTTGGCCTATTCTTCTGTAAAGACCCATTTGTCAGCCATTTTTGCATATCTGCCCGTGAATCCTCCTTTTGCTTCTCGCTTTTAGGCCAAACAGTTACTTAAAAGCATCCTGCATCTTAGGCCTCCCAAAAAGTGTATTCCTCCTCCCTGGAACCTTAATTTTTGTTTTAGAAAAATTGACTGAGAATCCTTTTGATCCTGCAGGTTTAGCTTATTTGCAATATTGTACCTGGAAGACTACTTTATTGCTTACTCTTTCTTCTGCCCGGCGGGTTTCAGAGATTTAGGCCCTTATGGGCATCCCTTCTTTTTTGGCTGTTCACATTGACAGGTGTGCCTCCTTACTAATCCTCCTTTTATGCCCATGGCGGTTGATGAGCTGTCCTTGAATCAGGCAGGTACAGCTCCCTTCCCTTTTTCCTTCTTCTCAGTCTGCTATTGAGAGGGCCCTACAAGGGCCCTACAAATCTTGAATTTGCATAGAAAGCTCTGGTATTTTGATGAAAGTAAATCCATTCATAATTCTGACCAGTTTTTTTTCTTCACCCCAGGACATTGGGTTTGGCTGTTCCTAAACAAACAATCTCCTCCTGGATAGCTAAGGCCGATTTCCTTTTGTTGTTCTTTCATGGCAAGCATCTGTCTGCTCCCATTAGAGCTCATTCCACTAGGGCTGTTGACTCTTCTGGTTCTTTCTTCAAGGGTTTGGACACCAACTGTATCCTTGAAGCTGCTACTTCGTCTTCAGTGCATACTTTCCCTAAGCATTATAAATTAGATATGATTTCTAGGGCCAGAGCAGGTTTTGCTGGGGCTGTTCCCAGCCTTCCAGCTCCTCGTCCTTTTCTTGATCTTTTGTAGTAAAATACTGCAACACTGATATCGAAGGACTACAGTTGTGTCAGATCTTCTGTCTTGCTTTAAAAGTAGATTTCCTTCTCTTCTCTGCAGTATTTGGTCCCTCTCTCCCTCCACCTCCACCACCCTTTTTTTGGGGGGGGCTTAATTTTGGTTACTCTCCAGGCCGAGGGCCCTAGGGATCCCCCTTTTCCATCTGCATTTTCTCCTTCTGGATGTAGATAGCCTCCTTTGTCCTTTGGAGACTGTTCTGTACTGGGGCAATTCAGTTTGTGGGAGACTGCATCCGTATGTCACCTTTATGTCTTATGCCCTTTATGGAGAGTGTACATATAAGATCTAAAGGCTTTGGTATACAGGCTGGTCAGTGGGCTGTACATGGCAGGAGATGCTTAAGGTGAAGAATACTGCAACATTGAAGAGAAGGGCATCTCCTGTTATGGTCAGATTTTACACAACTGTATTTTTTCTGAGAATTGTATCTGTCTTTCCAACATGTTCTGTTTATGCCATAAGCAAATAGGGCTTTCAGTTTAGTAGTTTTTGGTCTTATTGTGCAGTGTTGTATGTGCCCTACTAATTCAGCTTTTATCAGCAACTTCTGTTCTTGATTCAACTAAAACCTCTACTGGTGTCTTTCACTTCACTTAAAGTAAGGGATATAAGAGTTGTATCAATACCTGATGGGGAAGGCAGTCTCTTAACTGCAGTCCAAATGTCGTCTTGGCCTCATCCCACTTTATCACCTTTGTCTTTGTCGCTCTCTACTTCAAGTCAATTCCAGTCCCCTCCTGCATATTTTTTGTAGCCCTGCTTGCAGTCATGCCTATTGCAAAAAATCTCCTTTCTCCAGTCATATGTTAGCTTAGTTCTTAGAATATGTTCCAATACTTTATAGATATGATATTCTCTATGGTAGTCATTATTCTTTAGGGATGTGCATCCAGAATCTCACTCTCTCTCCTTGTTTGTTTAACTCCTCCTGCTTCATTCTCTTCCCATTACACTTCAAATTGTAACCTGCTTTTTATTACATATATGAGCTTTGACTATATTGCTCTAAAATATCCATTCAAATCAAATAATCCTCAACCACCTTGTTGTCTTTGGAGGATCAGTTTGTCTCACTTAACTCTGTATCTCTTTCCATCCCAGATAAATTATTTTAACTCTTTATTAATTATTGTCCACTACTTTTCCTCTAGTTGATAAAAATATGCTTGACCTGTGTTTAAAATGAAAGGGACTAATTATTTTCACTGCTTGTATGCTACTATCAATATCCATAAGCAAAAGCTTCCAGTGTATCAGTTTTTGTGTTATCTTTATTTTTTTCTGACATACCCTTAGGTGCTGTAACAGAAGCCTTTTTAATCCCTTTTCCTAAATACTTCATTTCATACCCCATAAATATGGGTATTGCTGAACCAAGTCATCCGGTAGCGTTCTCGTCTCACGGTAAGTCGTTGTCCTGTTCGATTCTCAGCTAAAGCGTCTTCTGTGTCGAGACATGCGTGAATGGGCGTACCTTCATTGAAAGTTGTGAGTCAGAGTTGGCAACTCTGCAAGTAAAAATCTACTGCCAATCATTAGCGGACCGGAGTTCCGCTGTGGCGACCCCAAACCGGGAAAAGCCGAAAGACACAACACAACAACTGAACCAAGTCGTAAGTGGGTACATAATTTACGCCAGTATCCTTAGTTTTACCTTCATTAGTTTTGCATCTTGAAAGACTTGAAACTGCCTCAAAATGTTCTACAACACTGAAACGTCTTTTTCTGAATATATCCGGTACAAAATAATGCAATCTGCAAATAAAGGCAACTTTTCTTGATTTACCATACCACTTTTAACCTTGAATTTCCGAGTTCCTTATTTTCTTTGCTTGTGGTTCTAAATATAAAGTAAATAAAAGGGAAGGAGGAACCAGACAGGGGTGTCCTATGTTTAAACGCAGCTTATCGGAGAGGACCCCTCCCACTTTTTAGTTCTTGCCTCTGATCCTTCATGTTGTTGTTGTTTTGTCTTTCGGCTTTTTCCAGTTAGGGGGTCACCACAGTGGAACTCTGGTCCGCTAATGATTGGCAGTAGATTTTCACGAACGCCGAGATGCCAGCTCGACGTCCAACCTTCAGCGAAGGCACGCCCATTTACGCATGTCTTTCGAACGCCACCCAACCGCTGGGAGGACATGCAGATTCCGCATAGAAAGCACTCCCTGCGCTCCAGACTCCGCACAGAAAGCACTCCCTGCGCTCCAACCAAGAATCAAATGGGAGAGCCTCTTGCTGTGCGGCAACAATGCTACCGCTGCACCACCGAGGCATTCCTGCCTCTGATCCTTCATATAACCTCCTAACTAACCTCATTATTATATCGGGGAATGCAGATGCTTCCATTGCCCTACTCTTAAAATCAGTATGTGTCAAACCTTCCAATTAAATGCACATATTCCTGTGGAATACAATTTCTATCCATTCTAGCTTAGTTATTTTACCTTGAGGGGATAGTATGTTATTTCTCTCCGTTTCTAGTACTGATTTCATGTCTTCCATACCAAATATTTTCATAAATTTTTGCAGCAATCTGCCATGTCTTGTTACTTTTTTCTTTCTAGGTTCCCTAACATATCCTTACTATTGCAAGTGAAGTTGTAGTCCTCGCCTGTAAGTAATATTCCCTGCTGAAAGTCGACCATTTCTACCAAAACTTTAAGAATAATAATAGCATTTTGATGTCCTCCCTTGCTAATAGCACCTACCACAAATCTCCCAGTATTGTCTTTCCTGTTTCCTATCACTATTGGATCCCCTCTAGTAGTCCGCTTAATTACTCCCCTTGTATTGTGTTCCAGAGTTTCTCGTGAATATCCATCCTGAAGTTTTGTTTACAAAATGGCTCTGAATATTAAGAAGTTAATGGAGAGAATGATAAGGAACACAGGCGGTAAAAATCCGAGCACTCGTACTAGTAAATGTGGATCCTGTAGACAGTGTTATGCCATTAATGAAGGTAGTGGATGTAAATTGGATGACTTTAATAAAACATATGTTAAGTTTAGAAAAGGAAATTGTAACTGTAGAAATATAGTGTATCTAGCCAAATGCACATCCTGTACGGCCTTTTACATAGGAAAAACTGAAAGGCAGTTTAGGAAGCGGATATATGACCATTTGTACAGGATTAAGGTTAAAGATATGAAGAATGCTCTGTATAGACACATTAGCAAGAACGGAGAGACACACCGTTTTATATTTGCCATAATAGATCAAGTGAATATTTCCCCTCGGGGGGTGGGGGGGTAATTACAAAGCACTCCTAGGCAAAAGGGAGAGTGCATGGCAAATTTTGATGGATGCAACAAGAAATCCTGGCATTAATGATTTTATTTCCATTAAACCTTTCTTGCAGTTATTATAGATTAGTTTACATTTTTATTGTTACTAGTGATGTGGGTGGTTGTTAGGATGTTTAAGTGTACGCAAAATGTTTTTTTATTAGTTGTTTTATACACTATATTATATTGTTTATAGTATGTATTGTAGACCGGTTTTGACATCTTGACAGATATCTTATTGTAGGCTATTATTTTTAGCCATAGTACATATGTTTTTTATATGGTTATTTATTATTATTTTTTAAAACTTTTATATTGGTGTAATATGATAAAATTAGATATGTATGAATGGCATTTAAGATATTTGTACTGGCGCTTTAAATTAATTCCACTTATTTGAGTTGCGTGCTTTTTTCAAAAAAGTGGCGCCAAAAAATTTTTAAAATTGGTTTTGATTTGTTCGCATAGTGTTCTGAGTAAGTCTGCATCTATCAGATGAAAGCGTTTAACCATTCACTTTATGCGATCCATGTTTGTTATTTTTAAACTGAATAAATCAATTTTAATCAATTTTTTCCTTGTTCGAGTCCATTTTCACTTCTAGTCTGATGCAACATAGCGGAGACGGATTGCCGTCTCAAGTAGATTTTCGGGAGTTGTTATCCATCCTGAAGTCCTTTCTTTGTCAAATTCACATGCTCATTTCTTTCTAAATGCATCTCCTATTGCATTGCTATTTGCACATCTTATATTCGGTACTTCTAACCTTTTGTATATACCTGTAAGCCCTTTGTTTCAAGATAATATGGCTAGAGTAGCCATTATGATGAAAAGTTATTGTTTCCACTTATTATACATCATGTTTTTTTGAATGCATATTTCCAACTTTTGTCTTGCATTCACACACTTTGGCAGGTTTTATGCACTTGTTTCTTTTCATCTCAGTTTCAACCTGTCGCATTTCAAAAGACTTTTTGCTTTGAAAACCCTAAAATCAAATAACTAAATACACTTATTGCCCACTCTCTATTAACTTAGAACAAACACACAACTTTGTGCATTTCTAACAAAGTTTAACCCTTCAGATAGGAATAATGCCCAAAATCGACAGCCACACCCACAGGGTTACCCATGCTAAAGGTCATGTTGCAACCATCGTTTCCAGTTACAGTAATTGCTGTCTTATTTCTTTTCCCCTCCCAGATGTGAAAAATATCTTGTATGGTTTCAAAAAATGTTCATTTTTAGCCGTAAGAAAAAGTGCACTGGCTACCTTTTAAATTATGCAGTGTTCTGTTAATTGCATTAAGATATTAAGGCTGCTGTAGAGGCTACTATCCCTTATCCACTTCCCATAATATGACCCTTTATTTTTTATTGAATTGCTTATCATTTTAACTTTTAAATTTTCATTTCTGTCTGCAAAATGTGCTCTTATGATTAACTGCTTGCACCTGTATGAGGCTTGTTTCCATGTAAAAGTAGTCGGCAATGAGAAAAGAAAACTGTTGACAACTTGCAGATTGTGAAGAATTATCTGTAAATTTCCATCTAAAGAGAATGAACTGAAATCTCTCCCAAGTAACTGCCTTCAGCCGCAGACTTCTTGACTCACACTGAGAACATTTGAATGGAAAGACTGCAGGGAACCACCACGATGTAAAATCCACAATTTAATTCACAAAAAAGAAGAACAAGCGCTTTCACGCACCATCCCGGTGCGCTTCATCAGGTTACAATCAATAGCAAAACTTCAGTCTTTAAATACAAAAGCTAGCATCAATTATTCACTTAAATGCATCAATTAGTATAATCTAATAAAACATTTAAAAGGGGAATGACATCCCACATGCCCACTTGTTTTCCCAAAGATGTGCATTTCATAGATCCTTCTTTTTATATCACATCTGCCCATTGTCTAAAGGGAAAAGACATCTTAATCATAGATAAGTCCATTAAGACTTCTTATAATAAAGAATTATTACTAGTAATTAATGCTTAATTTACACATCCACTTTGTTGCCCCATCAGACTCATCGTGTTAAAGCGATAATCAGAACATATATTTAAGCGAATGGTGACAGCATTAGAAGACAACAAATATTATTATTATGATATAATTGTGATGCTTTGATGGTATTGATAAACCAAATAAATATAACCATATTGAATGTATCCAATGCTTAATCTAAAAACATCATACAAACATACAAAATACACTGTGATCTACATATCAATTTCATGTAAAATAAATGATAATTTAATAATATAAAATATATGATATATAATGTATAAATTATAATTTATAATGCATCAATTCAATACTAAAATAAATAAATACAAATATCAAATAAAGCCATCTTATACAATGAAAATATAAAATATAAAATGTGATGAATGGCTTGATGGAGTAGCATCACATGTACCCTAGAAGGGCCGGTCGGATGCTGTGTGTGGAATTTAGACCTGGTTCTATGTGGGCTCTAAAATTTAGTATCCATCTAAGCTCGTATGATTCGAGAGTACCTATAAGGTCCCCTTCTCTTTTGTTCTGATTCACTATTTGAACCACCCTAAATTTAAATGTATGCTGAGGGAATTGTTGACAATGCTTAGCCAAAGCATTGGAGGAATTTCCCTTCCTAATATCATACACGTGATTTTATACACGATCTTTAAATCTTCGTGAAGTCATACCAACATAGTATGCTTCACATAAATCACATGTAGCTAAATAAATGACGTTACTGGTGTCACAATTGGCATAAAACGTCGGTTTGAAGGTCATATTTATGCCTGGGACCTCAAATGTCTGAGATGTAGATATATATTTACAAACACAACATTTTTTACATGGGTATGTACCCTTCTTGTATCTCGCTCTGATATCCAATGGCTGGGATTTCATTTTTTCTTTACATAATAATCTCTTGAGGTTTAAGCTGTTACTAAACCTAAAAACAGGTTTGTCACCCACTATTCGTGACAATCCAGAATCAAGAAGCAAAATCTTCCAATTATTCTTTATGATGTTCATAATATGGTCCACATCATTCGTATATTTAAGGCTAAAAGGGAGTTGCATCCTATTACTTCCAAAATGGTGGTGAGAACATTTGCTAATAGAAAAAAAAAAGCCAATATCTTTGCAAATGCAAGAGGCTTGCCATTTTCATGGCTTTAATCATTTTGTCTTTTACAAGCCTGTTTGAATCCATAAAAACTTTATATGTATATATATATATAGACGTTCACCCTTACAAAAACAATCAAAAACGGTTACCTTAGTTTTATATATGAAATAATCACTACACTTGTACACCCCACCAGCCCCAAATCAGAACATTATATTAAGTTAAACTTGCTTCTTTTCAGCCTTTCCTCTCTTGTTTTGTAAAACCTATATTTCTTGCCACTAAAAAAGGGTATTTGTTTACTTTTTAGTAACTGTTGTATATTAACCTCACTCCTCCTACATTTAAAATGCCCTTGACTGCAACTCCTTTACAGTGTAATGTGCAGTTTATATCCTGAAATGTTTTATACAAATACTAAGGACAGAAATTGTGGCAACGTCTCTCTTCATGAGCTTTTTTATGTGTGAAACTAGAAGTAGAGTCCCTTTGTATTTGCTGGCTCCCTTTTTGTTGGATAATCTTAATTTCTTTCTTAACATATCCTGCATCACAAAATGTATTCGGTCCTCCTCAAAAAAATACTCTGACAGCTGGATACAACAGCTTAAATTTAACACATGCTTATAGGCAATCCTTAATTTCTGGGATAGATTTGGTTCTCTTCTGCCTGGTGTATAGTAAATAATAATTTTCCATGAACACTCTGCTGTCTCCAGTTTTCAAACTTTTTCTGTCTGCCACAGTTTCATCAGGATCAGCTCTTCTTGCATGATTGCAGCTTTACAAGGTCTTGGCTGGATTCTCATGGCCAGGTTTGGAGCAAACACACTGCCATTTTTGTTAACGCATCCTGCAGTGAAACACCAGTCTAGTTACTTGTTTGTGCTTTTCATAAAATGAATACAGTCTGTTCTTTCCAGTTTCTGTAGTGCAGCCAAAAATGTCAGGTTCTCTGTGCAATCACTCTTTAAACTGAAATATTTTTTTGAAACAGCCAGCCTTTTCTGTATTTATGACTGATTGTTGAGCTAGTTGAAGCTTCTTCTGTTTTTTTTTTTCTGTCAGCCATTTGTTCTTTTAATTGACATATTAATTCATTGTTGCATTCATTTTAATCACCTCTGAGTGCATTTGATTTATTATTTTCTCTAAATTGCTGATCAGCTGCAGGATTCTCCCCAGCCAGTGTCACCTTTTCTGATTGATTTTCCTTAGGCTTTTCTAAATTTCTTCTTTGCTGGCATCTGTGCAGTGTACTTAGTAACCGGTGACGGGAGTTTTACACAAATAATGGAAGCGATGGCGCTCTTTTTTTTCGCAGTTTCTGTTTTCACTCTGAGGGAGCTGAAAATAAGCTGTTGGTCAGTGTGCAGCCAGCTTGGAAATCCTCTGTTGCCTAAAAGGTATTAAGATCATATCACTCAGGCAGTCACAGTTGTTTGTAGCTGGGCTGTAGCAAACACCCCTGGTTTTGTGTGTGTAAATTCAGTCTGTGAAGAAGCTTGTGGTAATTGCCGTGGCCAGAGAACCACTGTTGCCTGAGCCAGAAAGAGATCACTAATAGTGATCAGGGACCTGTTCTAAATCTTTATTACTACCCGGGATATCATTCGACAAGCACACTGGAGCATTCCTGTTCAAGGAGAAGAGGAGGAATGCGTCTCTTCAAGGCCTTCTAGCATGAAATTCTGAAGCAGAATTCTGCCATTTGATTAGAGATGAGGCAAACTGATCGAGTTGAGATGTTCCCCATAGAAAGATCAAATGTTGGAAGGCTCTGTGATTCAGCTTCTATTCATGAAGGTTTGCCCTGATCCTGCTCAGGTATCTGCCACTCAGTTTTGCTTTGATGGAATGTTATATACCTGTATGGTGAGATTGTGTTGAAAAGCTATATTCCAGGCTACCATGAATAACCTACATAGAGGGCAAGATCTGTTTTCTCTTGCAGCTTGTGCCACATTGCTGTGTTTGTTAACACCTGTAGAGGTCTTTGGAACCACAGTTGTTCCTGATGGAAATGCCCCTGCCCTGATGGAACTACTGCGCATGCATAAGAGTCACTCACTCTAGAGATCTTAATGTAGCCTGTGACATTAACAGAACATGCTGGAGAGACCAATTATATCTTCCAGAGATTGCAGCTGCTCTGGAATAAACTTCAATTTATTTGAAGCAGAGTTCCTCACTGACAGTATTCAAGCACTTCTTGAACAAATGGATGGGAGACTGCAAATTCACCCCAGGGGTTGGCACCCATGTCCCTCAAGGACAGGGGTAGTCTGTGATTATTTCCATCTCACCAAGGACAATTGAGGCAACTTGGGATTAACATTGCAAGGCTTGTAAGGGCTCTAGGATCACTAGCCTTGTAATCCCCTTTGAATCTGTTAGAGCTAGAATCTTTTTCTTGCTGATTTGTTTTGGTCTGTCTTTTTTGTTTCAAAGACCCAGCTCTTGTATCCCCCATAGACACTGCTCCCCAAGCAAAGTGTAAGGCATCTGTTATGACTGATTTTTCTGAAGCAGGAAGGGAGAATGGGAGACCCGGACTCTGAGAGATTTGGTGTCTCCAGCACAATCTGCCTTTTCACAAATCCTAGAATTGGAATTTGAAAGGTCAAGGGATGTTGGTGCTGGGACCATAGAGATTTCGGGTACCATTGTAACTTTCTCATATGGAATTTTGCAGGCCGTATCATGAGTATCATTGAAGCCACAAGACCCAGAATCCTGAGGAATTCCCTTGCTTGAGATGGAAGTCTGAGTAGAAAACCTTATGAAAAGATCTAAATATGGATTTGTTGTTTCTTGTGGAAGAAAAATCTCTTTGAACTGAGGTGTCTGGCAGACAACCCAGAAAAACAGTCGTGAGAAGTAGTCAGAAAAGATACTACTCCCAAGAGGAGGAGGAGTCTGAAAAGACTTGATGTTCTCTTGGAATCCCAGCCTTTGTAGGAGAAACCTAACCCACGAGAGGGATTTCTGATGGTTTTAAAAATAATTGGTAAAGGTAAGTAAGTAGTCTAAATATAGAACAAATGTGAATGCCTTGCAATCAAGGCTATTACAGGAGCTACTTTGTGAATACCCTTGGATCAGCAGATAGCCCAGGCGGTAAGGCAGAGACGTGATGATGTGATCCAGACACAGAAAATGTTAAATGCTTGCAATTTGTATCTGTAAGAATGTGATAATATGCATTGTTTAGATCTAAGTTCTTTAGGAAGCTCAAAAGGGAAATAAAAGGGTAACAAGCTGTGAAGTGACAGCATTTTGAACTTTATCACTCTGTGAAATTACCTCAGAAAGGAAAGGTCCAGAACTGGTCTCCAGGAGACTTCTTTGTTTTGCAACAGAGACCTCCTTGAATAAAATCTTCCCAACTGAGGATTTGTGATGGCGTTCTCCCCCTGAGTACGCATATATTGGATGACAGAAATGAAGTCTATGAGTTTGGAATGGCAGATGAGGAATCCCTTGAGAAGGAAGGAGAGACTCCCACTTCTATCTGTAGCCATGATAGGCAACTCTCAGAACCGTCTGTTGCCAGTGGGATAAATGAAGGTTCAGACTTTCTGGAAGAATTAAAGGACTGACTGTGGGAGGGGAAGGACTGCCAGTGTGGAAGGGTGAGTACTGACTGCGGGAGGGGAAGGACTGCCAGTGTGGAAGGGTGAGTACTGACTGCGGGAGGGGAAAGACTGCCAGTGTGGAAGGGTGAGTACTGACTGTGGGAGGGGAAGGACTGCCAGTGCGGAAGGGTGAGTAAAGTCCATCTTATAGTCATTTAGACTTACTAATGACTGTCCTTTGTTCAGGAGAGTGTCATCCCATTGTTGTGCAGTCATTGCTTTTGTGAGGTGCAGTGTGTCTCACATGCACAAGTGGTGCCTGCCATGGAGTGTGGACATGCTAGGCTCAGTACTGTGGGTAACACACCTTCAGTTCCTGCAGGTGTTCTGTCTCGTACGTGGTGCCCATCATGGAATATGGACATGCTAGGCTGAGTAGTGTGGGTACTATGCCTACAATATTGCAGGTGTAACCAGCTGTCAGCTGAGCTGCCTCCCTCTAAGAGCTGCTTTTGGGTGCTAACTTCCATTGGTCCCACCAAGTCCCTCAACCTCAGTCTGTTAGCAGAAACTTGTTTTTCTAAGGTGGAGTTCTGGATTTATTCTTTGTGCCACTCTGGCCAGGCACATCCAGTAGTCATTTTGAAATGGTCCAAGTTCAGGAAAGTTTGTTAAATAGCTGTGAGGTTTCAATGTAGGGAAGTGACTGTGCCTTTTGTGATAAAGTATGGTGCCTTAACAATTAACACAGTTTACGGATATATAAAAGTGGTTCTGAAGGGCCAGTCTTACTCCTGTTGCATGGTGGAGGACATTCTGCACTCTCCTGGGCTGTATTCACAGTAAGTATCGTGTAACAATCAAGCAGAGACATGAAAACATTTGTAGTGTGGCACAACACTTCTGACCGTTCATGCGCTTTATCTGTGAATTGACAGTGCTCTGCATTGTTTGTGTGTGCATGTCCTGCAATGCACTTGTTTCCTCTGATCGTTCATGCGCTTTATCTGTGAATTGACAGTGCTCTGCATTTTGTGTGTGCATGTCCTGCAATGCACTTGTTTCCTCTGATCTCTCAGCTTTTTATCTGTGAATTGACAGTGCTCTGCATTGTGTGTGCATGTCCTGCAATGCACTTGTTGCCTCTGTTTTTTGTACCTTTTACCCATTGTGTGCTGTCTCCATATTACTAACTGACAACGTAAGTATGCTAGAATGTATGAAAATACAGAGAGCTGCATATTTCTTTACTTGTTTTTTTCTTTTCTCTGTGGTTCTACAATGGTCATAACTGTTTCTGTAAAATCTATTATCTGATTTTGTAGCTCTTTGGCTGCAGTATCATGATCGGTGTCTCATGTGCTGTTACCCTGTAGCATGAAACATTTTCTCAGGCTAGTAACTCCACCTCTTATTAAACTGCACTATTCACTGCTTCCCTCTCCATTTTTTTCTTGCCCCAAAAGTTTCTCAGGTTGTGCTGGATCCACCCCCCAGGCTATGGCTGATGTTGTGTTCCTTAACTT
Source organism: Protopterus annectens (assembly GCF_019279795.1). Classification (NCBI taxonomy): domain Eukaryota; kingdom Metazoa; phylum Chordata; order Ceratodontiformes; family Protopteridae; genus Protopterus; species Protopterus annectens. Next base: position 751,975,330 of record NC_056736.1, read on the forward strand.
TCAGATGTTTGTCTCTTTGACATAGAATTCTGTGATGCTGTTTACCAGTTAGTGGTGTTCATAGGTAAGTACTAGGCTAGCTGCCCAAGGGCATTTATAAGCCTAGCCAGAATGCGTTGGCTTTCGCCACCCCCTTAGATTAGTTCCATGTGCCTCTGTCCAGCAGAGCCATTAGTTCCCTGTGCCACTGTCCAGCAGAGCCAGTGCAGTGATCCCCAGGGTAAATTCTGTTTCCCATCCACCCGTCAAGGTTTCTCTTGAAGAGTGTTAGTGAGGGGCTCTGCCTGATGTGTATTGGAATCCTGTTCCAAAGCATGTGGAGTCTCTGTATTAGGAATCTAGCCCTCCAGCATGTCATATTTATCGTTGTGGTGAGATTTATATCTCTAGAGCGTGTGGCTCACTGGGATTTGTTTTTTTTAATGTGGAACATGTCCATCAATTCTGGGTTGGCCTTGGCCTTGTATGTCGGGCAGAGATCATCTCTGAGTAAGCGGTATGCAACCGAGTACAGCTGCAGTTTCTTGAGTCGGGTTGCATAGGGCATCTGTTTGAGGCCAGTAATCCTCTTGGTGAGGTATATTTGTGGCCTTTCCAGCTGTTGCAGGTGTCTTGTAAGGTACATCCCAAATGGGGCGTTGTATTCTATGATGGGTCTATTGAGTGATGAGTAGAGAGGCACAATAACCTCTTTTGTTCTAGAAGCGAACCCTTTTGTGATTAGGTGGGCCACATAGAAGGATTTTCTAACCACCTTGGCAGTATGATTATCAAAGGAGAGATTACTATCTACTTGGGTCCCCAGATCCCTTATTACATTTTCTGTATTTAGGGGACTACCACCTATGCGGTAGTTCACGAGTAATTTATTTTTTCCAAAGGGGATGACTATGCACTTTTTGGCATTTAGCTTGAGGCCATGATTTTGACATCACATGTCCGTCCCAGTGAGACCCATCTGGAGGGTGTCTGTATCAGCCGGAGAATCAGTTATGGCCCCTAGTTTGCAGTCGTCTGCAAACTTGGTCAGTCATAGTCCTCCTATGCTTGCCTGTACCTCTGAGAAGTATATACCGAACAGGAGGGGTCCTAGGACTGAACTCTGGGGACGCCACTTGTAACCAGTTTAGAGTCGGACGTAGAGCCTGCAACTCTCACCATGTGGGTTCTATCCATGAGCCAGTTGGCAACCCATCTCATGACGTAGGGGTTTATGTTCAAGGTGGTGAGCTTGTCTGTAATACTAGAATGGGGAATGGTGTTGAAAGCCTTTGCGATGTCTAGGTAGGCTGTGTGGACCTCCTTTCCCTCGTCTAATGCCTTGGTAACCATCTTAAAGAAGTCCACCAGGTTTAGGAGGCATGATCTGCCCTTAAAGCCGAACTGGGTAGAGTCCAGTGTTTGAAGGTTCCCAGTGTCTCTGTTAATGAATTCCATGATGATGCGCTCCATAGCTTTGCAGACCAAGCTAGTCAGGCTTATAGGGTGATAGTTCCTTGGGTCTGTTGTGGCTCCAACTTTGTGGAGCGGAATAACCATTGCTGTGCGCCACTCTATGGGTACGTAGCCTGTGTAGAGGCTGAGTTTGAACAAGTGTGTTTAGGTGAGGGGTTAGCTCTTCTTTGAGCCTGTGTAGGATGCAGCCTGGGACACCGTCCGGTCCCATTGATGCTGTGTTTTTGGCTTTGGAGAGGGCTGTTTTTATTTTTTATTTATTTATTTTTTTATTTTACATTTGTTGACCGGGCTAGTCTACCTGGATATATGTCCATTTTCAGTAGAGGCCCGGAGAGAAAAGCTCCAGTAAACAGAGGTATAAAATACAATATTAAGTGGAGAGGTAGTTAGTACAGGAAATAAAACATTACAAACAGAGCTAAAGGAGAACAGCATAATCAGAGCATTAACTAAAAGTAAGCGTAGAGAGATGTGCCGAATAACATAATATATATATATTTTTTAAGTATGTAACAGATAAGCTATTTCTCAGTGGATCCTACAGTAGGGCAATCCTATCATAGTTATAAGCAGATAGAGAGGAGGACACAGAGTTAGTCAGGTTTATTGCAGGAGCAAAGCCAGTATTTCTTTAGGTGAAGTTTCAGTTGTCTTTTAAAAAGTGGGAGAGAAGACGGTGCTAGGATATCAGAGGGAAGTTTGTTCCACTTCTTTCCAACAGAGTTGGAAAAGAGAGAGTCACCTGAAGAGTTATTGGGTTTGGTAATTTTTATAAGTAATTTATTAGAAGAACGTAGTTGTTTAAAATTATTATATGGTGAGATGAGGTTGGAGAGTATAGGTGTTTTAGTTGGATGATGTAGGATCTTATGAGTTATTAAGAATTGTTGAAGTAGAAGTTGGTTAGGAAGTTCTAGCCAGCCTAGTTGTTTTAGGTTCAGGCAGTGGTGAGTTCTAAATGGGGAACCTGTAGAAAATCTAGCAATGTTGTTGTAGGATGTTGAGAGTTTCTTAAGGTTGTTTTTTGAAAGATTTGTGTATATGGGGCAAGCATATAAAAGAGTAGAGATAAGGTGAGATCTGGCTAGTGTAGTTCTTGTTTCAGGTGTAAGGAAGGGTTTGATTCTATGAAGGGATCCAATTTTTTATTCACTAGTTTTATTGTCGTATTGATGTGAGAGTCAAAGCTAAGATTGTTGTCAATAGTAATTCCTAGAAGTTTTGTAGTGGAATCTGGAGAAATAAGAGTATTATCACTGGAAGTAAGTGTGAAGCCTAGTGGGGTTGATTTATGGGAAGGTGAGAACAAGAGCAATTTGGTTTTCTTGGGGTTAAGGAGTAGGCAGCAGTCAGAGAACCATTGCTTGACAGTGATAAAGGCTTGTTGTGTGAATACTTGGAGTTCAGTTTGAGATTTAGCAGAGCAGATTATAGTAGAATCGTCTGCGTATTGTATGCAGGTAGTATTTGGGATAGCTAATTGGAGGTTGTTACTAAAGATAGAAAATAGAAGGGGGCCTAGGATAGAACCTTGAGGTACACCTAAAGAGATAGGAAGGAGATTAGATAATGAATTTTTCCAAATAACTGCTTGCTGACGATTTTCAAGGTAAGATGTCAACCAGGTTAGGGAAAGAAGATCAAGTGAGAGGGATTTAAGTATATGTAGCAGAAGTTTGTGGTTAACCATGTTGAAGGCTTTAGATAAGTCAATAAAGACTGAAGATGAAAGGTTATTGATGTTCATCGTGTTTCACTGTTGCAGTCATAACTGTAGGGTGCTCCTGCCGGCAGGCAGCCCGAGGTCGGCCAGAATCCCAAAGTCTGGGTCCGGCGTCTGCTGTACAAGCTAGTACCCTGACGTCAGTACGCTCTGGTACATAGCCCTCAGCCGACGCCATCTTCTCCAGTCTTTCTTGCCGTGCGGTGGAAAGCAGCTCGCAAGTCGTAGGTTGGCGATTTTCGAACAGCGTTTTTGGTTGTTGTCGGTCCGAAGTTCTTACTTCTCTTCTCAAAGCTAAGTACCCCGTTGGGGAATCTTTTTCTTGTTCCTCCGATGTCAGAAAAAGTTAATAATTGTATTACGTGTGGAAAACAAATACCTCATAAAGATTTCCACTCTTACTGTCTACCTTGCTTAGGCCCTGACCACGACGTTTCTTGTTGACGGTTCTGTCAGGTTCAATTCTTGTGCTATCAAGCGCAGGTACGACTGGGCTCTGAATTACTTTGGCAGACGCTTCAATTATAGAATGTCGTCGGATACTACCAGAATTCAAAAGAAGCGCAAAGACAAGGACAGGCCCCCGAGGTCCAAACAGGACTTGTTGCAGCTGGAGCCAGCGTCCGGTTCGGCTGTCGTCAGTGAGGTGCTTTTGCAGCCCCTGTCGTCTGCCACTTCTGAACCGATGGCCGATACGGACTCCCATGGGGAGCCATCAAGGCCTTCTATTTTATCTGCTGCAGGACCTTCGGACGTCACTCCCCTCAGTTGGGTCTGGAACCGCTGTGCAGGTACCGGCTTCTGAGGGGGTATTCAGGCCTACTCACATCACTATTTCAAAGGCAAAGACAAAGACTCCTGTTAAGTCTAAAGCTCCTGCTCAAGCTACTTCTGAATCTACTCCCAGGACACAGAAGCAATTGTTAAGGATGGCTGAAGATTTGCTTACAATGATTAGGGGTTCTCACCCCCCCCCCCTGAGAAAAGGCCTCGACAGGATGTTCCTATGGATTCCTCTGACCAGGCTTCTATATCTTCTGTCTCTTCCTCTGATCAGGAATATTCTTTTCCTCCTTATGAGGATTCGGATGCTGAGGACTCCTTGCCTTCTGCCTCTCCGCCTGAGGATTTTTCTTTTGGGGAAACCTTACATGAGATGAGGGAACATTTTCATTGGGAAGGTCAGGATTATTCTGCTTCCAAGAAGAGGCTTAGAGAATTCCTTCTTCCTCAACACAGGCCTTTAGCTATCCCTCCTGTTCTTGACATTGTGGATGATGCTTTTTCTGAGGCTAATTTGAATCCTGATTCCATGCCTCCTGCTCCCTCTAAGCCTGATAGGTTTTATAGGGTTCCTGAGTCTCATTTGTTCTTATTTAAAAATCCTTCTGCAGATCCTGAAACTATATCTCAAGGTTCTAAGGCTGCTAAAGTTGCTACTTCTAAGAATCCTATTCCCTCTGAGAAGGATTCTCGTGCCTTAGACAGGTGGGGTAAAAAGGTATATACTTCTGCTACCCTTTCGGTTAGGGCTTTAAATTGCCAGTTTCATATGTTTAAGCATCAGCAATTTCTTTTGTCTATTTTAAAGCAAAAGCTGGCTTCCCTTCCTGCATGTGCAGAAGATAAGGAACGACATGATGTATTGCATGCAACTGAACAACTGAACAAACATAGCTTGCATTGTGGTTTTGATGCTTTGGATGCTTCTTGCAGGGTCGCAGCCTCTGGTACTGTTATCAGGAGACATGCTTGGCTTCGTGAGCAAAGTTTACCTGAACAGGTTAAGGCTAAATTATTAGATGCCCCTGTTCAGCATGATGTTCTTTTTGGATCTAAGGCTGAGGAGGTTATTAAAAAGATGGAAGAAAAGGCAAAATCTATGCAAACTGTGAAAGATTTCTTGCAAGTTCAGCCTCCTAGATTTTCCAGGAATTGGCCCTCCAAAAATTGGTCCTTTCCCACGTCTGACAGACCTCAAAGGGGAAGATACAGACGCTCCAGAGGTCGTGGCCAAGCTCAGGCCTCCTACAGATTGAGACAATGGACTGCTTCTTCACCTAGAAGGGGAGAAGACAGATCCCAATCTCAAAGAAAGCAAACTCAATGACTCTCTCGGTTGGGCTACAGGACCTCTTTACCTGGATGCCCCCCTCGGAGGAAAACTTTCTCTTTTTTACAGAAATTGGACTCATATTACCCAGGACAAATGGGTATTGGACGTGATTTTAAAAGGCTACAAATTCCACTTTCATTCCCTGCCAAGGGCTTTCGGTTGGCCAGATCTGCCAAAACATCAATAGTCAGAGGCCTTTCAAGTGGATGCTCTTCTGGGCATGAGAGCCATGGAGCCTGTTTCACTCTCAGAGATGGGAAAAGGTTTTTATTCAAGACTGTTTCTGGTTCCAAGAAAGCAAAGCTCATGGAGACCTATTCTGGACCTTTCTGTGTTAAACACCTTTTTGGAAATTCCAAAATTCAAGATGCTTACTCTGCAGCAGCTGATTCCAATGCTCTCTCAGGACGCCTGGATGGTGACATTGGACCTAAAGGAAGCTTATTTACACATTCCTATCAGGCAGGAACGCAGGAAATTCCTCAGATTCAAGGCAGGTTCGAGACACTTTCAATTCTCTGTACTGCCCTTTGGTTTATCTACTGCGCCCAGAGTCTTTACCAAGTGCCTGGCACCAGTAGTGGCTTATTGCAGACTCTGGGATTCAGATTTACCCCTATTTGGACGACTGCCTTATTCAGGCAGACAGCAAGGATCTTTTACTTCAACATCTGGATTTTGTTCAACGTCTTCTCCTCCTACTGGGATTTTCAGTGAACACAAAAAAGTCACATTTGATCCCTTCTCAACAAATGGTATTTTTGGGAGCCCTCTTAAATACAACCTTACAAAGGGCCTTCCTCACTACAGAAAAACAAATACAGCTGGCTTCAATTTTCAAGACTTTGGCAACTCTACCTCAGCTCACTGCAAGGAAAATCCTGCAGGCACTGGGCTACATGGCTTCCTGCATTCTGTTGATTCCAAATGCAAGGCTTCATATGAGAAAGCTTCAATGGTATCTGAAAAGTGTATGGTCGCAGCATTACCACGATCTGGACACTCTGATTCCTCTGATCCCCTGCCTCCAAAAGGAGTTCCTTTGGTGGTCCAGGGTGTGTGCTTTAAACGAAGGAAAGCCTTTCCGTCTTACTCAACCTTCTCAAATCATAACCACGGACGCCTCGGATTATGCTTGGGGAGCACATTTTCTAGGCAATTGCCAGCAGGGAACATGGACAAAGGATCATCTTCACTGGCACATCAATCTGAAGGAAATGTTGGCAGTTCAAAATGCTCTTCTAGCCTTCAAGAACCTTTTGCATCCAGGGCCTCTTTTGATTTGCACAGACAACACCACAGTCATGTGGTACATATAAGCAGGGGGGGTTCTCATTCGTACTCCCTTTGCAGACTAGCTATGGCTTTATGGGACACAGCTCTAAATCTGAATCTACATCTCCAGGCCCAATTCATACCAGGAGAACAGAATCTCTTAGCAGACAGCCTGAGCAGGAACATTTTAGATCCTCACGAATGGATGCTAGACACCAACTTATTCAACAGGATTACTGCAGTTTGGGGATGTCCCCAGATAGATCTGTTTGCATCCCATCTCAATCATCAGCTACCTCACTTTTGCACCAGGTCATTCCACAAAACAGCTTGGAAAGTTGATGCCCTGTCCTTCAGCTGGAGAAACCTTTCGGGATATGCCTTCCCTCCTCTTCCTCTACTTCCTCGGGTATAACTAAAGGTAAAACAGGACAAGCCCAAGTTCCTCATCTTGATTGCTCCAAATTGGCCTCGACAGTTTTGGTATCCAACTTTGAAGCACCTGTTCTTGGAGCCTCCTTGGATTTTCCCTCTGAACCCTTCTCTTCTGTCCCAGCATCAGGGTCAGTTGCTACATTCCAATCTCAAGACCCTTTGCCTGGCAGCTTGGCTCTTCAAAGGAATCCGATTTCTTCTAGCCTTCCCAAACAAGTTTTGGATGTTCTTTTGGAAGCTAGACGGCCTAGCACTAGGAAATCCTATGCCTCTAAATGGAAGAGATTTTGCATTTGGATGCAGGACCGAGGCTTGGACCTTCTGGTGCCTGACCTTTCTTCTATTTTGCTTTACCTTTCGGATCTTTTGTCTAATGGACTTTCCTTTTCTTCCATTAAGATTCATGCTTCTGCTATTTCTGCTCATTTCAATACTGATCCTCCTGTTTTTTCTCATCATTTGGTGAGACAATTCTTGAGAGGGGCTAAAAATTTAAGGCCTCCCAGGACCCCTCCTGTTCCTGCTTGGGATCTTAATTATGTTTTAGAAAAACTTACTTTGCCTCCTTTTGAGCCTGCTGCATCTTCAGATATTAAGTTTTTATCTTGGAAGACAGTTCTTTTGTTAGCTTTGAAGGGTCTCGGAGTTGCAAGCTCTCATGGCTGTGGAACCATACCTTATTTTCCACCAGGACAGAGTATCTTTGAGGACCAATCCTACTTCCATGCCTAAGGTGATTTCGAAAGTGGCCTTAAATCAAACAATTCACCTTCCTACCTTCTTTCCTAATCCTCAAAATAAAGGGGAAAGGATTTTGCATTCCTTGGACGTGCACAGACAGTTACGATTTTATTTGGACAAGACTAAAGAGTTCAGAAAATCTAACCAATTGTTTGTTTCTTTTGCCTCCAGTTCTCTTGGAAAAGCTATTTCCAAACAAACTATTTCCAAATGGATTTCTTATGGAATAAGATTTTGTTACACTCATCATGGGAAACAAGTTTCCTGGTACTGTGAGAAGTCATTCTACTAGAGCAGCTGCTACTTCTACAGCTTTTCTCAGAGGAGTTCCTACCAAGGATATCTTGGAAGCTGTCACTTGGAGTTCTGTGCATACTTTTTCCAAGCACTACAATCTCCCTTTGTATTCTAAGACCAGGGCAGGCTTTGCCTCTGCTGTTTTGCAGGGTCTTCTTGCTGCCCCTTCTTCTGTCTAAACCTCTTCCCTTTTTTTTCACTGCTTTGGGATTCCACCCTACAGTTATGACTGCAACAGTGAAACATGATGAACATAGTACAGTTGTGTACACCTGCCATAAATGTAGATGTTAGAGTGTCTTCACTGTTGCAGTCGGTGTTTCCCTCCCTCCTATCCCCTCTTTTTCTCCCTTTTATGGTGTATTTGTGTTTCCTTGTTGGATCCATTTTTGATTTATTGGGGACTTCTGACATCTAGGGCAAGAAAGGCTGGAGAAGATGGCGTCGGCTGAGGGCTATGTACCAGAGCATACTGACGTCAGGGTACTAGCTTGTACAGCCGACGCCGGACCCAGACTTTGGGATTCTGGCCGACCTCGGGCTGCCTGCCGGCAGGAGCACCCTACAGTTATGACTGCAACAGTGAAGACACTCTAACATCTACATTTATGGTAGGTGTACACAACTGTACTTTGTTGCGGTTATAGTTGATGGAGTTGGTAAAGGAGAGAAGTGCTGTGGTAGTACTGTGGGAGGGTCTGAATCCGTGTTGGCAGTTGGCAAGTAGGTTGTTTTGCAGAAGGTGGTTAAGGAGTTGCTTATGGATACATTTTTCCATGATTTTAGCTATAGGTGATAGAAGTGCTATATGGTGAAAGTTAGAATAGTCATTAGATTTACCCCCTTTGTGTAGTGGGATGATGTGAGATATTTTCCAAGTAGAGGGGAAAATTCCTTCATTTATGGATCTATTTATCAGAATGGAAATAGGATAGGCAATTGCTTTAGCTCCAATTTGCAGGATTTATGCAAGAAGTTTATCTGCAGAGGGGATGCTAGGTCTTAGTTTTTGGATCAGTGATAGGATAAAGGAGGTAGATACTGGTTGTAAGTGAAAGAAGGTGGATTTAAAGTAGGTAAGAGTAGCTTAGAGGTGTCAGGAGCTAGGTGGCTAGCAAGAGTTTGGATAGTATTAGTAAAAAATGTATTAAAGTCGTTGGCTATTTGTGTGTGATTCTCAGGGTTAGAGTCTTGAGGGTTAGGTGTGATAGATTGGCCTGGGGATAAAAGGTTTTTAATGCTGGCCCAGAAGTTTTTAGGTTCCTTTTTGTGGGTTTGTTGTGTTTGTAGGTAATAATTTTTTTTGTCAGCAAGGATGGCTATTTTTGTTTTGTTTCTAAGCTCTCTGAAGTTTTGGCGGTCAGTTAAGTTTTTAGTGGTTCGCCATTTAGCCCAAGATTTGTTTCTGAGGATCATTATTTGTCTGGTATTGTTGGTCAGCCAGGGTGCTGCTTTGGTTTTAATTCTGATAGTACGACTAGGGGCGTGGTGATAAAGGATGGCTAAGAATGTGGAATTAGTGTTCAACTGCTTCATTAAGTGGGAGATTTTTTAGTGGGGACCAATTGCATTGTGTTAAGTTAATTAGAAAAAGGTCAGAGTTAAAATTCTTTTTTGAATGTAATGTTCTAAAAGTGGTTGGTAAATTTAGTTTAGTTTTATGTCTAATTACATAAGTAGGTGAGTGATCACTTAGATCATCTGGTAGGGTACCTGTTTGGTAGGATTGTTCAGGGGTACTCGTGAGAATCCAGTCTAAGGTGGGCTCATTGTTGCTAGTTTCATTAGTTCTAGTGGGACAATTAATGAGTTGTGTGAAGCCATGTAGGTTTATATGGGTGGTAGGATTTGTGTTATTACAGGAGTTCCAATCAATATTGAAATCACCTAAGACTATTGTTTCTTGAGGGAGATAGGTGGAGAGTGAACTAAGGATGCATTTGAGTGTGCTAATGTTGTTTCCAGGGGGAAGATAAACACATATGATGTTTATGGCTTTACTGTTATTGACTTGAAGTTTGGAGCTAATTATTTCTGCATGATTATCTAGGCAGAGAGTTTGATTTATAAGATTTATTTGGAATTGTGCTTTGTAGATAATTGCTTACCCCCCTCCTTTTTTGGTAGTGCGATCAAGTCTAATGATGTTATACCCATGTGGTGTTATTTCATTGTCTTTGATGGTAGGTTTTAGCCATGTTTCAGTCACACATAAGATATCAAAATTATGTGTTTCTAGAAGGGCATGGACTTGAGTAATTTTGTTACAAATACTTCTTATATTGATGTGAGCAATAGAGAGGGAGTTGGTAGGTAAGATAGATGATAATGGCATAGCTTTGTCTTGCTTATTAAAGGTATTGGTGTGGTGTGGGCCAGGGTTAGGATTGATATCACCATCCAGCAGTAGGTGAAGGAGTTTAAAATATTTTGTTTGGGGAAGTTTGTAAATGTTGTCAGTTTCCTAGATTTTGGTTTGCTTAGTTTGAAGTGTACTAGTCTGTGGTATTTGGCTGGTTGGTAGTTGGGTTCAGTAGGGAGATTTAAGAAGGTGTGAGAGACAGGTAATAAAGGTGTAGAGGTTTGTTTAGATGGAATAGTAAGAGTGGGGTGAAGTGGATATTCATAGCAGGTTAATAGATAGTTAAAAGAGATGGAAAAAGTAGTAAGCTGATAATTAATTTAGGTTTTGGAGGGATAACTATTGTGAGCATTTTAATATTTGTTGAAGTAAAGAGGAGGAGTTGGGTAGATTGTAGTTTTAAGGAAAGAGGAAGTGGTTTATTTTTCAGTAATTGGGAGGGGAGGTAGGAGAGTTAAATAGTGGGTGTGGTGTTTAGTTCAGAGGTTGGATTAGGTGGGTGAGTTATATTATTGGATAGGTTTAGGTAGGGGTGTGGTCACTTTAGCAATAAATGTAGGAGCACTGGGGGCGGGTGAATTTGGGGGCAGGGTAGGGGAGCGGAGTGAGGCGGAAGGGCGAACGGAGCGGGCAGAGCCAAGAGAGTGAAGAGCACAGAGAACAATCAGTGGAATGGAAAAGAATCAGCAGTTAAGTTTGAGAGTGAGAGAAAGTGGAAGAAGCGTCACAGGATTATATAAGGTAAATATACACGTAAGAGTGTAAGTAGGTAGTACAAGGAGTGTACTACAACAAGGCTAGGGAGTTGCAGGGCAAGCTCTGAGAAGGGGAGAAATAGAAAACAGCACAAAAAATAGGGTTGGGAGGTCAAGTAGAGAGTTAGTTGTAGAGACTTGAGATACAGAATAGTACAGGTAAGGTGCCACCTAGTGGCCAGTGAGTTAATTGTCACTATCCCACACGAGCAATGGTAGCAAGCTACAACAAAGAGGAGTTAGGCCAAGTGACTCAATAGGAGAGAATAGGCTGACTATGGGCTTTGGTAAAGGGCCGGAACAAATATTAGGAGGGGGTCATAGGCTGCTAGCTCTTCTCTAAGGGAACGTGCCTAACCTATTGGGGTTTTAAACCTGAGGTATTGTTTCAAATGTCTGTTATTTGGAATAACACATACTTTCACAGTCTTATAAAAGCTGGCCTCTCAGGGATCTGGTGGGAAAATTTCAGGGTCCAATTTAGTTCCAGTGACTTCCAGTTGGATGACTTGCTGGTTTCTAGGAAAGTAATGTACAGGTTCACCAAGTTTCACAGTCTTAAAAGCTGGCCTCTGAGGGATCTGGTGGGAAAATTTCAGGGTCCAATTTAGTTCCAGTGACTTCCAGTTGGATGACTTGCTGGTCTCTAGGAAAGTAATGTACAGGTTCACCAAGTTTCACAGTCTTAAAAGCTGGCCTCTGAGGGATCTGGTGGGAAAATTTCAGGGTCCAATTTAGTTCCAATGACTTCCAGTTAGATGACTTGCTGGTCTTTTAGGTCAAGCCCACAAACAAAGCGCACAGCAGCCCAGCCGACAGTAGGGAACCTGAGTTTCTGATTTCAGGGGCTCTACATTCTTCTGGTATGGTTATGGGCCCTTTTGGGGGGTGAGAGTGGGGTGAAGTTGGCACTGAACCTGTCTGCCAGGATTTTGGTGATATCGGTCGGTTCAATGTATTTTGTGCCATTCTGCACCAACTCCGAGCAGATCTGAGCATTGCCACTTAGATTCTTGACATAGCTAAAGAATGCCTTGTGGTCATCTTTGGAGTCCTTAGCAATTTTTCTTTCGAAGCTAGCCTTGGATGATTTTATGAGGGATCGTAGTTTCTTGTGGATACTGATCAGGGATGTCTTCCCTTCTTGGGATTTTACTCTCTTCTGTACTAGTTTCCTCCTTCTATTCTATAGCTTGGTTATGGCAGGGATCCACCAGACTTGTTTCGTCTTGGTTTTGCTTGGGATAGCACGATCCATGCATTCTTGTAGGTGCCCGTAGAATGCATTAGTAAAGGATTTTGCAGCTTGGACAGAGTTATTCTTTAGCATGGGGTCTTTGAAACTTCCACCTCGGTCTTAAGTAATGCGAAGTTTACCTTTGAAATGTTTTTCACGGTGGTTTCCTTGTCCAGGGGTGGGGGCAGAATGTGGATATCCCGAGGTGATTTGTTTATGGTCAGATCTAACCAGCGAGAGTCGATCTCCGGTGTGGAACACCGGTCACCCATGTTGGTGATGACCAGGTCCAATATGTTGTCACCTCTGGTGGGAATGTTGACCAGTTGATCAGGGCATTTGAGTTTATAAATTCTAGGAAATGTTGGGCAAGGGAGTTTGTACTTGAGTAGTTCTCCCAGTTAATGTTTGGGTAATTGAAACCACCCAATATTAGGGTGTTTGGTAGGACCTTTGTTTCCAGAAACTTGGAGTGGGGGTCCTGGGACATGGTGGGTGATCTGTAGCAAGCTACAATTTGAATTGCAGTTTTGCCCATTGTTAGTTGCATTGTGGATGATCTCTGAAGCATCGTGCTGTGCCAGTAACCTGGAGGTGTGGGTATACTTGATGAGTATGGATACGCCCCCCGCCTTTTGTATTTCGGTTCGGGTTCCGTGGCCGAAATGTATGGTATGAGTTGTAGCCTGGAAGTGCTGGGGTGCTCTCTGGAGCCTTAAACCAGGTTTCTGTTACTGCACATAATATCGATTTTCTCCATACTGAGGAGTGCCTCGAGTGCGTGTATTTTGAGGTTTAGACTTCTGGCATTGAGTAGCATTACCCTCAGTTTTTTGTTACGTGTGCTGTTTGGGTAACATTGCTACGTCATGGTTACTTGTGTTGAAAATTAATAACGTCGTCATTAAAAGAAACCCTGGTAGGTGATGATGTGCACCCTTTGAACCAGTCGTAATTAATCGAACTGTAATCCTTTTACCAAAAGCTGGTGTGTTGATACCCGTCATATTTTAAGATTTTTCTTTGATGTTTCATATAATGCCTGTTAACTTAAGATGTGTAGTCTAACACTCAGTGCCATTGTTGAATTGATTCACTTTACCAGAAAACTGATTTTTCATTTTAGATTAGTTTGTTGCTGTCTGTATACTTCCGTAAGGTTATTCTTTATAGAAGCTGCTGTTTACATTCCAGCATGTTTTCTAGCTATGTATGTATTTTATTAATTTAACAGTGATATAAATGAAACATTTTACATTGTTTGTGACTCCACCCCAGTATGTGTTGCTAGGACACTGCATCTGCTTCAAACACTCCCCATAGGTCATTCACCTCCGTAGAAGCTTAGCTCAGCAACTCACTCCTCCTCCTAAATCCAAAGAAAAAATACTATTGTTAATCCCCAACTGTCTCTCTCTCTCTAAAAAAAAAAAAAAAAAAAACAACCTTTAATATACTTATCTTAAGTTGTCTTCATTTGGTCCTCAATCTGTGGGACCTCTGATCCGGCTCGGATCAGACTCTGCTGCATTTCCAGCGTCTGATCCAAGCTTCAAGCTCCTACCCTACCTAACCCGCAATGCCCCTTTCTCCCTCCTCCCTTCAGACCTAGTTTGCCTTGCTAGTATAAGCATAGGAATCAACTGCTATGAGCTTCTGTTTGGTTAAGTGACTGTTTTTGTGAGTTTTCTACCTTTCCTTTTACTTAGGATAGAAAAGAGCGAAGTCTTTCTACCCTTCCCCTCCCTTGCGCTGTTCATCGGGGAAAAAAAAAACTTCTGTCTTCTTTCTGAAGTGTGTGTCTGTGTGTGTCTGTGTGTGTGTGTCTGTGTGTGTGTCTGTGTGTGTGTGTCTGTGTGTGTCTGTGTGTGTGTCTGTGTGTGTCTGTGTGTGTCTGTGTGTGTCTGTGTGTGTGTCTGTGTGTGTCTGTGTGTGTGTCTGTGTGTGTGTGTGTCTGTGTGTGTGTGTCTGTGTGTGTGTGTCTGTGTGTGTGTGTGTGTGTGTGTGTGTGTGTGTGTGTGTGTGTGTGTGTGTGTGTGTCTGTGTGTGTGTGTGTCTGTCTGTGTGTGTGTGTGTGTGTGTGTGTGTGTATCTGTGTGTGTCTGTGTGAACCCAAGCTAGGCTTTAGAAAATGCATGGAGTGTGGCCATAATATCTCCCCACCTGATGGCTACACTCTCTATGCGTAGTATGCTTAGGGGTTTCCCATCATGAGTCCTCCTTTTTAATCTATGCGGGCTTCAATATCCGCGCATTGATGGAAGTAGGAACAACCTAATTTTAAAGGGCCGCCTTCTCCCTCCTACCACCGGGGCCCAGGCCTCCTCAACCCCGACTAATACTGCTGCTTCTCTCTCCGCCCTGGCCTCTGGGACTCAACCCCCCGCCAAGAGGTCCGGGGACAAGCATAAACATAGGGACAGGCTAGGAAGCTATCCCCTGATCACTCTGCCTCCGCCGGTCCCCCCGGCCAAGGTCCACTCCACACCGTGACAGAAGTCTCCCTGGCTTTGTTCTCCTCGCTTCTCCCCAGCGCTGGAAGAGATTCTGATCAGTTTACCAGCCCTGGCTTCACCTCACCGATCTAAGCAAGAAAAAGCAATACTCCACACTGTCAACAAACTTTTAATAAAATGACAAAGCTTTCAGATACAAACTATCCTCCTTCAGTGTCTCACATAAAACAGCCATAAAGGCAGCATTTTTAAATATCACTCAAACACATCACATAACACAGCAGCCTATCAGCAACAACAGTTGAGAACAACAACTGTTTTTAAAAGCTCAGTAACAATAACATATATGTATGTAATAGTCACAGTAACTATAACATATACGTATGTAATAGTCACAGTAACTATAACATATACATATGTAATAGTCACAGTAACTATAACATATACATATGTAATAGTCACAGTAACTATAACATATACGTATGTAATAGTCACAGTAACTAACATATACGTATGTAATAGTCACAGTAACTATAACATATACATATGTAATAGTCACAGTAACTATAACATATACGTATGTAAGTCACAGTAACTATAACATATATGTGTGTAATAGTCACAGTAACTAACATATATGTATGTAATAGTCACAGTAACAATAACATAGACGTATGTAATAGCCACAGTAACTGTAACATAGACGTATGTAATAGTCACAGTAACTATAACATAGACGTATGTAATAGTCAGTAACTATAGCATAGACGTATCTAATAGTCACAGTAACATTAACATAGACGTATGTAATAGTCACAGTAACTATAACATATACGTATGTAATAGTCAGTAACTATAACATATACGTATGTAATAGTCACGGTAACTATAACATACGTATGTAATAGTCACGGTAACTATAACATACGTATGTAATAGTCACGGTAACTATAACATATACGTATGTAATAGTCACGGTAACTATAACATATACGTATGTAATAGTCACAGTAACTATAACATATACGTATGTAATAGTCACAGTAACTATAACATATACGTATGTAATAGTCACAGTAACATTAACATATACGTATGTAATAGTCACAGTAACATTAACATAGACGTATGTAATAGTCACAGTAACTAACATATACATATGTAATAGTTACAGTAACAATAACATATACGTATGTAATGGATGGTCACAGTAACTATAACATATATGTATGTAATAGTCACAGTAACTATAACATATACGTATGTAATAGTTACAGTAAAAATAACATATACGTATGTAATGGGTGGTCACAGTAACAACATATACCTATGTAATGGATGGTCACAGTAACTATAACATATACGTATGTAATAGATGGTCACAGTAACAATAACATATACGTATGTAATGGATGGTCACAGTAACAATAACATATACGTATGTAATGGATGGTCACAGTAACAATAACATATATGTATGTAATGGATGGTCACAGTAGCAATAACATATACGTATGTAATAGTCACAGTTACTATAACATATATGTATGTAATAGTCACAGTAACTATAACCTAGACATATGTAATAGTCACAGTAACAATAACATATACGTATGTAATAGATGGTCACAGTAACAATAACATATACGTATGTAATAGTTACAGTAAAAATAACATATATACATATGTAATGGGTGGTCACAGTAACAACATATACCTATGTAATGGATGGTCACAGTAACTATAACATATGTATGTAATAGTCACAGTAACTATAACATATACGTATGGAATAGTTACAGTAACAATAACATATACGTATGTAATGGATGGTCACAGTAACAATAACATATACGTATGTAATAGATGGTCACAGTAACAATAACATATACGTATGTAATAGATGGTCACAGTAACAATAACATATACGTATGTAATGGATGGTCACAGTAACAATAACATATACTTATGTAATGGATGGTCACAGTAACAATAACATATATGTATGTAATAGTCACAGTAACTATAACATATACGTATGTAATAGTCACAGTAACAATAACATAGACGTATGTAATAGTCACAGTAACAATAACATATACGTATGTAATGGATGGTCACAGTAACAATAACATATATGTATGTAATAGTCACAGTAACAATAACATATACGTATGTAATAGTCACAGTAACTATAACGTATACGTATATAATAGTCACAGTAACTATAACATATACGTATATAATAGTCACAGTAACTATAACATATATGTATGTAATAGTCACAGTAACTATAACATATACGTATGTAATAGTCACAGTAACTATAACATATACGTATGTAATAGTCACAGTAACTATAACATATACGTATATAATAGTCACAGTAACTATAACATATACGTATGTAATAGTCACAGTAACTATAACATATACGTATGTAATAGTCACAGTAACTATAACATATACGTATGTAATAGTCACAGTAACTATAACATATACGTATGTAATAGTCACAGTAACTATAACATATACGTATGGAATAGTTACAGTAACAATAACATATACGTATGTAATGGATGGTCACAGTAACAATAACATATACGTATGTAATGGATGGTCACAGTAACTATAACATATACGTATCTAATAGTCACAGTAACTATAACATATACTTATGTAATAGTCACAGTAACTATAACATATACGTATGTAATGGATGGTCACAGTAACAATAACGTATGTATGTAATAGTCACAGTAACTATAACATAGACGTATGTAATAGTCACAGTAACAATAGCATAGACGTATGTAATAGTCACAGTAACAATAACATAGACGTATGTAATAGTCACAGTAACAATAACATATACATATGTAATGGATGGTCACAGTAACAATAACATATATGTATGTAATAGTCACAGTAACTATAACGTATACGTATGTAATAGTCACCTTTTCTTCACTTTTTGTAGTTTAAATTTCAAGATTGGTTTCAAAGTAACTTGTTTGTTAAGACTTGGATATTTGTCTGCTTCCAGATGAATAATCCACTCGTACTATGTCATATCCACATTATTTGTTAAATCCCCACGTCTAACATTTGGGTATACTACATGTATAGCTTGAAAACTAAACTGATTTGCATCATCAGTTTCACTAATATGTTTAGCCAAGGAGGTAGTTAATACTTCCTTGTGAATCTCAGACCTGTGCTTTGTTATCCTGTCTTTTTAGCCTTCTAGTCGATTTTCCAACATAAAAACCCAAACATTTGTTACAGGTGGCAAGGTATATGATAGATTGTGCGTTGCAAGTTGCACTACAGCAAAAGATTTAGGAACAGTTATAGCAGGGGAAAGTACCCTTTTTGTTAAAGACGGACGCAGTATTATCATTATTTATTTTTTTATTTTACATTTGTTAACCGGGAAATTCCGACTGGACCAGGTCCATTTTCAGCGGAGGCCCGGGGAGAAAAGCTCCAACATCAAGTTATACAAATACAGTACATCCAGCATAATACACAAAACAGGTTACATCATGTATGCTGAGCATAGTAATATAACAAGAATTAATAAAAACACTCCAGGTAAAAGATATAGAACATGGGTAAAAGGACAATGTCAGTCATACTTTGGTAAGAAAAGAAAATATATCAAGTAAGATTCTACAGTTAAAAGTACCCTTTCAGATGACCAAGCCTACAGGGGATCAGAGCACCAGCATGTGATCAGAGAGGAGTTTGGGGAGTTAATAGCAGTGTGGGTAAGGTTATGTGATACAAGGGCATAACCATGTACTAAGAAGATGCGATTTGAGGGAGTTTTTGAATATGGATGTGGAGGGGGCAGTGGACACAGATAGGGGTAGAGAGTTCCAATTTCTGGCAACGGTGTGGGAGTAGAGCGCTTTCCCTGCATTATTGTTAGCCTTGGTGATGGAGAGGAGAGATTTTTCACTGGATCTTAGGTATCGGCTATTATTATTCAAGGAAAAATCTTTATAACTTAGTAATTTCTTTAGATTGCTACAATTACGGTAGGTAAACCTAGGTCTATCCAGAAGCCAACTTTCATGGCCCAGTATAGCCTTCATGATATCCCAGTTATTACTAATAACATCTTTTATTGTTTTACTAGCTCTGCTATAAGTCATCAGATTTCTTGGGGGTTGGGATGAGGTTGCACCCATCTCCTCAGAAATGTTATTCTGAGTGGAAAAGTAGAGTCTAGCTTTCGAGTTCCTCTTCTAGATCCTTCTACCTTCTCCATACTATAGCCTCTTTCAGTAAAATTATTGGTCATTTCCTGCATCTGAGTATAACAAACCTCCGGCGGAGTATTTGGCCTTCTGGCTCGTAGATATTAACTTTTAAGGACACTTTTTTAAAGGTCCTTTTTGCATGCATGCTCTTCTTGTACAGGTATTTATTTACCTGTACTTCTTTTTTGTATGTACTTGTTTCTAAACCAGACCCTGTCATTTGTAACTTAATATCCGAGAAGTTCAGAGAGTCCTCAGAAAATGCCATTTCAAATTTAAGAAACTCAGGAGTATTATTTAAATATTCATAGAATCTATGTAGTTCTACAACAGTACCATGCCAAGCCAAAAAATGTCATCCACAAAGCGTTTGTAGAACGATATTTTAGACACATGTATGTTGGCATCTCCATACAGGTGAATATTTTCCCTTTTCCCAGTGTTAAATTTGCATACATTTTGGCTACAGCAGTACCCATGGCTGTTCAGATATCTGGTGTTAAACCTGTTTGTTGAACGTAAATATATTGTTTTCCAGAACCAAATTTAAAAGTTCACATATAGTCTCAATATTTCTAGCAGGAAGATGTCCATGCTCCTGTCGAATCTCTCGAACACAATCAATTCCATAACTATATGGAATCACCATAAAGAGGGATTTTATGTCTAATATCACCAGAATCAAATGGTCATGGGCACAGTTGTTATACCAAGTATGTAACTGTGTTAAAAAAAATCACGTGTCCTTAATGTAGCTCAGTACATACTTCAGGTAATCCTTTAAGAGATCCTGTTGGTATACTGATATAGATTCAGTCATCCACCCCCTCCCTGATTCTGTTGGTCTCATTGAGGGTTTCTCCAAGGATTTATGGATTTTAGGTAATCCATAAAGTACAGGGATAGTTGGGCATGGTACACTCAGAGTGGAAGATATCAATTTCTATATCTCCCATCACCTGCAGATCGTAAACACACATTTGTCTTATCATAGCATCTATTTCTTTACAAACTAATAGGGTTGAAAGTCTATCCATCTGACAATAGCTCGGCCATAGATTGTACATACTGCTCTACATCCATTACTACAATGACACCTCATTTATCAGCTTCCTGTTACTCTGTAGTGATTTTAATGCTTGAGTTTCTTCATGCGTTGTTATATATTTTCATAAGACTTTTTCTATCATATAAGTTATGAATCTGCTTTTCACAAATGTTATTGAAGACACTGATAACATGGTCACTAACATGAATAAAAGTACTACTTCTTTTCAAATATTACTGACAGAGCTATTACTGCCCTTAAAAATATTTTTAAAATTCAAACCCCTTGAAAATAAATTTAAATCTGTAATTGCATGCACCAAATCATCAGTGCCTGCTGGGACAAACTTAGTCCCACATGATAACAAGGACATCTCTGCCTCAGTTAACTTGTAATTGGATAGATTAACAACCATAGAGCAAATCGAACAACTCTCCTCAGGACTTTCTTTATCCAAAGTTACTATAGCATGAATCTGGCCAGTGGATTCCATCTTAGAAAGTACAGGACATCCGTTAGGGGAAGGAGAAGTGCTCACATCAGTAGTCACTACCATATCATTGTTAACAAATTGTCATGTGCTCTGAAAGTTTCCCATCAGTTCTAAATTTTCAGATGGAACAGAAGTGCTCACATTATTAGTTATTACCACATCATTCTTGGTAGGTTGTTCCATAATCAAAAATTCTC
Source organism: Protopterus annectens (assembly GCF_019279795.1). NCBI lineage: Eukaryota > Metazoa > Chordata > Ceratodontiformes > Protopteridae > Protopterus > Protopterus annectens. The sequence goes on from NC_056736.1 coordinate 751,996,194, forward strand.
CCATTGGTTGTAAACCTACAGTCCTACAGCCAAGTTCCTTACTAGATCGAACCATATCTAAAGGGCAGCTAGATGTCTCCTCAGTAGCCCTTTTATTAGAAACCATCTCACCCTGGTCAGCCATCTGACCAGTAGATTGATCTATAGGGCCACTATCTGGGACAGTCATCTCGTACCCATCATTATTATCCCTTATACTCACAGGGGTTCCTGAAAGGCCCATTATCCCTTATGCTCACAGGGGTTCCTGAAGGGCCCATTATCCCTTATGCTCACAGGGGTTCCTGAAGGGCCCATTATCCCTTATGCTCACAGGGGTTCCTGAAGGGCCCATTATCCCCTATACTCACAGGGGTTCCTGAAGGGCCCATTATCCCCTATACTCACAGGGGTTCCTGAAGGGCCCATTATCCCTTATGCTCACAGGGGTTCCTGAAGGGCCCATTATCCCTTATGCTCACAGGGGTTCCTGAAGGGCCCATTATCCCCTATACTCACAGGGGTTCTTGAAGGGCCCATTAACCCCTATACTCACAGGGTTCCTGAAGGGCCCATTATCCCTTATACTCGCAGGGGTTCCTGAAGTGCCCATATCCTCCAGCAGTAGATCATCAGCATCCACTACCTCACCATGAAACCGATCAGGTCGATTCCCATCAGTGCCAGCAGAGGAATCTTCTAGATTATTGGGAGTACAGTCATTTAAAGAAAGTGCTCTGTCACCGCTATAGTCCATTAAACAACTCAGTGGATCAATCTCTGTCCACTGGTTATTAATCAGTTGTTTCCTGCTTATTTAATTTTCAACCACAATATCAGTTGTACGGTGATTATACATATTCAACAAATCCTCTATAACAATATTTAATGCGGGGTCCCTTAAGCCATTTAAGACTCCCATTTGCTCACAGGTCTCATCTTCACCAAAAATCTTTATAGTAGAGTGGTTTTCAGATTCCATACAAACATCGTGGTCAACAGTATTTGAAACAAGTCTTTCAGACATAAACATATTCCGCTTAAAACTCAAAACATTCAAATTCAAAGATGAATTACATACAAAATTTAGTGGGCCTCGACTGTTCCATGGAGCTTCATTAAAGTTATCAGACATACCCCTATCAAAAGCGACTTCCAAAGGCTCAATAAAAAACTTGAGTTAAAGTGAGAAATCGAAACAGTATTTTCAAACACATTTACATCCTGTGGTAAAAACATAGCGTTCCCAATTGAACAGTTCAAACAAATATTACATAGAACTACTTCTGTCCTTTTACATAATTGTTCGTCACCATTAGATGTACCTGGACAGCCCAGGATATGCTCACAACTCAAAGAAGCACTAGTGCTGGGCTTCACTGACAAATTGTCACTAGACAAGTTACGGCGATATTCTGCCAACAATTCTGGAGCTTTCATACAGTTAAGCATAGTCTTACCTTAGTTTTTTTACTGCTTCAAAGTCCTGCTCCTTGTCATAGGGCCATTCCTTGTTCTCCCTCTCAACCTTGAATGTTGTTTTGAGGCTTAGCATCCACGAGTCGCCAACTTCTCCAGTAGTTGCATTTTTACACCCTAGTTTGACCCTAAAAACCTTTCCTTTGTTGGCCTTCTCTTTCTTTTACTGCGGATGAGTGTACAGCCAACCCAGGTCTCACCTTAAGCTCATTCAGATGGGAGGACGTAGGCGGATCCATAACCTCTTGGCTCACTTCCGATTGGTTCTCTGGAGGTAAAAGCTCATCCTCCACTTGCTGTAGCTTTGCAATTGGCTGGAACTCGTCTAACTCGTACATAGACCCCCGGATGAGTTAAATTTGCTGTTTTTTTTCATTCACAGAACTTCTTGGCCATGAAAAGACATGACTAGTGTTGGTCATTGATGTCACGCTGAAGTGTTAAAATCATTGTCACGCCGAAGGTTTTTCTTTTTAATAGATTCTAGTTGTTTGTCAAAAGCATCCAATCTCCCCATCATAGCATCAAACAGAAAGATATTACTATTAAAGGCTGTTGATGCTACCGGCCGTTTCTCTAGAGCATTAATTTATTCGCCTCACCGATCTTCCAGGCTGGTATCAATGGCCTCTTCATCCCAATCCACCCGTAGCCTTTCCGAAGTGGAGGTGGACTGAATGATGTGGAAATTATACAGATGGGAGTTTTGCCTGCCCCCTCTCCCTCTGGAGTGTGTAGGGGGGCATGCACTCTGCATTCCTACCAATTACTCTTTCACTGATCTGACCTCCAGTTTTGGAACCTTCGGATCAGAGGACTCTAGGCGTTGAGGGGTCGGCACCGATGCTACCTTGAAACTCTGCCACCAATGGTACCTTGTACCTACGCCAGCCATTACCTTGAGTAGGTCGGTTTAGACCAGCTCTGATCCATCCGGCTCTGAGATGTAACTCTACACTGGATTCGAGGGGATGGTGTCGGCTCTGAGCTTTTCCGAGCAGAGCCTTCCAATCGGAGTCTCAGCACCTAGAGGTTTCAGCTCTGACTCCACTATTGATCCAGAGGGTGGCGGATCCGTCTGTACTTCCTTCTCATGTGTTTCGCTCTCCTTCTGCCTTCGACGTGGTGGAGTAGGTTCTCTCTATACCATCAAGACCCTTAACTGTCGCGTTCTCTTGAGTCCGCCTTGGCTCCCTGTGTTTCTGGTATAGATTCCACCATCCTGCTGCCCCCCCCCCCCCAAGGAGCTCCCACACCGGAGCAGCCAGTCATTTTTGAGTCCTCCCCATAAACTCCCCCAGAGGAGGTGCATCAAAAACATACATGCAAAAGGAGGCACATTGACTCCCCACCAGAGTCCCTCACAGAGGACACCGATTTGGAGGAAGGGGAGGGACCCCCCCGTCCCCCCCCCAGGATGTGTCCTTTGGAGACTTGGAGAATTTTCATCAGCAAGGAGGGTGGTCTGCCCAGAAACCCAACTCTGATTAATCTGTGTTCATGGAGACATTTGGCGCAGGACCCTCTACATCCTGGGTGTCCCCTCCCGTGGATCTAATTACAACTCTGGCATTTAAGGAACAGGACATGGTGGAGCTGATCCCCAAATGCCCCAACAAGGTCTTAAGTGCTCCTTCAGATAGGACCCACTGTACCAAAGGATCCTCCGTAGATGCCATGGTAGTGGCAGTGGCCACAAAGAAGGAGCTCGCACAGGAGAGCTCCACCGTCCATCCGCCAGACCGAGATTCCAGGGCAATGGACCACTTTGGGAAGCGGGTGTATGCTTCAGCCACATTCCCGGTACATGCGCCGAGTTATATAGCACATGTAATTAGACATCAGCAAGACCTTGTCAAGGAGATCCATGGGTCTACCCCAGGGTCCATGACGGCAGAGGACCAGAAGGTTTTCTCCTCTCACAAGGCTACCCTCACTTAGATTGCTAACACCTCTATGCAGCTTTTCTCTCATGCTACTGAGGGCACTGCTAGAGCTGCCGGGACAGGCATTGCCATCAGGCACCACACCTGGCTCTTTAAGGCATCCTTTACTAATCCCCCTGTATGACTGTTCCATCCTGTTTGGAAAGTCGGTACATGACACTCTTGTCCAGAACAAGAAGGACGGGAAGACTCTGCCATTAGGATCCACTTCTCCACCCCCCCCAACGAACCTTTAAGAAGAATCAGTGGGGGGACAAAGAAGATGTGGTTCTGAAAGTCTCAGAGCCACTCCCAGGATGCTCAGGACTCTCCTTCCCCTAAAGGCAGATGGGGATTTGATAGACGCTGTCCTCAAGGCAGAGGGGGTCCGAGGAATCAGGGGTCTCAAGAGCCTTTCTCGGACAGACCCACGCAGCAGCCCTGAAGGGTTGCCCAGCTGCTCAGCTCTGGAGACAGTCTGAGGATGCCTCTTGCTACACCCAACAGCCTGGGAGTCTATCACGAATGATCTTTGGGTGTTGCATATCCTATCCAGAGGTTATTCTATCCCTTTCAACCAATTACCTCTCCCGCCCAAAAACCTCCCGGATATTACACTCAAGCAAAGGGAGGAAGCAGCACTTGAATTTGCAAAGCTGGTAGAAGAGAGAGTCATCCAACCCGTACCCCCCAGACCAGACCAGATTAGGCATTTATTCCATATTGTTTTTCGTGCCAAAGAAGACGGGGGGGACTTCAAACCCATTCTGGATCCCTCGATCGTAAATCTGTCAGTTGCCAAGACAAAATTTTGGATGGTCACTTTTCAATCTAGCCTTCCCTTTCTGCAGGAGAGCAATTGGATGTGCTCAGTCGACCTTCAGGATGCATACTACCACATCAAAATGGACAGGCGCTCTCGAAGATTCCTCTGCTTCCACCTGGGAGCCAGTCCTTACCAGTTCGGAGAGCTCCCCTTTGGTCTCACCACAGCCCCCAGGGTGTTCACCAAAGTGCCAGTGGTAGTAGCTCACCTGAGACTACAGGGATTTCAGGTTTTCCCTTGTCTGGATGATTGGCTCCTTGCTGCCCCTTGCAGG